>NC_050573.1:410863689-411168411 GCF_011100635.1 Trichosurus vulpecula | reverse complement strand
AGAATGGGGTAAATTATCTCACATAAAAGTGGCAAGAAAAAGCAGTTCATTGGAAGGGAAGAGGGGGCAGGTGAGGGGGAATGAGTGAATCTTGCTCTCATTGAATTTGACTTGAGGAGGGAATAACATACACATGTCTTACCCCACGTGAAGGTAGGGGGAAGGGGATAAGAAAGGGGGGATGACAGAAGGGAAGGCAGATAGGGGAAAGAAGTAATTAAAAGCAAACACTTTTGAAAAGGGACAGGGTCAAGGGAGAAAATTGAATAAAGGGGGAAAGGATAGGATGGAGGGAAATATAGTTAGTCTTTCACAACATGACTATTTATGGGAGTGTTTTGCATAATGATGCATGTGGCCTATGTTGAATTGCTCGCCTTCTTAGGGAGAGTGAGTGAGGAGGGAAGAGGGGAGAGAATTTGGAACTCAAAGTTTTAAAAGCAGATGCTCAAAAAAAAAGTTTTTGCATGTAACTGGGAAATAAGATATACAGGTGATGGGGCATAGAAATCTATCTTGCCCTACATGAAAGTAAGGGGAAAAGGGATGGAGGCAAGAGGGAGTGGGATGACAGAAGGGAGGGCTCACTGGGGAATGGGGCAACCAGAATATATGCCATCTTGGAGTGGGGGGAGGGTAGAAATGGGGAGAAAATTTGTAATTCAAAATCCTGTGGAAATCAATACTGAAAACTAAAAAATATTAAATAATGAAGTATGGAATTTTAAAAAAAGAATTTAAACTCCAAAAAAAAAAGAACTGTATCTCTATTGGGGCAATTAGAAGGAGTACATAAATGGAGAGTGTGCCTTTAAGTTGATTTGATGTGATAAAAGAAAATAAATTAAGGGATAAAAATGATAGGAATAAAAATATATAGAAGTGAATGTTAAAAACTAAAAATTAATTAATTCTTTAAAAAGGCATTTCCAGTTCTAAAGCTATGGTATTAAAATAAATAAGTAAATTGATAAATAAATAAACAGATAAATGAATGAATGGATAAATAAATAAATAAAATGTAAAAGCCAGTCTTAGCTCATGAGCCATACCAAAACAGTCAGAGGGGTTTGACTCTTATCTGTTGATTACTGGGCTATAGAACATTGGGCTGAATCTAGTGAGATGAAATCCAGTGGGAATAAAAATAAGGTCCTGAACCTGGGTACAAAAACATACAAATAAAAGTGGGAAAGCATGGATGTTAGGTAGTTGTTCTGAAAAATATCTGGAGGTTTTAATGGATTGTAAGCTCCATATAAATTAGCAGTACGATTTGGCAGCCAAAACACCTTATGAGATCTTAGTATGAATTGAGAGGCCTAGTTCCCATTATTACTACTAAGTTGGTAACAATCCTCTTGTACTGTTCCCACATCACATCTCAACCAGAATACTGTATTCAGTTGTGGTAGCCATGATTTAAGTAGGACAGTAATAAGTTGGAGAGTGACCAAAGAAGGGCAATGAGGACATTGGAAAGCTTTGAGTCCATGACATATGAGGATCAACTAAAGGAACTAGCCCTGGTAAGCCCAAAGAAGAGAAGGTGCAGGAGGAACATGACAGCCATCATCAATTATTTATTGAACTGTCATGTGGAGGAGAACTTAGACTTATTCCAAGTGATCCCAGAGAAAATAAGTTCCTTGAGAACAAATCAACTGTTTTTTTCCTTTTAACCTTTTATACCCAGATGTGCTATACATGGATATGGCCATGTACATGGAAGGCATTTAATCAACTTTGTTTAGTTGAATTGAAAGATGAGATAAAGGCAAAACAAGGAGCAATAGGAGGAAATTGCAAGGAGGCCAATATGAGCTTGAAGGCAGGAAAAAACTTTCCTAACAATTAGAGCTCTCCAAAAGTCAGATGGGCCATCATTAGAGAGGGTGGATGCTCCCTCCTTTGAGGACTTCAAGCAGATGCTGAGTGACAACCTGTTGGGTACATTTTAATAGGGATACCTTACATGGTTTAGATATAAAAGGTCATACTATAAACAAAGTAGGAGATCAAAGAATAGTATAACTGTAAGATTTATGGAGAATGGAAGAATTTATGACCAAATGAGAGATACAGGACATTATAAAATGCAAAATGGATAATTTTGATTACATTAAAAAGGTTTTGCACAAACAAAGCCTGCAACCAAGATTGGAAGGGAAGCAGAAAACTGGGAAACAATTTTTTTTCAGTCATGTAGAGAGAACTGAGTCAAATGCATGCAAATATAACTCATTCCCCAATTGGTAAATGGTCAAAGCATATGAATAGGCAGTTTTCAGATGAAGAAATTAAAGCTATCTATAGTTATATGAAAAAATGCTCTAAATCGCTATTGATTAGAGAAATGCAAATCAAAACAACTCTGAGGTATCACATCAAACCTATCAGATTGGCTAACATGACAAAACAGGAAAATGATAAATGCTGGAGAAGATGTAGGAAAAATTGGAACATTAATACATTGTTGGCAGGGTTGTGAACTGATCAAAACATTCTGGAGAGCAACTTGGAACTGTGGCCAAAGGGCTATAAAACTGCAAACCTTTGATCCAGCAATAGCACTTCTAGGCCTGTAACACAAAGAGATCATAAAAAATGGGGAAAGGACCCACATATACAAAAATATTTATAGCATCTCTTTTTGTGCTAGCAAAGAATTGGAAATCGAGGAGATGCCCATCAACTGGGGAATGGCTGAATAAGTTGTGGTATATGAATGTAATGGAATCCTACTATGCTGTAACACATGATGAATAGGTGGATTTCAGAAAAAAAACCTGGAAAGACTTACATGAACTGATGCTGAATAAAGTGAGCAGAAGAGCAACAGCAATATTGTGTGATGACCAACTTGGATAGACTTAGCTCTTCTCAGAAATGCAATAATCTAAGACAATTCCAAACGATTAAAGATGGAAAATGCTATCCACATCCGGAGAAAGAACTATGGAGTCTGAATGCAAATCCGAACATATCATTCTCTCTCTCTCTCTCTCTCTCTCTATCTATCTATCTATCTATCCCTCCCCCCCCCCTTTCTTGTAGTTTTTCCCTTTGGTTCTGATTCTTCTTTACAACATGAATAATGTAGAAACCTGTTAAATACAATTTACATATATAGCTTATATCAGATTACATGCTGTCTTGGGGAGGAGAGAGGGAAGGGAGGGAGTCAAATTTAAAACTCAAAATCTTATAAAAGTGACTGTTGAAAACAAAAAATAAATAGATAGATAGATAGACAGACAGATAAAGAAATAAAATTTTAAAAAGAATGGAGATACTATTATATCCATTAGATCACTAGCTCCTTCAGGACAGAGGTTGTCTTTTGCCTTTTCCTTCATCTTCATATCACTTAGCACAATGCTGAGCAGATATTAGGTGTATAGGTTGACTGACTGGCTTCATTGTGTGGGTTGAAACAAATGGAAAATGAGGTCCCTTCTAACTGTCAAATTCTGGGATTCTGGGATCTTGTTTGGGATGAGAGAATTGAAGTTAAGAGAAGTTAACTAACTTTTGAGATTGTGTAACTACTAAGTGTCTAAGGAGGGATTTGAACTTGGGCCATTTTGACTCATAAGTCCAAAACTCTTGTCAATTATGACATATTGCTTCTCATTATACCACTATATATCACCAGGGAGGATTACTGTACACATTTCACTTGTGTTTTTTTAACAAATGTTGGAAAATGCCATAGTATTTATCTTACTGCACAAAATTTACTCAAGAAAATCTCTTACTTGAGTAGAAATTTAAAAAAATGAATATACTCTCCCTCATTTCTATACTTTCATCTCATTTTAGCTAAGATAAACATGAAAAAGATAAAAGCATTTGGAAATAATTATATACTCCCCTCTGAAGCTAAATATTAATAGCCTTAAAATGGTGGCAAAAATTTAGAATTTATTATTAAATTAATAGCCTGTAAATTACTTAAGAACGAGAGCAGGCATCACTAAGATCCAATATGGCTTCATCAAAAAGAGGTCGTGCCACACTAACATCATTCCTTTTAAAGAATAGAATAAAATTACTAGATTGATAGACCATGAAAAAGGTGTAGACATAGTTTACCTGGATTTTGGCAAAGCATTTGACAATGTCATGCTAGGTTGAGAGAGGTAGTCTAGACTATCATGTAGTAGGTAGATTTGGAATAGGTTGAATAATTGTACTAAAAGAATAGTCATTGTGTGTTAATGTTAACTTGGAGGAAGGTGCTACTGATAATATTCCTCGGCTTTGCACTAATTAACATTTTTACTTGTATAACAAGTTTAATATTTTAACATTTATAAAAGTTTCTCTATAAAGTTGAAAAATGAGGGCTCAGGGAGACACATTGTCATGCACATATTTCAAGAGTTATCATATAAAATAAGGTGTATACTCATTCCACACGTCCTTAGGGGGAAGAACTAGGGGCAATATTTGGAAATCATAAGATAATAGCCTGCAGTATGAAGAAAAGAGTGATTTCCCAAAAAGTGGAGATTCTCAGAAATGCAATGAACTACCTTAGTAAGTATTGGCTTCCCCTTCACTAGAGAGCTTCTAGAAGATGCTACATGGTCTCCTAGCTTAGTATATTATAGAATTGTTCCTGAGTCAAATATAAGTTGTTCTAAATTATGTTGAGGTACACTCCAACTCTGAAATTCTATTATTTCATGATTCAGTGTTTGATAGCTTGTTTTCACTTTCCTTGTTTTGTTTTGTCTTGTTCAGAATTTTTATCAACAGATCAATACCAAAAACATTTTTTCCTGCCAGTTATTAAGGATTGGAGAAGATACCTTCACACACTGGAAATGTAACTTGAAATGGATGTTAGTAAAGAATTACTGAAGTCAACATCTCTGAGCATGACTCAATAATACAAATATGAATTTCAAAACCTGATCATTCAGGTTTCATTTTAATTTGACCAAACAATTACATATTAAAGATATTCCAAAAGTCTTAATGTTCCTTTAACCTATTGAAGCACAAAATAGTACTGAATTTTTGTGACCCACTCTATATGTGTAGGTATAAACACATATGTATATGTACATATGAGTAGTACATATATATTGTGTATATACACATGTGTATATAGATGAATGTGAATACATGTGAAAATATATGTATATATCATTCTATCACCACTTCAATAAAAGGATTTAATTACATTCTTTTGCCTTTTACTTTTAAGAGGTTTATTTATATTTTAAAAATCTGGATATTTGTGACACTACACAAATTTAACACAAGTGATTTCTTTCAATAAGGAAACTTTCAACTTCAGCACCTAAACGTTTGCTATATGTTTGTTAAATTACAACTAGTATTTTTTTCTAGAAACGAGAGGTTAAGATAATTTTTGAGTGGTTGTGAAGATTGAATTTGCAACTTAAATTTCACCTTTTGAAATTTTGAAAGTATATTTTCAAATACTTAGGTTATAGACTCTTCTGCAATAGAGTATTCTAAAACATTTAATTCTTTCCCTAGAGATAGGTGGAGACGCCTTAATCTTGAACCTATAATGATTTATCTCTTACGTAAATTATAACATGGAATTACCCCATCATTTTTACTGCAATAAAAATTTCATTCTTGTGCCATCTCTGAGAGTTGACTATTATTATTCCAACCTTATAGCTGGGCAAACTGAGGCATAAAAGCATCCAATTTTCAACTACCCGAAATTTAAAGGTTCCAAATGTCACTGGGAAATAATGTATTTTGCAATGGAGAGCAAGTTTTCTGAAAATAGAAATATCCAAATTTGGTTTCAAAGTTTTACTTGACTCCTCCTAATGATAGCAATAACTTACCTTCATGTAAGTCCTTAACATTTTATGAGGCACTTTCCTCACAGACACCCATCATTCTAACCAGCCCCATCACCATTATGCAGTTTGCATTGCTTCTTTATTCCCTTTAGAATTTTCAAACAATTAATCTGCTTTTCCTAATTATTAGCTAGCCAAACTGTACAGACTTATCCCTTCTTATCTTCCTTCATCAATTTAGACTGTCAAATCTCTTAATCTTCCTTTCCAGTAATCTCTAAGTTTCCTCCAGTGTATTGATCTCTTTCTGGTTTGTAGCAAATATGGAACAACACCACAAAAATAATTTAAATTTACACATGTAATGACTTTCTAACCTTTATATCTTATTACCAGATATAATAAAATTATAAAGGCTAAGTTTTGCTTACATAGAAGGAAGCATGAAAACAATTAGCAATCATCTGCTGAGTATAGGTTAGGTAGACCTCCAAAGTAGAAGGATGAAATTAAAAATGGTCTCAGGCACCAAGCTGTTAGTGTTTGTCATGTATTTCACCCATATTTGCTGGATTCACTTTGTATTTCCTATAGCATGAGTTCCTGAATGTTTTACCAGAAAAAAAATGGCCAATTATGTAGCCAATGGACCACCTGAAGGTTCTGTTAAAATTCATGCATTTCTGAAACATCAAATAAATTTCTTAAGTTCACCAAGGGTTTTCTTTTTCTTTTTTTAATGGCATCACTGACTCATTTTCACTGCAAAGTCATTGCTGAGAGGCATCAATCATTGTCAGGAGTACTGACAGGAATGTCAGAGGAAGTAAATTGATCACATGTCAAGTATTTGTAGGTCATTAGTGAGTACTATCAAAAATGATCATTTGCATCTCCTTATCATTAATATTATCCAGTGATAAATAGTTAAGAGATAGATATAGATATGTTCTTGATCAAGAATATATGCTTTTGCCCTCAAATATCTTCCAACCTAAAAATATGTCATTATTTTGAAATGAGAGGTACTATTTATGCCAAGGCCCAGAAGATGGGGAAAAATCCCACTTAAAACACACCAATTAATTTTATTTTAATTAGCAATTAACATGTATGCATTTAGATATGATGATGAGATAGTACTATAAGGATAATTATTATCTTCATTAATAATTCCCATAGTGCATTCTATCCTGATAACTATAATTGTGCATCATTACTATCAAATCAGCATGTTTATTGAGCCACCTTGATTAAATATGTAGACTGGATTAATGGGGACAGAGAGGACTGAAGGTGACAAGTTTGAATTAAACAGAGTCTAGAAAAATTTACTCTGGGAAAAGGATAGGAAACAGAGAAGACCCAATGACTATAGCCTAGAAAGTAGTGGGAAAATTTGTCGGTGGAGAAAACAGGAAAAGGTTTCTACTTGGATGGTGGTGGAGGAGAGGAGGAGGTGGTAGGTTGGTTGACCTTAAGAAACTTGTCTCCCAAAAAAGCATTGAGAAAACATTCTTAAATGCACAGAAGGAAACAAAATATGTAGGAAGGCACACAAATGGAGCAATTTTATGACTATCTTTTAAACTATACGTATGCTTCTTAAAATAAACTCTAAAATAGAAGTTGTCTTATGTAATCTTTTCCCTTGTTCTTCATATACTGAAATAGCTTTATGTTGAAGTTTGTTAAGTTCACAATTAAAAAGAAAAAAAAACCCTGAAGAGTAAGGGGTGGTACATTACTCAAAATAGAGAGCCTGAAAGGTAAGATGGCTATGGGAAGATGACTCAAGGTAAAGCATTTTAATTTAAAGATTATGAATCTTTTTTGTTGTTTGTTTTTTATGTGGATCATTCCAGATAACAAGAACTTGTTTTGCTGACAACATCTGCCACTTCTTGGAGCAAACAGTGATGAAAAGCTGCTGCTTCTCATAAAATGCTGCTTAGTCATGGGTACCATCTAGTACAGAGGATGACATCTTGTTTTGCTAAATACATATTCGTGATTGGGAAGCCCTTGGTAGAAAAGTAGGTTAGCCGAGAGTGAAGCCCCCTCGGAAGCATCAGCACTTCCAACTGGTTGCTTTGTTCTTTCTGAAATACAGTGACATGGGTCAATGTTGGTTTCAAAACAATCTACTCTTCTCCTGGGGAAGTGAAAAGCAAAGTCTGAGTTTCCTCACAGAATGAAACTGGCTTGAACAAGCACTGTGCATATAAGCAGACGGTGAAGCTTAGGACTGAGAAAACAATTCACTTTCTGAAATACATAGCCTGCCAGTGAAGTTCTATAGCTCTCAGACTGCCAGCTATAACATTCATGTAGCATAATACAGGATTGGAAAGCATTTTATTCACTTTATTTCATTTGCTCCTAATAATAACAACTCTGTGAGGCAAGTGCTACAAATATTACTCTACTTCACAGATTAGGAAACTGAGACCCACAGAAGTTAAGTGACTTGTGCAAGGTGATGAAGCTGGTAAGTGGATGAAGTGGGAATTCTAACTCAGACTCTTCTGATTCCAAGTCTTTCTCTATATCTGTAAACATCACACCACTTCCTATGAGAACTCTTTCTTAAAAGGTATCTTCCTCCATAAATAAGAACAATAATAGCAATGTTCAGAAGGCACATGAATGCAGGTAAATCAAGCAGACAGTTTTATAATGCGGAAGAAAGTGAACTACTGCTATTAATAAAAGCAATTATAATAAAAATGACATATCAAAGAGAACATAATTATTCCAGGTCATCCTTGAGATGCCAAAAAAGCCCAACCAAATTCATAAATTCAGATTATTTATGTGACTAATAAGTATTTGTGCATTCTAATCGATCAGCAAAACATAAGGCTGCAATCATTTCTGAACAGTGCTCGGCAGCTAATACCTGAAACTTTATTGTCGTATGTTGACGGTCTTCAACCTTATCAGTCACTCTGTGATGCCTACATCAGCTTAACCATCATCAGTGGACGACGTGGCTAATTGAAAATACTCCATCTTAAGGTGCCAGGGTCATTTCTGGGCTCATTTAGAGAGCAGATACGAGGCCCAGTTTGTAGTGGAGAGCAAAGAGGTAGAAGTATGTGTTCTAATTTCAACCTCGTCCTTAATTATCTCTGTGACCTTAGACAAATCACTTCCAATTCATCAGGAACTGTTTTTTTCTATGCTGCATCTTTGAAAGTCTATTAGGGATTTTATTGGGTGAAATTTTTGCTTCAGGAAGCTAGTTGGAATTATCAAAAGTGACACACAATTTCCTAAAAGCAATCCGGCCAACTCTTTTATTCCTTTAAAATTCGGCTCCCCACTCATGGTCCATATGACGTGTTTGTCCAATATCTGATGGACCAGCTCAGTGGACTACCCACCTGAGTGCATGGCATAGTCTGCACACAATATACTTTTAATTTTTCCTGCATAGGTGATTAGATTGAAACTTTTTGATTAGTTACAGGTTTCATTTACAAGTTTTTGTAGGATTCCAGGGGTCCAATGAACAGACTATCATCTGAAAATAGGATCAACTGGAGAATTTCCCTTCCAGAGAGCTTCTCTTCCTTTTGGGTTTCTGTTTAAAGGCAGCTGGATAAAGCATAGTCTTTGCAGTCAAGAAGACCTGAGTTCAGGGGCAGCTAGGTGGCGCAGTGAGTAGAGCACTGGCCCTGGAGTTAGGAGGACCTGAGTTCAAATCCAGCCTCAGACACTTGACACACTTACTCTCTGTGTGACCTTGGGCAAGTCATTTAACACAAATTGCCCTGCCTTCCCCCCTGCAAGAAAAAAAAATTAAAAAAAGAAGACCTGAGTTCAGATCTTACCTTAGACAACTATTAGCTGTGTGATCCTGGGCAAGTTATGTAACCCGTTTCTTCAATATCATGGTTAGGACAAAAGGTAAATAAATTTCGGTTGCTTTATGATAGGTGTTGTCACTGAGTATCCTAAATACATTTTACCAGTCTGCTCCTAATATCAGAATTTTAGAGATTTCTTTCTATTTAAGCAATTATTCTAAGAATGAAGTAAGTCACTTTATCATACAATGAATATTATGACAATTATTCACTACGAAGTGAGGAATACACAGTCCTAATACCATATCGTCCACCATCTTCATCAAGCACAGTCAAAGGAAAAACACCAGAATGGACAGGGGCAGAGGAGGGTTACACTTCTCTGATCTTCCCGGGGAAATACCCTTTCCCATCCCCTGAAAGTATTTTGCACATATTTCAAACAGTGGTTCTTCTAGTGCTATTTCATTATGGGAGTGGGAGGGAGTGGAGAAGATGGAGATGCTCACCATCCCTGCTGACTTTCTGGTCCTTTTCATATACCATATATGGGGCCCACTTCCCAGTCCAGTGGGACCCTGACTCAATTAGCGTAAAATCTCTTCCATCTCTTTCCCCTACAGGATGTTCTATAAGAAAAGAAAAGCAACTCTACCCCCTATCCAGCTTCTCCAGCAAACTGTGAGGCAGGCCTCAATGGATCTCAAAAGATGCATCTCCACCTATTTATGGGAAGAGGCTAAAATTCAGGAGCGATCCTTGAATAATGTATTCTGATTCCTCTCTCAATCATCAACTTTTCTCAACAGTATTTTGTACTAACTGATAGACGGTTAACACACTCTCATTCCTTTATGCTTACCTTATTCCACTGAGTCTATGCTCCTGGCTGCCGATGTACAATGTACTGTTACTAGTCCAGTATTCACTACTCCCTCACACCTATCTACCTCAATTTTCCTCTCTAAAAATTTCCCACTTCAGATGTGCCTGCCCCTCACCACTAACTATGCCCTCTGGAACTCCTGCTCCATAATTAACAAATATTCCTCCATCTTAGACCTCTTTCTAATTCTTTCTTCTGATTCTCATTGGCTTCCTTCCACATGAAACAGCTTCCCTCACCCTACTTTTCCAGTACTGGCTACACTTTATTCCATACACCCAACTCATTGGTCATAGTGGAAGAGTCAGAATATTCCTTACTTCCCATTGCCACTGCTAGACTTCCCTTGACTACATTCACTAAGCAATGTCTCTTCCTTTAAGATTCACACTATAAAAATTTATCATAAAATCCAAGTCCTCATGATTGTTACCTAGAAACTCCCAGAACATTTTCTTTCCTTCCTCAGGGATTTTAGGATCTAGCTCACAATATTTCTTTCCTACCAAACTCCTGTCTTTATACAAGAGAATTCCAATATATATATATATATATATATATATATATATATATATTAATATCCTCACTTCCAAGTTCTTCAGTCTACTCCATCTTATGACCTACTCCTCAATTACACTTCAGCTACACACAGAGATAATCAAATCCTTGATATTTCTATCAATCAAAAGTATCTCTCTTCCATGTTCATGAACTCTTAGATTCTTTTATCTGATCATAATCTTTTATCGTTCTCTTTCTCTCAGCCTTACAAAGAACTCTGCTTTTGTTTTTTGTTTTGTTTGTTCTTGTTTGGTTGGTTGGGTTTTTTTTGTTTGTTTGTTTTGTTTTTTGTCTTCATTTTGGCTTCCATTACTTTCATACCTCAGGTTTTTTTTGTTTTGTGTTGTTGTTGTTGTTGTTTGTTGTAGTTGTTTTCCCTAGGCCACCACCCCTGTACTGGTTATACTCTCCTTGTATCTTCATATCAACCCCTTGGTGAACCAGCTCAACTCTATACTACTTTAAAATCTCAATTGCCTTGCCCCCTGTCCTATTGCCAATCTCACCCCACCAGACTTCAACCCCGAATTATTTCCACCATCATGTACTATTGAATGGAACAGCAGGAAATCATAAAGCCATACCACCTAGGTACATGATAAATTTATATTTTTACTGTTCTGCTAGGCACTCGCTACAGCAAAGCAAGTGTTCTATTGCTCCTTAATTGGTTCACTATTCCACTTGCCGTGGTGGCTAATCTACACTTTTTCATATCTCTTTAATTTTTCAATTACCTCCTCCTATCCTCTCAACTAAAGACATCAATTCATATTTAACTTACCCCCCACCAAATTGAGACCCTTTGTCGAGATTCTCCTTCCCCCCCTTTCAATTTGCCTCATTCAGAAATTTTCTCCTTGCTATCTCTTCATTCCAGTCTCAGAGAGAGAGGGAGTCCTTGTTGTTGCTAAAGCAACACCTGTGGTTGCTATGATCTCACTTTCTTCTTACTTCTCCAGAACATTTCACCCCCTCCATTATACCCATACTTTCTCATATCTTCAATCACTCTCTATTTACTGGTTCTTTTCCTGATGCCTACAAGCATATCTATCTTCCCCCATCCTTCAAAAAACAAAAACCAAAAAACGTTACTTCACCCAATCATCTCCATTAGCTCTCATCCCATATTCCTTCTTCTCTTCATGTATAAATTCCTTGATAAAGCTACCTACAATTAATGTATTCACTTCCTCTTTTTTCATCTAACTCTACACACAACTCTCGGCAATCTGACCTCTGAGCTCATCATTTAACTGTCCTCTCCAAAATTAACAATGATTGCTTATTTGCCAAATGTAATGGCCTTATTTTCAGTCTCTATCTTTTGTGATCTCTCTACATTATTTGGTATTGTCAATCTCCTTCTCCACCTAGACACCCTCCTTTCTCTAGGGTTTTCATGACACTGCATTCTGGTTTTCCTCCTATCTCTCTAATCTGTCCTCAGTCTCCTTTGCTGGTTCTTCATTTATATCACTCTTACTGACCTTGGGTTTTTACCCGAGGCTATGTCATAGATTATGTCTCTTTCTCTTTTTGCTCCATGCTATCTCATTTTTTGATCTATTTAGATCCCTTAGGTTCTATTATGGCCATATGTAGATGATTATCAGATCTATATATTCAGTACTAATTTCTCTGATGAGCTACCATCAAAAATCTTTACCTGCTTCTTGGATATTTCAAAAAGGGTGTCTTTCAGGCAGCTAGGTAGCGCAGTGAGTAGAGCACTGGTCCTGGAGTCAGGAGGACCTGAGTTCAAATCCAGCCTCAGACACTTGACACATTTACTAGCTGTGTGACCTTGGGCAAGTCACTTAACCCCAATTGCCCTGCCTTCCCCCCTCAAAAAGAAAAGTCTAAAAAAAAAGGGGTGTCTTTCAAACATCTCAAACTCAACATGTCCAAAACAGATTTTATTATTTTTCGTCCCCAGATTACTCTATAGGACATCATCATCCTTTCATTCACCTGGATTCACATTCTACATCTCATCCATGACTCCTCTCACTTATCTCACATATCCAACTGATTGCCAACTTTTTTAAACATAGTCACAACATTTCTCATGCATTCTCTTCTCTTTGGTCATATAGAAGCCAACTAGCTCAGTCCTAGTCCCTGGGCCTTTTGTCTAGATTACTGCATACCCTTCTGAAAAGTATCATTGCCTCAAGTCTTTCCTTGCTCCAATTCATCATCTACTCAGCTGCAAAGTTGATTTTTCTAAAGCATAGGTCTGACCATATTATCCCCTCCACCCACCCTTCAATGTGCTCTAGTGTTTTCCTATTACCAACAGGTTAAAATATAAGCTTCTCTTTGGGGTATTTAAAACTTTTCATAACCTAGCCCCTTCCTATCTTTTTTAGTTTTCTTACACCTTATTCCCTGCCATGTATTCTATAATATGGGCCTACTTATAAACCCTCAAAAAAACAATGCCATTATAAGTCTCTGTGCCTTAGGAATGGCTGTCCCCATCCTTAGCATCCTTTCCTTTCTCATCAGCACCTCTTAGTTTTTTTTTTTCTAGCTTCCTTTAGCATTCGACTCAAATTCTACCTTTCACAGAAAGTCTTTCTTCACACCAGTATTACCTTCATCTACTCTGTATGCTTTGTGTGTACCCAGTTATTTACATAAGTTATTCCCAATTAGAATGCAAACTCCATAAGGGCAGGGACTGCGTTTTTGCCTTTCTTTGTTTCTCCAGCACTTAACACAATACTGGACACATGGTAAAGCCTTAATAAATGACTGAATCACTATATAATATTTTTCATCTGAGCTTCCACATTTAAAAAAATTTCAGTCTATTTTATCTATCCCTATGATTTCATTGTTGTGGGGAATCTTTACTGAGGAGAATTCCTTCAACATACAAATCAGGAACTATTCTATAAGTTACAGCCTTTGAGAGATTCCTCAGATATTGAGAGGTTCCTCAGGATCACACAGCATGTATGTTTCCCAAGAGGAATTCTGGCTCAGGTCCGCCTCTTTGTAAGGCTAATTCTTTTTCCATTATATCATACTACTTTTCCTACAGTGGTGTATAGGGACATGAAATTTTTTTAAAAATTATGTGGACTATTCACCAATTATTCACCACTTATAAAATTACCCCCAGTCAGATTCCAGATTACCCCCAGATTCCAGATTCACACAATGATCTATTTCCACCCTTCCCTGTCCATGAAGTCAATTGCTTTATCAGGTCATTCTCTTACTGATGTCTATGATTTGAATATCAAAGATTAAAGAAGGACCCTTGGGAAAAACTGGATAATTGTACACATACACACACATATTTCCAGTGATGACCCTTTTATGATCATTCTTCAAAATAAAGGGAAGGAGGTTGCATCATATTAATATGCAATTTTGTCAGGAAAAAAATCACACAGAAAAAATCAATAAGATTCATTCTTTCACCTACAAATTAGTACATAGTTGCAATTATAACATATATCATATTAAAACATAAGATAAATAAACTTTTCATAATTTTTGTTTCTTTTTTAAAAGATGAGGCACCAAATAAACATTTCACACACACACACACTCACACACACACACACACACACACACACACACACACA
Source organism: Trichosurus vulpecula (assembly GCF_011100635.1). Lineage (NCBI taxonomy): Eukaryota > Metazoa > Chordata > Mammalia > Diprotodontia > Phalangeridae > Trichosurus > Trichosurus vulpecula. The sequence continues at coordinate 411,153,734 of NC_050573.1, read as the reverse complement.
CATGCAATTTAGTATGGAATGTTAGTCTCCATTTTAAGTGGATTAACTTTAAGTGGCCTTTTCCTGAAATCAATTTCCCTCTAGTAAAGAGGACCTCATACGTTTATTTGTAGGTGTACATGTTGATTCCTAAGTTCCTTGAGGAAAGAGATTGCTTCTTTTTCAAAGATATTGCTTCTTTTTTGTCTATGCCTCAGTGCTTATTACAGGACCAGGCATTTAATAGTTTCTCAAATGCTAATTTGCTCGATGGATGGATGGATGGATGGATGGAAAAAATGTCACCTGGAAACCACAGGGAAAAGAAAAAGTCATACAGAAAAAGAACAAGAAACCTGGGAAACAATGACAGCCATTTATTTTGTGCAAAAGAGGAGCAGGTCATCAATTCTGCTTTCTCTGGGCACCTAGTGAAGGCTGTCAAAATATTTTGCCTAAGACAATAATCATGGCGGAACATATCCAATAAAGAACTTGTTTCCTGCCCTCCCCTCCAATACCTTATCTAGTTGATGCTGAGTAAATATTTACTGTGGGCCCAGGGGAAAAGAATTTGATTTATATTCTCTTTCCACTAAATTTAAATTAATTTCTATCAAATGCTTATTATGGAGTTCCTTTTAAGCCAGGAACATGTTGTAACTTTTAGTGAATTAGTATTTTCTTGTGACTAGTAAAAACTTATTTGCTTTTCTAGCTTAGTTTACAATATGAGGTCAATTTGTACACTGCACCAGCATGAGAGAGAGAAAATGAAATGGGCCCAGAATAAAATAAATTAAGGTGGAATTATCACATTTAGGAAATGTCATTGAACCGAATTTCCCTCTCTTAAGAAAGTCCATCTTTCCAACACCAATATTCTCCCAGTGATGCTACATGACTGAGTATGATGGGCTGCTACAATAGCAAAAACTCATCAGATGACCATCTCTATAACATGCTGGCTATACTCAGGTCATTATACTCAACCTCTCCTCCCTCCACACCCTCCAAAAATCACACCCCCTTTCCTTAGATACCTTAGATTCTGCTCTGTGACTATGTTCTGATAGGTGAACTTTCTTCTTATCCTACCTAGAACCAGTTTCCCACACCACTTCTCAACCATCTCTATACCATGTTACCATGCCCAATCACTCTCCCCTCTGTCCAGCTCCCCTTTATGTGATGTCTTCCAATAGCAGAATATAAACTACAAGAGGGCAAGGGTTGACTTGCTTGTTTGTATTTGAATCCCCAATGCTTAACTTAGTGCCTGGCATGTAGTAGATGCTTAATAAAAACTTTATCTATTGATTTACCTTCTCACAGCTGCAAGTGATTGAAAGGTGGGGAATAAAAGACTTAGTGGCCATAAGAAGGCTTCTGTATGTTACCAATGGTGACGTATAGGAAAAATGGCATAAACTACATCATTATGGACATGTATGATTAAAAAATGAAAAAAGCTAGTCATGTAGCAGAAGAGCTTGCAAGGTAACAGACCACCAAAGTGAACAAAGATCTACCTGGAAAATATATCTAAGAAAGCAACAAAGCAAAACAAAACAGGACAGAGTAGAAATGAGAGATTTGTAGAAAAGCATGATCAAATGCGGCACAGGATGAGAAGGTGTGGACAGGTTGTGATATTGGGGAGGAAAAGGGGTACCCAGACCAAGGAGATTAGAGAGCTACTAAATTACTACGATACTAAAGGCTAGGTGATGCCAGGTCAAAATAACTTTTGGTTAGTTAAAGGAGTCTTGGATATATTCCATATAACTATTATGTAATGAAATGCCTCTCCAAGTAGAATTTAAGTTCCTTTAGGGCATGGACTATTTCATTTTTGCCTTTGTATCCTAAGTGGAAAACAGTTCCTGACACATAGTAGGTATCTTATGAATACTTGTCCATTGATTCCATAATGAAACATTTTAATATATGGCTTACAGAATACAGATATATTATTATAATTTTATAGTTATACCTTGGAAACTTAGATGGGTGTTGCCTATCGGTTCCATGACTACTTGGGTTGTGGGGCCTAGAATTGCTGAGGTCATTTTCAAACTTTCCTGCTATTACATATGCTAGCCTAGATAAATCAGACTGTTACCCATGCATGGGCTTCAGGCAACAAGCGGCAAAGTCTCTCCCCTTTATTAAGCCCTTGGGGTGGGGTCCCCTTGGCTCCTTGATCTCAACTGAGGAAATCACCTTCCCACCCCAACTCTCCACAGTCCCTTCAGTTTTTCACCTAGCAAGGGCTCCAAGGCATGATAAAAGCCAAGGAAGTTGCCTAGTGCTCTAGCCCAGAAGTGGGGACACATTCTTCCCACTGCCATACTTGAGCAGAGATGTGGATCATACCCTCCTCCTCCTTTACCTATACCAAAGCCCAGGGAATTCTCAGAGTGCTTTACCCTAGCCTGAGGAACACATCAGGGACTCCAACTCTTAAGCCTCACCACACCACTACAATTGTTCTTGGGCACTAAAAACTTCTGGCTACTGAGGCCCCTTCATCTTCTCCTACCCTGTGGAAAATAGCAAAGGCCTCTTTGATGTTCAAAGCCACTCCACCTTCTTCACTCCACCCCAATGAAACTGGTAAAATACCCTTCCCCTACCTACTCCTATGGAAAGGATTTTCTTTGCCTCTTGAAGCTGAGAGGATTGATTCCCATCCCTAAGAGTTAAGGAGTTACTTATTTCTCTCTCTTCCAGTTCTACTTTCAAACCTAACCATGACCACAGACTTTCTTCCACCTGATTCATCAGCTAATAGCAGCTTGAGTTTGCATGTAGGTCATATTTAAAAGGGTTGTCACACCTGTCTTCCATTTTGAAGAGAAAAATAAGTAGTAAATTCTTAATGTATCCCAATAAAGAAATCATTTCACATAAAAGACACCAAAGAGAGAAAATTTCTTTCAAACTACAAGCTGGAGTGTCAGGGAACAAGATAGAAGAAAGATCTAAGTAAGAGTTGAATTGAGGAACAAATAAAGTAAATGAAGATTCCAACTCATAAAAATTAAGAAGAAATGAAAGAAAGTTAGTTAAATTGCTAAGAAACATTCGAGGACTAAGATCATTGCAAAATTTCAATTAAAAGAATAAATAAAGTCAAATAAAATCAATGGATAACAAAATAAGAGCAAGAGAACAAGTCTTGTATATAACAGAATTGAAAGGGGGGTCATGGATATGCATGACAAAATAAGACATTTGGAAATCAAAGCAAGAAATACAGTCATTAGATTACTCAGGATCCCAAAAGGCACTGAGAAGTAACAAAGCTAGAAACTGTATTTGAAATGTGAATCAGAGAAAACTTTCCAGAGTGAACAAGATAAGATGTGAAGTCTCCAATTATTCAATTCTCAACCCTTTGCAGTCAGACTTCCAAACTCATTACTCAACTGAAACTGCTCTCTCCAAAGCTACCAAAGATTGCTGAGTTGCTAATCAATTAGATGATGGTCTTTTCTCAGGCTCCATCCTTCCTGACTTCTTTGTAGCATTTGACATTAGTGATTCTTTCCTTTTGGACTAGGGGTTCTTAAGTTGGAGTCCCTGAACTCATTTTTTAAAAAGTACTTTGATATATACATATATATATATATATATATATATATATATATATGCATATACATATATATATATAATTTGGTTTTCTTTGAAATTCTGTATATTTTAAGTTATGAATTAAAAAATGTTATTTTGAGAAGGGGTCCATAGTCTTCACCAAACTGCCAAAGAGGTCTATGAGAGAGAGAGAGAGACAGATAGACGGACAAACAGACAGAGACAGAGAGACAGAAACAGAGAGATTTTAAGAAACTCTGTATACGGTAGCTTCTCTAGGTTTTTATGACACCATTCTCTTATCTCTTTTGCTGGATCATCACCACATAATGACCTCTCACTGGAATATACTATAAAGATTTAACCTGGACCTTTAGCTTTTTCGCTATTTACAATCTCTCTTAATGACTTCATTACTCAAGCCACTATGCCACCTAGCTGCCTCACAGAAGGGAATGAAAAAGGAGTAAGGAATCACAGAAGCAAAATTCCAATCTATATGAGGAGTGTTAAACCTCAGGGAGAATTATAAACAGCAAAACAATAGTTTGTTTCACTAATGAGGTTTAACAGTTAAAATGTATATGGCAGGTTAAGATAAATTTCATTCCTTCCAGGAAATATCTAAACTATTAAAAAGAAAATATTAGGAAACAAATCAAATACATAATAAGTAATGTAAACTTTTAAAATGAAGACTGTGAATTCTGCCAAAGAAAGAAAAGGAATCACAGAATGAATCATGAAACAAAAATCATCCTGGTGTTGCTTGCAAGAATCACATTTAACATAAAAAGTCATTCCTTCCTTAAAATTAAGAAGTTAGAATGCCATTACATGTACAAAAAAGCAAGAGATGCAGCAGTGGTAATTGACAAATTGAAATTCAGGATCAAAAACACTAAAAGAGGCTATCATTATTATCCTGGAAATGGTTAAAGAAAAAATAAATGTTACAAAGATGACAATTTTGAATTCCTATTCAACAAACTATTCCATATTAAAATTCATAAAAAGAAACTGATCGAGCATACAAGAAGAGAGCAGCAAAATATTATACTAGAAGGAGATTTTATAACTCAATTTTAAGAATATGAAAAATCAAAGAAAAAGATTAATAATGAAGTAATCACCAATCTGGAATATTGCCATAATAGGTTAAAATCCACATACATATGAAGAGAAGCAAATGAGAAAAACAAGAAATACACATTCTTTTCAAGTACTCATAGAACACATACAACATTAACTCCTAGAGAAGCACTGCTTAATTTCCCACAGGCCAAAATTGTACCTCTTATATTTTTCAGACCATAGAGTAGAATTAAACTATGACACAATTAAATGTTATAAAACATGAAAGTTTTAAAAAGCAAACAATTAAACAATGTAGTTTTTAACAACAAAAAAAAGAAGACAGAACTATATCAGAATTTCCAAAAACAACAATATTGAATGCAGGACTTGGAGTCAGGAAAAACTGATTTCAAATTCTACCTCAGACATTTATTAAACTGCATGATGCCAGACAAGTTATTTGACCTCATTCAGATTTAGTTTCCTTATTTGTAAAATTGGGGTAACTATAGCGCCTACTTCTCAGGGTTGTCTAAATCAAATAAGATAAGTTATGACAGGTACTTGGCAAAACTCAAGATTTTATTTAAAAGCTAGTTATTATTATTACTAAAATCACAAAGTCCAATTTATCATGCTGAATGCCCAAATTAATAAGAAAATAAGGAAAAAATAGAACTTTCTAGTGGGCACTAAATATGTTAGAAAAGACAAGAAAATAATAATTAAATCAAATTTTTTCAAAGAGAAATTATAAAGTAAGAACCATATAACTGGTATTTGAGAATAAAATAAAAAAATTGGATTAATCAAATCAAGAGATTTTATTTATATAAACCAATCAAATTGACAAATCAAGAAGATAGCAAAATTGTAAATCAGCAATGAAAAAAATGAAAAAGTAAGATATTAATGTTAGTTATTTTATCATTATTATTATTAAGATAGCTAACATTAATAAAGTATTTTAAGGCTTGCAAAGCACTTTGCATTTATTATCTCATTTGATGCCCGCAGCAATTCTAAAAGGATGGTGCTACTATTATTCCCATGTTATAGATGAGGAAGCTGAGACTGATAAAAGTTAAGTAGTTTACCCAAGGTAACACAAAGTTAGCAAATGTTTGAAGAGGGATTTGAAACTGGATTTTTCTTGATTCTAGCTCCCTCCATCTGCTCCACCAAATTACCTTTCCTCATTTTAACAAATGAAAAGAATATAAAAGAAATAAATGTTTTTTTTTTAAATATCAATTTCTAAAATTAACCTCAATGAAATTATTAATTTGAATAGACAAATATTGGAGAAAAAAGTGGTACAAAGTATTAAAAAATTCTCCATGAGGACCCACTCATGAACCCCACCCTACCCCATCTCCCCCAAAAAAGAAAAGAGAAAAATACTCAAGATATCTGTATGTTTTATATTCATATATGTCTTCCATAAATATGAGATACATACTTTTAGGTGAAATATGGTACTGATTTATAATGTGGGAAAGTTAACAATAAAAAATAAAATTACAGCTAATTTCCTCAAGATGCAAAATAAATAAAACTTTAGTTAACAGAAAACAGCACTGTAATACAAAGGAGGAGAAGGAAATAAGCATTTATTAAGCACCTACTATGTGACAGACACTGTGCCGAGTATTTTACAAGTGTTTTCTCATTTGATCCTCACAACAACTCTAGAGTACAGGTATTATTATTCTCCCCATTTTATAGTTGAAGAAACTGACATAGACAGAGGTTAAGTAATTTGTCCAGGGTTACACAGCTAGTAAATGAGTCTGGCTTTAACACAGGTCTTCCCAATTCCAGGCCTGGTGCTCTGTGCACTTTACTAGCTATCTGCCTCTTCACCTCACTCATAAATCTCCTAGACTATAATTTATAAGGATATTTTGAGAATATCTTCATTAATATTGACTATTCAAGGTTGAATATTTGGTTACTCAAATTCACTAAAAAGAGAATAGAATTTAGTTTCAAGAGAGTGCTGAATTATAACCCTCTCACAACGAAGGACCAGTGAATCCCTACAGTAGACTCATTCGGTTATCCTAATGACACTGTTTATTCAGGACCTGTGGGTGAAAAGGCATGAAACATGCTTCAGCACTTCTCCTCTCTCATTGTGACATAGAAGTCCTGGATTGAAGTCTGCACAGACACATACATGCACACACACACACACAGAGGCATAAGCTCTGACCAGTTCTACCAAGATAGAAATGTTTTTGTACCTAATTTTTTTTAGTGACTATAAAGAAACAATGATTATACAGTTGCTCAATAACTAATTGCTATGTTTTGTTGGTTTCCTCAACCTCAAAAATAATTCAAGGTAGACCTGTGATTATGTGTAATGAGTACTTGGCATCTCTTCTAGTCCCTACTCTGCTATTGGTTGGTTGTGTGATGTTGAACAAGTCAGACTGCCTTTCCAGGTGACAGGCTTCTTTCCTATAAAATGCGAGGGTTAGATTTGGAATCTATAAGGTTCCTGCCATCTCTAACATTATGAAATTTAAAAGTGATCTAAGGGCAAAGTGACTCTTTTTTAAGTTTGTATTTTTCACTTTTGTTTTCTATATCTTTCATTTTCAAATAAATCTGCCTCAAAAGAAAGATCTGAATATCATTGAGTCATCTGTTTTAAAAAGACAGAGATGACAGTAGAAAGAAAGCCTGAAAAAAAAAAAACACAGACAAGTAGGATAGCCTTGAAACCTAACTTGCATTTGAAGAAAAGTAAGCTGCATATAATAATAGAGCTACAGTTTTATATATCACCTTCTTTTTCTTTTCTTCTATCCCATTTTATTTGACGTTTGCATGTTCAGAAGAAAAATGAAATTTATTATACAAGAAAAATCAATAAATCCTCCTTCCTATCTCTCTTCCCCAAGAGCAATCCTAAACAATTAAAAAAAAAGAAAAATAGCAAAACCAATCAACACAATTGAATCTGACAACATATTTATGCAATATTCAATGTTCCATGTCCATAGTTCCCTGACCCCCCCCCCCACTTCAGCAAAGAAGAAAGGAAAGAAAACAACATATTTTTCTCATCTCTCCTTTGATCCCAGGCTTGGTCATTGTTATTACAGAGCATTCAGCTTAGTGACTACTGTCATTCATTCCAACTACATTGTGATAGTCATTGTACATATCACTTTCCTTGTTCTGTTTCACTTAGCATTAATAGTTCTTTTATACCTTTCTATGTTTCTATGTATTCTTCATATTCACAGGTTCTTAAAGCACAGTAAGATTTTCTACATTTATGTATTATACTTTGTTAGTTCCTTATTGTTCTCTTCTCTGGGTTTTTGTGAAACCTCTCCTGATTCTCCTACCAGTCTGACTGCTCCTTTGACTTTTCTATTCTATAAGGACCCTAGATCTTCATCCAGGTCATGCTCATGAGATGCAGGTGTCCCCCAGTGTTCTCTCCTGGATCCTCTTGTTTTCTCCCTCTCTGTAATTTAATTTAGTGATCTCATCATTACTGTGGTTTTAATTATCATCTCTTTGCAGATGATTCTGAAATCTACTTATCTAGCCCTAAATGTTCTTCTGACCTCCAATCTCACATCTCCAACTGCCTATTGACATCTCAAACTGGATGTGTTGTCAATATCTTGAAGTCTATATAGCCAAAACTAAATTCATCATATTTTCCCCCAAACCCTCCCTTCTCCTGAATTTCCCTATTACTATAGAGGCTACCACTTTTCTCCCACCACCCAAGCTCACAACCTGTCATCCTTGACTCCCTCCTCTCATCCCACCATATACAATATATTGCCAAGTCCTATCAATTGAACTTTTATAACACTCCTCATCTATGTCTCCTCTCTTCTGACACTACCACCACCCGGTGCAAGTGTTCATCACCTCACACATGGTCTGTTGCAATAGTCTGCCTGACTCAAATCTTTCCCCACTACAATCCACCCTCACTCCATTGTCAAAAATGATCTTCCTACAAAGCAATTCTGACCATATCACCCTCTACTCAAGAAACTCCAATGTTTCCCTAATGCTTCTGGAGTCAAATACAAAATCCTCTATTTGGCTTTTAAAACCCTTCATAATCTGTTGTCTTCCTACATTTTGACTGACTTTCCTCCATGCCAGGAATGCTCTCCTCATCTCTGCTTCCTAGCTTATGTGACTTTCTCCAAGTCTCATTTAAAGCCCCACTTTCTACAAGAAGCTTTTCCCAGTCCTCTTTAATCTTAGTATAAATTGTTCTCTTGGCTCTGCTCATTTCATATAAGTCTTTCTATGTCTTTTTGAAATATTTGATTTCCTCATTACAACACAATATTACTTTATCATATTCATATATCACAATATATTCAACCATTCCTCAATTGTTTCATAACCTCTTACTTTCCAATTTTCTGCCCCCAACCTCCCCCCCATACACACACACATAGCTACACAAGTATTTTTTGTATGTAAAGGACCTTTTACTTTTCCATTAATCTCTTTTGGATGGGATATGCACAGAAACTTTTTTAAGTCTAATCCCATTACTTTTCAGATTATTTGTTCCCATGCATATCTCTACCAATAGTATGTCAATGTGCCTGTTTCCCCACAGCCACTCAAACATTTATTAATTTTTTTCCTTTATTTTAGCTACACTAATATCCAGCATTTAGCACAGTGTCCAAAACATAGTGGTTAAAAATGATAATTGATTGACTGATATTCTCTAGTTGTTTGCATCTACTTTATTTCCAAGTCTTTGTTGATTGAATATGCATAAGACCCTTTCCCCCATCCTTATTGACCTTCTTGGGAGATTTGCCTAGAAGTGGAATCTCTAGATAGAAGATACAAATATTTTAGTCAATTTCTTAGCATAGCTCCATAGTAGTTTCCAGAATTATTGGGATGAATCATATTTCTACCAATAGTGTTTTAGTGAACTTTTCTTTCCACAAACTTTGCAACATTAATCCTTCTCATATTTTGCATTTCTCTTATTATTAGTCATCTATAGCAATTTCTCATATGGTTGTCCAGAGTTTGCAATTATTTCTTTGAAGGCTGTGAATATCCTTTGACCACTTATTCATTTGGGAATAGCTTTTAGTCTTAAATATTTGGATTAGTCCCCTATATATCTTGGATACCATATTCTTCTTAAGGAGATTTGATACAATTTTTTATTCCCAATCAACATTCTAATGGCATTACTTTTATTGGGGTAAAACTTATTTTTTTGAAATTATATGTTTATTACTTTTATTAGGGCAAAACTTATTTTTTTGAAATTATCTGTCTTAGGTTTTGTGATTTTTTTTTATCCCTTGTTTGGTTCATATCTCTCCCTCTTGACAGGGATTATTCATCAAACAATACTACTGAAGACAAGAATGAGGAAAAGGGCCAAAAAGGGAAAGATGCATCTTAAACTTATAAAAAGAAAGAATAAGACTATGACAATAACTTAGGAATTTGATGTCCTGATTGGGTGGGAAAAAGTATGGGGTTATACCAGACTTATGTTGACCATAGGGAAGATATGGGATTGATATTTTAAAAAAATAAGTAGATTAGCATGGGCCAACAATTGCTAAATAAAATTCAGATTGTCAGGAGCCAATAGCACTACATTTATTAGATATTTAAAAACTGCTCACTGGACCATTTTATTTCAGAAACAATAGCATTCAAAATGTTTAAAAATCACATTAATAGGTGCCACAATAATTTATCACTGCCTAAAATCCAGGTCATCATGATCCATTCAGTTATACAGGATAGGCTATAAGTGTGAATTTTGTGCCATATGGAATGATCTTTGCTCTGAAAATCACCATCTAAGACTTTATTTTGATAAATGAAAAAAAGGGAAGTCTGAAGAAATAGACTGTACTCAGCCAATACCTTAATTTCCCTTATATTGTTATATGGCTATTATTTATTTCAACTGCTATAAGACTGTATTTGAAAGTAACCTCCATTGTATTTGCTATAATAAGAGAGAACATGTTTAAAAATTAAGTCTCAGGGTATATGTATGTCTGTAACTATTATGTAGCTTGCCTGAAACTGGTTGTCTTTTGTTTGTCATTGGTTAGTCTGGCAAAATTGGGGACCCAATCGTGAGTGAACCAATTAACTTTTGCTCTATCTCCTTTCCATAGATTGAGTATATTACCCCCTAGTCATTTCACAAATGGCTGGGTCATGTGGAAGACCCAGAGATTCATTTATTCATTCAATCAATATTTATTAAAAAATTAATACATATACTCTATAATGGGAAACATGTACACAAAAACAAGACATGATCTCTACCCACAAGGACCTCATGTAGTAGGGAAAAATGATACACACACAAATAGATGCAATATAAAATAGGATTAAGAAGGTTTCTCTGGCAGCCATGAGGAGAATGGTTTGGAAAAGGAAGAGTGTGTCAGTGAAGAAACCAAATAAAATGCAATCATAATAGATCAAGAGAGAATCCAAATTAGGATTGTAACAGGGGAAATATTAAGAGCAAGATGGATGTGAGAGATGCTTAGAAGTAAGAAGCAAGAGGATTTAGTGACAGATGAGATGTATGAACATAATAGGCACCAAAGAACACAATAAAGTTGTGAGCATATAAGATGGGGTTAATGGTGAGACTCTTAGTGTAGAAAAAGAAGCAGTGTTCAAGGAAAAATGATGAGCTCAGTGGTAGACATATTGAGTGTGATTTGATAGTGCAATACAGAAATAAGGTGAGCATGGCAGCACACTTGAATGCATGTGAAAGAAGTAGAGTGGAAAAAAGTAAAGAATGAAGATTTGTGTTTGTGCTGTGCGTGTGTGTGTGTGTGTGTGTGTGTGTGTGTGTGTGTGGGTCTGAGAGACAGAGAAAGAGACAGAGAGAGACAGAGAGAAAGGGAGGATGTAATCATGTAGTCAGCTGGAAGGATTGACATTATATAGAAGGATTGACCTTGGTGAGGAGAAGGATCACCCTTTTTTAAAATAATATACTAGGGAAAAGAAGGAGAGAGTGGGAAATGGTGTCAAAGGGTTTTGAGATGATGAGAATGGAAGAAGAAAAAGCTCATGTTGAATGTGTTCTATTTCTCAGTAAATTAGGATCAAAGTCCTCAGCTGAGGGAAGGGAAGGAGGGATAGGGGGAGTCACAGGAGGCTTAAGAAAAAAAAAAGGAGATGGAGTACGAACTTCTAGGAGCCAAGATGGTGGAGTAAGTAGTAAACCACTGCAACTCAACTATACCTCATACTACAAAACAGAGCCCCCAAACAAATCCTAAATAGCAGAACCAGTAAAAAGATGGGGTAAAATAGATTTTTAGCCCAAGAAACTTGGAACTCAGTTAAAGGGGAGTGCAGCCCAGGACAGGAAGTGTCTTGTCAAGTTGGCAGAAAGCCCCACCTCAGCAAATCAGCAGGACATCCTGAGCCCTAGTGTGGTGGAGCAGGCAAATATCAACATGAGGACCACCTCCCCACCCCACCATGTGTCTTAGCATAGCCAGGGAAACAGCAGACTCCAGCTCTGAGAACCACCATGCACTACAGTGCAGCCCCAGGCAAACAGGTAGATACCTACCCTACATATGCCTAAGCAAAAAAAGCAGCTCCCAGCCAGCAGCAGCTGAACACTTCAGTGTAGCCTTGAGCAAACAGGCAACCTCCAGAGGCCTGTACACAAAGTGCTTCAGTATAGCCACAAGGAAACACAAAAACACCCCACCAGGCCTTAGCACGAGTTAGACACCACCACTAGGACCCCAGCTCAGCACCAGGTAATCTGCCAGACCCCTATGGCCTCCAGCAGTGTCAGCGAATGCCCACCCCAACCCCTGCAGTACAGCACCAGACATGAAGATCCCCTGTGGGTCTCAAGGCAACATCAGTGCAGCACCAGGTAAGAAGAGAGGGCCTATAGCCACTAGCACAAGAAACCAGAGACAATGTCACTGCCACCCTGAGAGCAGAGCTGAAATTTAAAAGAAAGAAAATAAGATGAGCAAAAAACAACACAACAACAAAAAGAATCTGACCATTGAAGATTATTATGGTGACAGGGAAGACCAAGACACAAACTCAGAAGAGGACAAATACCTATGGGCATCCCCCCCACCCAACAAAAAGAACTTGAAGTGGTCTCAAGTCTGGAAAGATCTCATGGAAGAATTCAAAAAAAGAGCTTAAAAATCATATAAGAGAGGGGCAACTAGGTGGCACAGTGAATAGAGCACCAGCCCTGGAGTCAGGAGGACCTGAGTTCAAATGCGGCCTCAGACACTTGATACTAGCTGTGTGACCTTGGGCAAGTCACTTAACCCTAATTTCCTCACCTCCCCCCTACAAAAAAAATCATATAAGAGAGATAGAAGAAAAATTGATAAAAGAAATGAGAGTGGTGTAAGAGAATTATGGGGGGAAAAGAGGTAACGGCTTGGAAAACAGCTTAAAAAGTAGAATTGGTCACATGGAAAAGGAGATACAAAAATCCACTGAATAAAACAACTCTTTAAAGAGTACAACTGGCCAAATGTAAAGGAGAGTACAAAAGCTAATTGAAGAAAACAATACCTTAAAAATTAGAATTGGGTAAGTGGAAGCTAATGATTACATGAGACATCATGAATCAGTCAAGCAAATTCAAAATAATGAAAAAATGAAAGAAAATATAAAATACTTCATGGGAAAAACAAGTGACCTGGAAAATACATCCAGGAGAGACAATGTCAGAATCACTGGACTAACTGAAAGCCATAATCAAAAGGAGGACCTGGACAGCATCTTTCAAGAAATTATAAAGGAAAACTGCCCTGATATCCTGGAACCAGAGGGCAAAACAGGCATTGAAAGAACCCAACAGTCACCTCAGGAAAGAGACCCCAAAATAATGTTCCCTAAGGAACAATATAGCCAAGTTTCAGAATGATCAGATCAAGGAAAAAAATACTACAAGTGGCCAGAAAGAAACAATTCAAATATTGGGCAGCCACAATGAGGATCACACAGGACTTGGAAGTAGCAACATTAAAGTATCAGAGGTCATGAAACATGATATTCCATAAGGCAAAGGATCTAGAACCATAACCAAGAATCGCTTAACCAGCATAATTAAGCACAATACATCAAGAGAAAAAAGTGACCGTTCAATGAAATACCTTCATAAGAAGTCAAGCACTAAACCTAAATTTGACCTTCAATATCAAGACCCAAGAGAACATAAACATAAATAAAAAAGGACAGGGAAAAAATAAGAGATTCAGTAGAGCTAAACGGTTTACATCCTTACATGGGAAGATAATACTTATAATTCTTTAAAATTATATTACTAACAGTACAGATAAAAAGAATATACATAGACAGATGATACAGGTATAAGATGAATTTAAGGGAATGACAAAAAAAGTTAAGAGATGAAAAAGAGGAGTAGAAAGGGTGCAGAGAAAAGGGAGGGGTAGAATGGGGCAAATTATCTCACATAAAGAGGTAAGAAAGACCTTGTACAATGGAGGGAAAGATGGGAAAGTGGGTGATGGGTATCACTTGAACCTTATCATCAACAGTATTGATTCAAACAGGGAATAATATACATAATCAAATGAATATAGGAATCTATCTTACCCTACAGGGAAGTAGGAGGGGAGGAGATTAAGTAAAGTAGGGGCTGAGGGGACTGACATAAGGAGGTCAGATCAGAGGAAGTGGTAGAAGCAAAACACTGGTGAGGTGGTAAAAGGAAAGAGAGGACAAACAGTTGGAAGAATAGGATGGAGAGAAATACACAGGTAGTAATAGTAACTGTGAAAGTGAATGGGATGAACTCTCCCATAAAACAGAGTAGATCAAAAACCAGAATCCTACAGTGTTGCTTAGAAGAAACACACTTGAAGCAGAAAGACACACAAAGTTAAAGTAAGGGGCTGGAGCAGAATCTATTATACTTCAACTGAAGTAAAAAAAATCAGGGCTAGCCATCTGGATCTCAGACAAAGTAAAAGCAAAAATAGACCTAATTTAAAAAGATGAGGAAGGAAATTACATCTTGCTAAGAAGTACCTTAGACAATGAAACAATAAAATTAGAAGAGCAAGGCATATCCTACTTGTCCAATCTATGGGAAGGGAAGAATTCATCACCAAACAAGAGATAAAGAGCATTACAAAATGTAGAATAAATAATTTTGATCATATTAAATTAAAAAGCTTTTGTACAAATAAAACCAATGCAACCAAGATTAGAAGCAAGCAGAAAGGTAGGGGAAAATATGTATAGCAAGTATCTCTGATAAAGGCCTCATTTCTCAAATATATAGAGAACCAAGTCAAATTTATGAAAATACAAGCCATTCCCCAATTGATAAATGATCAAAAGATATGAACAGGCAGTTTTCAGATGAAGAAATCAAAGCTACCTATGGGCATATGAAGAAGTGCTCTAAATCACTTTTCATTAGAGAAATGCAAAATAAAAGCAACTCTGAAATGCTACCTCATACCAATCAGATTGGCAATATGAAAAAAAAGAAAAATGATAAATGTTGGAGAGAATGTGGGTAAATTGGGACACTAATGCACTATAGGTAGAGGAGTGAACTAATACAACTACTCTGGAGAGCGATTTGGAACTATACCCAAAGTGCAACCAAACTCTGCATATCCTTTGATCCAGCAATGCCACTACTAGGTCTGTATCTCAAAGAGATCATAAAAAAGGGGAAAATACCTACATGTGCAAAAATATTTATAGTAGCCCTTTTTGTAGTGGCAAAATATTGGAAACTGAGGGGATGCTCACTAGTCGGGAAATGGCTGAACAAACTGTGGTATATTAATGTAATGGAATAAGATTGTGCAATAAGAAATAATGAACAGGCAGATTTCAGAAAAACCTGGAAAGAATTATACAAACTGATGCAAAGTGAAATGAGCAGAAGCAGAAAAATATTGTACACAGTATCAACAACATCTTGTGATGATCAACTATGAATGGTCCAACTCTTCTCAGCGACACAATTCAAGGTAAGTACAAAGATTCATGAAGGAAAATGCTACCCACACCCAGATAAAGAATTGATGGGCTCAGAAAGCAGATGGAGGCATATTTTTTTAGCTTTCTTTATTCTTTCTCATGGTTTTATATCCTTTTGATCTGTTTCTTCTTCCACAACTGTAACAAATATAGAAATATGTTTTACATGATAGCACGTGTATAAACTATATCAAACTGCCTAACATTTTCAGAGGAGAGGAGGGAAGGGAGGAAGGGAAGGAGAAAAATTTGGAACTCAAGATCTTGTAAAAATGGAATGCTAAAAATTTTCTTAATATGTAATTGGGAAAAATAAAATGTTTAAATGTAAAAATAAAATATTAAAAATAGAAGGAAGAGTAGGTTTGAAATAGCTTCTATGGGAAATGAAATAAGCAATCAATTAGGAATGAATACAAGGACCACCTTGTTGCCATGAAAACCTAGTAAAGGTTAGCTAACATAAATTTGCATGGTACCTTGTTGTCTCCTTTACCTTTAAAATAGAAATGTCTTAATGTAGTATGGCATGGATAAAAATAATAAGTAGTTAAAGAGTAAGTGTAATATAGTGACAAGTACATACTTCATTCAAAAACATGGTGATAAAAAAAAGAATGCTCTGTAATTATAATGACCAAGCTTGGCACCAAAGAAGAGATGAGAAAATATACACCTTTGTTTTTTAGATGGGGAGCACATAGCATATACTGTCATACTCGACAGATTGGTTAGCTTCATTAAACATTTTGGTTTGCTATTTTTATTTGTTAAAAGCAATTACTCTTTGGGAAGAGAAAGTAAAATGATATATTCAGAAATGAAGATGATATAATAAACAAAAGGTATCAACAAAATTATTTTCTTAAAAAAACAAAGGGAGCTGGCAAGATTTTAAAAAACAAGATGGGGAAATTGAATGTGTATGTAGTCAATACGGAAGAATTATTGTTTGGATTTAAAAAGGAAGAGATCTGGGTCTGTGATTTCTCAGGCTTGGAGGTTGACCATTGGACCCTGAATGGTTAAGCGACTTATCCATGATCAGAGGTAGGATCTTGAACCTTAGTCTTCCTGACTCTAAATCATCCTTTTGTTCTACTCTATGCTGCTCACCCATCTTGCTATCTTGGGAACATAATTAGGAGACCATTTTTTTAAAAGTCATATTAAAAAATCTCTTAGCTATCTAAAACAATCTTACAAATGAAAGCAGCACCAAAACAATGCTTTCACTGACTCATTCTTCCTAATTGTCTCTGAAATACCCAAGAGCTAAAGTTTAGGGAGGAGAAAGAGAAGTTGAAGAATCTCAAAAAAAAAAAAACCCAAAACTTTTTTCTCCTCCTCTTATAATTTAGTTGAACAAAGCCATCAAAACAAACAATGCAATAATAGAAATATAGATAGAAGAAGAGAAATCAATCAGTCCAAATGAAATGGTTAGGATTCTTGGTGACCTTCAAGAAAGAATTCACTCTCACTCACTTGAGTATTGGGAGGAAGAAGGGAAAAGTGAAAGGTGTTCAACCCACCAAAAACCTAAGTGACTTTAATACCATTGATTGATTCATTCAACAGATATTGATTGAAGGCTAGGACCTAAGGGAGACTGAAAGTAGTATGAGACTCCACAGCAGTCCTCAAATAGCTGATAATGTAAGACAGAACATTTCCACTTTAACAACAAAAGCATTTTCAGAAAGCAAAATGCTAATCACCTTTATACTTTACTCCCATTTTTACAATCCATAGAATAACCAAACTGGGCTTATTTTTCTCAAACCTGATACTCTACTAACTTTGAGCCTTTCAACATTCTTACACCACACCTCAAATAAATACACTCAAACTTACCTATGCCACTTGAAAATTCAAATTTCCTTCAAGACTCAGTTCAAGCACTACCTTTTGCATGAGTCCTTTCTTGTTATTCCCTAGCTGCAAAATCTTCCTTCTTAATTCACCTCATATGTATATTTTTCATATACCTATGTCAAACATATATGCAGACTCTCCTCCCCCAGAATGTGATCTCTTGGAAGGTAGGGGGATGCTAGAGTATGCTTTCATTCTATTTGTTATATTTCTTTGTTATAAGAAAAGATTCTATTGGTGGTAGAGTTAGGGAATATCCTTGGGAAATGACAGCAATAAAGTAAAAATTCCCAATAAAACAATTATTTATAATAAAAATATTATAAGGACACTGAACTCTTCTAAATCTAAAGTGCTATTTGTATTTCATAAACCCTCAAAAGGAAAATTATTTTTATTTTGTATAAAAGTTTATCTGAAATTAGCACTGGGTTATCTGAAATATATTAATGAGAGTTAAAATATTTTAAAGGTCTTCAGAGATTCCAAAGTCATGGATTTTCATGGACTAATACTCTATACAGAATTTAAAAAGCATTAACATAATAGCTCAATAACACAAAATCAGACATTATCCTTAAGCGAATGAATCATGCATGGTAAAAGATTTCACATTCCATCTGACCAGAGGAAGGAAATGTCTGCTGAGTCATTTTTACTTAGAATCCAGGAATTGATGCAGAAATAAGCAGGGGTAATGGGTAGTAATCTGGGAGGTAGAATCATAATCATTGCAATGTCTCAAACATATTATGAAAGTTGCATTACACAAAAAGGAAAACATCTTGCCAACAATCCTTGCCTTGATTTGGACAACTCCATCTCACAGGTTGGTAATGACGGGATATACAGTTCTGGGTGTAATGCTAAGCAACAAAAAGATTTACTGGGGGACAATGAATCAATAGGAACCTTGGGATAAAGAAAATATGTCATCTTTTAGTTTATGTTGGTCAATTAGTGGAGCACTGAGCATAGTAATAAATAGTATATATATATTCCATTTCTAATACAGTAAATATTAATAGCTATGACCTACATAAACAAAAGCTCTTCATTTCAATTCAATAAACATTTATTATGTTTCTACTATATACCAGTCCTAGGTGCTAGGAATGCAAGTATGAAAAAGAAAGATGGACTTGCCCTCAAGTAGCTTATAATTTAATGGGGGAAGGAATACACAAAAGGCAGTTAGAGAGTCGGGGTGGGAGAGATGAGATGGAACACTAGAGGCTATCTTGTTCCTTGGAGTTGAAATAAGGAAGAGCTACAGATGAAAAGTGAAGTGAGTTGGAAGCCCAATTTCTACCATTCTTCTCAATTTGCCTTTTTTTGTTCTTTGATTTATTTAATAAATGTGTTTGCAGATTTCTTTGTATCATTCATATATATTAGTCTTAGTTGTATTATGGTATTTCATAATGTGCCAGAATGTATTTAATCATTCTTCTACTATTGGGCATTTAGGAAAATAGATTTTACAAGTTCAGGGAAACGCTAATTGTGACTCTGTGACCTAAAACTCTAAAAGGAAAGGTGGTTCCAAAGGGTGGGAAATTCAAGACCCAAATTTTAATGATTCAAACCTTATTCTAATAAACTCGCTGAAAAAGACAAGAGGGGATCAGGTATTCTACCAGTAATTTTGCAATGGGTTATATTCCTAAACAATATTTATAAAAAATGGAATCAGAGATACATAACCTAGGAAGAATGTAAAAGAAGCACGAATATCTAAAGGTAATATTCAGGAAAGCTGAAGGCCAAGTCCAGCAGAAGGTCAAAGTAGCAACAAAAACATCATGAAGAACAAAAAGTTCAAAATGAGCTAAAGACCAAGGAAAGGAAAGGCATGATGTGTGGAGCAGATGCTGTAATGTTATCAGATGAGAGTGAAAAACTCTAAGTACTCTAAATAAAAAGTGTTCAAGTCTTACTTACTTCAATCTTCTCTGTCAAGAACAATTATCTTCTAAAAATGGAAAGAGTAGAACAAACATGACCAAAAGGAAATTGAAGCCTGTGATAAGTGAAGAGATAACAAGACAATGTCTAGCTGCCTCTAAATGCAATCCAGTATCCAAATTCCATTCCAAAGCCCTGAAATATCTTGCACTTGTAGTCAAAAAGGAATATTGGAGAAAGTAAATAGCACCAGAAGACTGGAAATGAGTAAAAGTTATCCAAGCTTTCAAAGAGGGGAAGGAGGTGGATTTCATGTATATAGATATTTATATTGCGATTCAGCAAAATTCTATATGGGTGTGATGCCAATCAGTGATTAAAGATCTTTCCTGCCCATTCAACAGGCCTCCAGTGGGGCCAATTAAGGGAAGCTAGATTAGAAGTTTGTTTGTAGGCAGGCCTACTCTCTTTACTTGCTAGGCAGTAAGCCTCAGGCCTATACCCTTTTGCTGATATGACATGAAACCCTTGGGCCTTAAAAAGAGTCCATACACCCAGAAGGTAACCATTGAGAACTCAGAATTCAGAAATCCAAAGTCAGAAGTGAGAATTCAGAATCCAGCACAAGGAGGAGAAGTAAAATCTCAGAGACAACATTGCTACAGAAAGAGTGCAGAGCAGAGAGTGGAGTGGAAACCAGGTTGCTTCAGAGACAAGAGAATTGAGGAGGGAGAGAATGCAGGCAAGGATGCAGGATTTGTGAGTGTTTATAGGGAGGTCACAGCAGGGAGGAAGGTTAAAGGATGACTTGGTTCATTGCTGTAATACCGTGTTATAATTTCCTTGTTGCCACATTGAGGTGGGCTTACTGGTTTTGGACTATAATTACTACTAAATTGAATTGGAGTTATTCATCTTGGGATGTGATCCTCTGGAATCTAAATAAATGTTGTACTTCCTCTGCCTTTTACCTAGAGAGTTTTTCCATACTTTGCGATTCCAAACCATACAGGCATGTTCATGGTCATCCTTGAAGTTATGAATCTTGCCTTACTATTACAAAGGGATATTTAAATAGATGGTCTGAACTTCAAATGAGAAATCATCATTACTGGAAGCCAGCATGAGTTTTCCATGAATAAATCCTATCTAACTTATTTTATCTCCTTGTTTCTAAAGAGTACTTCCCAACCCCCTGACTGGTATTAGTGAATGTTATTTTCTGAATATATCTAGAATTCACAATATATACAGAAAAAAAAAAGATGAAGAAAGACTATTTGCTAGATAATGACATGCAGTCAGATGACAAAAAGCCCACTGATTTAGTCCAACAATATACATATATTGTGAACAAGCACTGAAAATGGACAGAAAGCTAGGTTGACAATTGAATAGGAAGAAAGGAGTGGATTGAATTAAATTACACAACAATTTTAACAACCCTATCATGCTTTCTGACACAAAAGCTCATCGCTAGGGCTACCATTCAGGGATGCATTATGAGAAGAGTCCTGGAACACTATGAAGAAATGAAATTATGAATAACCTCAAGGACAATGGAGAAAGACATGAGGAATATACATAAGCTGCAGCCAACAGTGTGCTGGAGCCAGTTCTAACCAGAAAGAGAATTTTTAGAATATCAGCATGAGCATTTACATCTCAGAAATCAGCAAATGCTGCAGATCAGGGCTTAATTCATTGTTTTGTTGATTGTCTAAGCATAAGAAAATGAAAGAGAAAATGATAATAATTCAGATTAAACTTTAAAATGCATCTTGCATTTTTTTCAGAGATACAGTTGTTAAACATATACCAGCTCAGCCTTGGCTGTAGCATATTATCTACAATGATTTGGGGTCAAAAGATAATGTGAAAATGCTATGATTGAAAAAAGAGGTGGACTGATTATCTAGCAAGAGTAATGTTGAACATCCTGAATGTTAACATAGCTACCAATCATGTTAAAAGGCCTCTTCCATGGGGGATGTGTGAGAGGGCATGGAAAAGAATTGTACATGATGGAAGAACCACGTCACTCTCCTGTTCATTTGGTTCTCTAATGATTCTACCCATACATACTCCTTTGACATTTAACGACCTTCACAACTAAGTTTTAGCCTATCTTTGCAGGCATGTTACATATATTCCACTTCACACACTACACTCTCAAGTCAAATGAGCCTCCTTGATGTTCCTCCTACATAGCATTTAATTTTCATATCTATGCCTTGCAACCCATCCTTACCTCTGCTTCTTGAAATATTCAGCTTCCTTCAAACTTTAGGCCAAGTGCCACCATCTACATCAGTCATTTCATGGTACTCCCCATCTCCAGCTATACAAATGACTTTGTATTGACTTTGGAAGTATTTTGTAAATATTTACATTTATTCTTTTTGCCACTCCTATTTGAATGGAAGCTCCTTTGAGGGCAAGAAGTGCTTCATTTTTCACAGCATATATCCAGAAGTCAATCACTCAATAAATATCTATTAAACATCTACTATATGCCAGGTACTATGGTAAGTTCTGGGCATAAAAATATGAAAAAGGAAGGCAATTTCTGCCCTCAAAGAGGTTATAATCTAATGGGAAAAGACAATACACAAAGGGAAATTGAAAAAGCCTAGAGGGATAAAATGCCCAGTGTTGGGGCAAGATGGAGAAGTCTAAAGAGTAGAGTCAGGTTAGAAAGGAAAAGACAACTGGCCTGGGCACCCTCCTTAAATGGAGGTTCTGGGAAGAGCATTTCACTGAGTTCTACTGAGGGTCCTGATAAGGTATAGTTAGCAAGGCTGATGCAGATTTACAAGATAATGAAGTTCCTGGAGGAATGACAGAAAAGTCCAAAGGAGACAGCTGTGTGGGAATTGCCTGGCATGTGGTAGAAACTTCATAAATGACTATGATTAAGAATCTATATTCCAGTAAGAAATTTGACAATGTCTTTTATAATATCCTTAAGGATGGATGTACCAGCTAGATGACAATACAATTCAGCAAATTCATAACTGACTGGAAGCAGTTCACCAAAGAATATTGATTGATGGTTCAGTGTTATCCTGGAGGGAATCTCTTGGTGCCATGCCACTCTGTCCTCAGTCTTGTTCCATTTTTTTAAATCAATATTTGCAGTCAATAGAGATGGTGTACATATCATATTACCTGTTCCTATAAATGACATGAAGCTAAAAAGAGAAGCTAATTCTTTAAATGACATAATCATAATCCAAAAAGATCTTAGTGGTCTAAAGCAATAAACTGTCTTTCTTGTTGTTCATTTTCTGACTCTTCATGACTCCATTGGAGGTTTTCTTGACAAAGATATTGGAGTGGTGGGGTGGAACCAAGATTGTAGAATAAAAGCAGAGATTAACTTGAGATCTCCCCAAACCCCTGCAAATATTGTAAAAAATGACTCTAAACAAATTTTAGAGTTATAAAATCCACAAAATGACAGTGTGAACAAAATTCCAGACCAAGACAACCTGGAAGGTTGACAGGAAATGTTTATCACACCAGGTTGGGAGCAGAGCATAGGTCAGCATAGGCTCCATCAGCACAGATGGGGCTGGAGCAGGACTCTGGGGACTGAATCACTGGTAGCTGTGGCAGTTTCCAAACTTTTCAACCTACAAATGCCAAAGACAATGTAGAAAGTTAGTAGGAAAACTCTATTGGACCTGAGTGAGAGAGGAGCACAGCCTGGCCCTAGCCCCTGAGCAGCATAGGTGGTGGCAACAGCAGCAGAAGCTGCTTGCTGAGCTCCAGGCCCACAGATGGTGGGCGGATCATGCAGCTGATCAGAGGGGGATTGCAGGGATCTCTTTACTGGCTCTGAGAAAGGATTCTCTTGCTTTATCCTGCTTGGATGTGGGTCACAGTCTGAGGTGGCAGTGCTGGGGTGAGGAGGAGCTCTAGCATGGCAGAATTTGTGGCTGCTATGGAGAGGAAATCTTCTTCACAGTTCCAAGGCAGAAAAGAGTGCTTGAGGTCACTCACAGACCAGAGCATAGGCCAGAAGAGGAGTAAACATCTCTCCTTGGATCATACCACCTTAAAAAAACTAAAACTTTACAGGTGCCTAGAAGTATCTCTGAAAACAGCTGTGCAAAACCCTTGAAGCTTGGGAGAGTGCACTCTCCACTCTGGAAACAGAGTCATACCTTGGCAAAGAGCTCAAAGGTCAAGTAATTGGCTGAGAAAGTAAGCAAACAATGTAAAAAAATCAGACTATAGGATCTTACTTTGGTGACAAAGAAGATCAAAACATAGAACCAGAAGAAGACAACAGAGTCAAAGCTCCTACATCAAAAGACTCCAAGAAAAATACAAATTTGTTGCAGGCCATGGAAGAGCTCAAAAAGGATTTTTGAAAATTAAGTAAGAGAAATAGAGGAAAAATTGGGAAGAGAAATAAAAGAGATGCAAAAAAATAATGAAAAAGAAGTCAACAGCTTGCTAAAGGAGAACACCCAAAAATATTGAAGAAAATGACACCTTAAAATAGACTAACCCAAATGGAAAAGAGGTCCAAAAGGCCAATGAAGAGAAGAATACCTTAAAAGGCAGAATTGGTCAAATGGAAAAGGAGGTTGGAAAGCTCACCAAAGAAAACAATTCCTTAAAAATTAGAATGGAGCAAATGAAAGCTAGTGACTTTATGAGAAATCAAGAAAGTATAAAACAGAAGCAAAAGAATGAAAAAATAGAAGACAATGTGAAATATCTCATTGGAAAAACTGCTGACCTGGAAAATAAATCCAGGAGAGATAATTTAAAAATTATTGGACTATCTGAAAGCCATGATCAAAAAAAGAGCTTAGACATCATCTTACAAGAAATTATCAATGAAAACTTCCCTGATATCCTAGAACCAGAGGGTAAAATAGAAAATGAAAGAATCCACCAATTCCCTCTTGAAAAAGATCCCAAAAGGAAAACTCCTAGGAATGTTATAGCCAAGTTCCAGAGTTCCCAGGTCAAGGAGAAAATATCGCAAGCAGCCAGAAAGAAACAATTCAAGTATTGTAGAAACACAATCAGGATAACACAAGATCTAGCATCTTTTACATTAAAAGCTCAGAGGGCTTAGAATATGATATTCAGGAGGTAAAAGGATCTAGGATTAAAACCAAGAATCACCTACCCAGAAAAACTGAGTATAATACTCCAGGGGGAAAAATTGATACTCAATGAAATAGAGGACTTGCAAGCATTCTTGATGAAAAGACCAGAGCTGAATAGAAAATTTGACTTTCAAATACAAGAATCAAGAGATGCATGAAAAGGTAAACAGAAAAGAGAAATCATAAAAGACTTATTAAAGTTGAACTGTTTACATTCCTAGATGGAAATATGATATTTGTAACTCAGAAGACCTTTTTCAGTATTAGGGTAGTTGGAGGGAATATAGATAGATAGATAGATAGATAGATAGATAGATAGATAGATAGATAGATAGATTGATAGATAGATAGCACAGGGTGAGTTGAATATGAAGGGATGATTTCTAAAAAATAAAATTAAGGGGTGAGAAAGGAATATACTGGGAGAAGGAGAAAGGGAGAGATAAAATTAGGCAAATTATCTCACATAAAAGAGGCAAGAAAAAAGCTGTTACAATCAAGGGGAAGAGGGGGGAAGT
Organism: Trichosurus vulpecula; assembly: GCF_011100635.1. NCBI lineage: Eukaryota > Metazoa > Chordata > Mammalia > Diprotodontia > Phalangeridae > Trichosurus > Trichosurus vulpecula. Next base: position 411,128,584 of record NC_050573.1, on the reverse strand, counting down.
GAAAGGGAATGAGTGAACCTTATTCTCATCAGATTTGGTTTAAGGAGGGAATAACATATACACTCAATTAGGTTATCTTATCCTACACGAGAGTAGCGGGGAAGAGGATAAGGGGGAGGATGATAAAAGGGACAGCAGATTGGGGGAGTGGGTAGTCAGAAGCAAACATTTTTGAAAAGGGACATGGTCAAAGGAGAAAATAGAATAAATAGGAGGTGGGATAGGATGACAGGAAATATAATTATTCTTTTACAACATGACTATTAGGGAAGTGTTTTGCATAACTATATATGTATAACCTGTATTGAATTGCTTGCCTTCTCAATGAGGATGGGTAGGGAGGGAAGAAGGGAGAGAATTTGGAACTCAAAGTTTTAAAAACAAATGTTAAAAATTGTTTTTACATGCAACTGGGAAATAAGATATGCAGGCAATGGGGTATAGAAATCTATCTTGCCCTATAAGAAAATAAGGAGGAAGAGGATAAGAGGGGAATGGAATGACAGAAGAGAGGGCAGACTGGGGGAACATGTAATCAGAATCCATCTTGGGCTGGGGGGGAAGGGAGATATGGGGAGACAATTTAGTACTCATAATCTTATAGAAATGAATGTTGAAAACTAAAAATAAATAAATCAACAAAAATAGATTATCAAAACAAAAAAAAATACTGGAGTGGTCTGCCATTTCCTTCTCCAGTTCATTTTACCGATGAGGAAACTGAGACCAACAAGATTAAGTGACTTACCCAGGGTCACACAGCTAATAAGTGTCTGTGGACAGATTTGAACTCAGGAAGACTCCTGACTCCAGGCCCAGCATGCTATCTACTGCACTCCCCAGCTGCCCTTAGAATATTAGATCCTTAAGAGCAGGGACTGTCTTGTTTTTCTACTTGTGTCACTGGTGGTTTATGCACAGAGGCACTTAATACTTGCTTTTTTCTTATATCCATTCACTTTTTCATTTTTTCACGTTATCTTCTATGCCTACTATTCTTCCCTTCCACAACTTAAAACCACTATCTCCCTTCAGGTTTCAGTTCAAATGCTACCTTTTCCAAGACGATCCTTACCTGATGCCCTCAGTCATTTGTGCTTTCCCACCTGATTTATTTTGTATGTATGATTCATTTACTTTATCTGTGAATAGATTATATCCCCCAATAGAGTATAAGCTTCTAGGGGGAAGAACTGTTTCACTTTTATCTTTATATCTTCAGTAGCCAGAACAGGGGCTAGCACAAGATAATTACTTGATAAATGCTTATGCTGACCAAGAGTCTTATTTCGTTTTTCCTTAGAGACACTGATTCTTTTAATACATAGCCAAGTGTTCATTTTAAAATTTAAGTGAAGTGATTTTTACTGCCCTCTACCATATAACTGTGCACAGCAAAATATATTCACTTTTATATTTGTTATTTGAGCTTGTGCAATTCAGTTACAAAATGTATGCCTTTCTATGTACAGCAGCTGGGGTCTCTTTCAAGTCCTAATGAAATGTACAGATTTTTAAAATTTGGAAACTCTTCAGAACAACAACTAAAATGTGACTCTAAAACATTTTAAGATCGGTTAGGAAAACAAAGGAAGAGAAAATACCTTCTATGAGATTTAAAAAAAAAAGTTCAATAAAGAAAACAAATTTGCATTTTTTATCCATAGTTGTAAGAAATGCAAGGTCCATGGAAGCAAAACATTGTGGGAATAGTTCTGTTCTTTCACTGAAGGGAGACTCAATAGATTGGTCTCATTAAAGCTAAAGAGAGGCTTAGACAGTACCACTTCCCCTGTGTCTGTGGGATAAATCAGAGGCAGGCATTTCTAGAGACAACCACCCTATGTAATAAGCAGGAAGCTGCCCTCCACTTCTAAGCCACAATTTCTTCAAATGACTTTCCATTATCAGTGTAGAGGGCATATTACTTGTCACTCAGTCCCTGCAGCATCACTGTTTTAGAGGTTGAACACTGATCATTTTCTCTGACTGCCATCAAGATATAAAGAACAGTAATACAAAGTCACATATCCTAACTGGGTAAAACTTCATGGTCTGATGGAAGTAGCAAGGAGAAGGGAATTGAATGACCTGGGGCCCAGCCTCTAGTATGCAGGGGAGTCTGAGAATGACCTTGGGCATGTACTTCCATTAGGTTTTTCAGAAACACATTTTCAGTAGTCAGCAAGAATCTGTTTTTGCTGTTCTATTTTAAACACAGTCTCAGAACCACAGGACCACAGAAATAAAAAAAAAAAAAGAGAGCAGAAGAAAAAGAAAAAAAATGTACACCAAAGGTATAACACCTCAGGTGAGTTAGCAGTTTTCTTAGTGCTTTGCTTGGAATCATCTAATTGGCTTTTAGCTTTGCATTTGTTCTGAATAAAGAAGACAGGTTAAGCTGATCATGGAGTTTGTTGTTGTTTCTCTTCACCCTCCCTTAGGGGGATGGAAGAAGATCTTTAGGGGCATTATTTAAACCCTTGAGTCAGCCAGGCTGACGGTGGATACAAAAATGTCCACCAGATAAGACTCTGAAAGTGTGATGCAATCAAAGAAAAGTCAGAGAGGAAACAAGTCTATGTGTTCCAGGTAACATAACCACATGGTGTTCTCTAGGCCCCTGGTTTGCATGCTCGGGGTGGGGGGGGGGGGGGGGGCTTTGACATAACCCAGGGGGATGCGATCAACCTATCAAAGGATAGGAAGATGAGACTAATCTTAGCCTGTCTTCTATAGCCAGGTACTGACATCTCCAACCCAAGTATTCTAATTACCTTCAAAGAGTGCTCAATGGTTCCTAGGCAACTGCCCAGAAGGGCAGATGTAAGCGAGACCTGACCCAGGCACCCTCAAGCAGCTGCCCAGGCTAAATCCCTGACTCTCTTCATGTTTCCCTTATCACCTCCCAGCTGGGGGATGTGACAATGAATGGGACCTGCTTTGGCTAGAGGCCTGCCTCACCTACTTGTTATTTGGTGGTACAGAGTGAGTTGTAGGGAAACATGGATGGATTACCATTTGCATGACTGGTCTCATTTACATTACCCTTCCCTCCCAAATCCACTACTCTTCCAAATTTTCCCATCACTGTCAATAGTACCACCCTTGTTCTATTCAGCAAGGTTTCCCCCCTCCACTCTTCCTTCCCCCCACACTCCACAGACTCAGTTGCCAAAACTTACTATTTCTATCTCCTTAATGTTTCTCACATTGTTTCTCTTCTCTCCATTCATACAATCACCAGCCTAGATCAGGCCCACATCACTGCTTACCTGAATGACTGCAGTAGCATACTTATCACTTTCTAATTGGTCTCTGCCTCTTCTCTCCCTATTCCATTGCATCTTCCACCTGCCAAAGTGTTTTCCTAAGTTGTAGTGCTAGTAGCTAGGTGTTGCACTGCATAGAGCACCAGACTGGGAGTCAGGAAACCCTGAGTTTAAATCCAGTCTCAGACATTTACTATTTGTGTGACCCTAGACAAGTCTCTTAACCTCTGCCTGCCTCAGCTTCCTCATCTGTAAAATGGGAATCATAATAATAATAATAGCACCTATGCCCCAGGGTTGTAGTGAGGAGCAAATGAGTTAATAATTATAAAGCATTTACCACAGTGCCTGGCACATAGTAAGTGCTATGTCAATATTATCTATGATTATTATTACTGACCATATCACTCCTCTACTCAATAAATTCTAGGGGACCCCTACTGATTCTAAGATAAAATATTTTTTTCTATTTTTATTTCATCTTTTTTAATTTGTATTTTTGTATAAGTTTTATAATATACATAATTATTAGTATAGTAAGATATCTACATAATTTATAAATATGAAGATATATACATATTGGGTATGAGAGCTTAAAAAACATGTAAATACATTTGGAGATCACTGCTCTAGAGCAGAGGAGTCAAACACCCTGCCTCCAAGCCAACCAACCAGATTAAACCATAATTGGGAAATATTTAATACAAAAAATAAAATAGAACATAGATGATGTTACTATATGGTTTTCTAAGCCAATATACAGCCTGCAGGGCTCCTTATGTATGGTTTAGTTTCTATCATTTCTATTTAAATTTGTGACCACTGCTCTAGAGGAAAGTGAAATGGACCCTTGCTTTCAGATCACTTCATTTAAACAAAAAATGATTAATAAACATTGCAGACAGAGTACTATGCACAGTGTGTGGAAGGTAGGGGGCCTTGGGAGAACACAAAAAAAATTTAGAGAAAACCTTGTCCTTATATGAGTTCCAGTCTAAGAGAGAGATATAACACATAGTTATGTATTTATAACATAATAGATGAGAAGTGTGAACAAAGTGCTATGTGAAGTATAAGGGGAGGAAAGGACATATACAATTAGGGGATTGTATAGTGAGAGCTAGTATGAGAGAGTGACCTATGACTCCACAATTTATGTAAACTACCTTGAATGAATGTAGATAGCAAAAGAAGCTCTAATTATCCTGTGGGAACGGTGACACTATGCCTTCTTTGTTCTGTTTCTATATACTACCTGTCCTGGTCTGAGGCTTGGTGTAGGAATCCACCATGTTGTCCTGTTGCTGTCCAGGACTAGCCTCCTGTAAGAAAATCCTCCGATTAACCTACAATTGGCATAATCAGTGCATTACAGATTTTACATCTTTACATTTGGTGTAGTCAGCAGGATACCAAAGAAATGGGCTTGTGAAGAGAGGCCTTCATAGAAGAAATCTCAATCATTCTCATCCCTGTGGAGATGCTGGTTCATTTGCAGAGGAGGGGGTAATCCTGGGTTGGCCACCACATCATTGGGAGGAGGCATGGCCTGAGCCACACCAGTAAGGGGATGCCTGGAAAATGTACATTGGCTTGTGTCTTGCCAGGCTCCCACAAAGGTGTGGGGAAAGAGGGAATCCTATATAGCAGCTATTTGTGTTGCTTGAGGGAAAACGTATAGCTTAGGCAAACATGAGGACTTTTAGCATTGTTAAAAGAGACCTTGAAATGGCAATTGCCCTTGTTTTCATAGGACAAAGAATAGGATGACCTCGAGGTGAAAGACAGAGGTGACTAGGAACGGTTTGGGGGCAGACAGAGGATGTATACAGGAAAAGAGAATAGGGAAAGTTTCTCTCTTTGTCTCTCTGTCTCTTTCTCTCTCTCTTTGTCTCTATCTCCCCACTGCCACCCCTTCTGACTGTGTACATCAGTGAGCAGGCAGCAGAGAGGCAGGGAAAGAAAAAAGAACCTCAATGAAGTGAAGATTATTTGGGATCTGATTGCTAAAGGGAGTGCTGGATCAGAATATGTAAGAAATAGGAAAGCTGCAGTTTTTCATCTGTCTTTGTGTCTGCCTGGAGCGCTATTTTTGTTAAATGTGCTTAACTTGCATGTGTGTGCGCATGTGTGTGTGTGCGCATGCAACAACACAGCCTCTGGAGACATCTAATAAGGACCAAACTGAGAATAGCAAGATGTGTGTAAGTTATCAGTCAAGGAGAAATAACTTTTCAAAAAGCTGAAAGCCTCATTAGTGAGGAGATATTAGAGCCACTGTCTCACAGCTATTGGTCTTTTTGTATTTTGTTTTGTTTTGTTTTATTTTGTTTTGTTTTTGTGCCCACGTTTGTGTGGTCTCTCAGAGTCTGTGTCTGCAATTGTGCACATGGAACTTAGAAGGTAAAAACTTTGCTGGCAAATCTCTCTCTGTGCCTTGTTACCTTTTCCTGAGGAAAAAAGTCAAACTCTATTAAGTTGCCTTTCCCTTACACCCCGCAACTGTGGCCAGGTTTGGGAATACGGCAAGAAGGACAGATAAGAAGAAAAACTTTTCCCTCAGACTGAATAATCTTTTTATATCATAAGCTAATTAAAAATCGAGTTTGACACTAAACTGTAAATTCCCTACTGTGAATCCATAAATTGTGGTTTTAATTTTTTTTAATAAATGCTGAAATATTCTAGCAAGTTTTGGGTTAACATCCTTTACAATTTGTTTTAAGGGAGTTAAGATCATTTCCACACTACACCCCTAGAATGACTTTTTTTTCAGCTCCAGAAAATCATCTCACTAATTATAAAGAGGTGGGGGAGAAAATACCAGTGAAGTTTCCGCAAAATAAATAGAACCAGCACTTAAAAACTGCTTGCCTATTATTAACTCTTTCTTGATTCATAGAAAGGAGAAATAGTTTATGAATCAGAAAACAACCAAAAAGTAATTGAGTTTGATTCGAACATTTAGTTAGATACTGAGGGAGTCTTACAAAATAAAGCTAAGTACTGATCAATTTTTTAAATAACTTTTAAATAAGTGTGTTTTGAAATTAGAAATTTTGTTATATATGAGAATGTTATATATGAGAATCCTATCCATTTTTACAATAGATTATATTCAATTTGAATTTTAAGAACTGTCTTGCTTCCTCTCTACAAAAAAAGGAAGTTATTAAGGGAGAAGGAGGAGCAAGCTCAATTCTTCCTGAGAGCTCCCAGACAGTGGAGTTGTAATAGCTTGGGAAAAATCCTGCCAGTTAAGCCCATTACTGACTGATGAGACTTGATAAGAACTTGGAAAATTATGAGGAAAAAAGAAAAGTTGGTAATTACTGTGTGGGAAAAGGTATAAAGCAAAGACCTTGTAGAATCCCCTTACATGTAACTTATCATGTTTCTTTAAACCATCTATTTGGACAAGGCCATTGACACTGGGATACTAAGAATTTACAAGTTTGTTTATAATACAGAAGTGATTGCTAGTGATTGATCTTTATACCAGAATGTTTAAGCTCAAGGAGAAAAGAAAAACAAGTGAAGGATGTGACGTGAAATTTCCTATATGTGTGTGAGTCCAAGTAAATTTTCTTGATTATTACAACACTGGGAGAGTAAACATAACTGTGTCTAGCCCTAAGCTGCAATTAATGAGACTTCCTATTTGAGGTAAAATCTCTTAGAACTGTAATCTGATGTTATTCTGAATTTTGCATGCAGGTATAGTTGTCTGATGGATCATTAAGTCAGTAATCCACCATTCAAGAGAAATGCCTTAAGATACTCAGAAAGAGTGTGATCCTGAGCTATGAAAGGTAGAAGTCTGTATCTGGGGAAAAAGAATGAAAGGATAACATTGGCATGGCTGAAGGTAGGATCTGCTTAACTCTGTTTCCCCATTGTTAAAGTCAGAAACCTTTTCTGCTTTGTTTTAAAGAACAGAATTTCATTGCAATCAGTCATTTTAGTGGAGAGTAATGTTTTGTAACATCTATTCCATTTGTATATGGTTAACAACTGAACATGTTTACTACAGGCAGCCCATTTGATATACACTCTTCTCTATATACAATTGGGAATTAATTACTTAATGCATCTATATATCCCATCCCAGGTCTTTTTGCTACAACTGGAGTAAAGTTAGCCTCTGTTAAATAAAATTCATTTGTATAACTATCAAAAGTAGAGGTGGAAAGCCTCTACCTACCAAGAATGTTTTTACCTATATTTTCATATGTAGGATTAGATCCTTAATAATATTAAATCATCCAAAAAGAGGGAATTAGTTGGAATGGAAAAATTTTGAGAAAGCAACAAGGTCAGATGATCCTATATGCCAAATGTAAATTATTCTAATGGAGTATATAAAAACTTAAAATCTCTGGAGTTTCAAGTTAACTATGGGTTCCTAATTTGATGTTCTTCTTATAGCTCTATTGTTAATAAGATCAATTTGAGCTAGTTTTCACCACATGAACTAGTTATTTGAGAAGTAAAATTTGAGAGGCTGTGCTAACTTGTATTGAGATCTCTTGTGTAAAGGATTTTAGCAGGAACATCTAAAGATCCCCATAGGTAACTTGTAACCAGAGAAGCAAATCTACTAAAGAGAAGTCCATTTCAGAACTGCCACAAGAGTTGTTTCCAGAGACCAGGTAACTACATGGCACATCTCAGATCCAAGATGAAATTTGGTGATTAAATGGACATTGGGAGTGGGTTACTAAAATCCAAGAAAACTTGATGTTAGTTAAGGTTGATGATCATTATGCTATTGCTTTGGCTTTTTATCTCACTGCATTTGTATACTGAGTTCTTTCAGTTATCTTGGTGTCATGTTAACTTCCCTTTGGAGAGGAATACAAGATTGTGAAAGCTTCCCTATGAATAACTCAGGCAGTAAGCCTCACCAGGCCTAAGTTTCGTTTTCCCGTAAATCATATGATTTCAGGGAAACCAGATGGTATTCCCCTCTCTCCCTCCCCTTGCCTACTTGCAAACTGCCATCATAGCATTAGAGTTCCCCTATAAGGTAATTCTGTATTTTTTGTGCTTATATTGGGTAAAAATTTATTTCTTTATTCCTGGTTAGATTGTGAGGCCACCTGTGAGGCCGCCAATGGGGATGGGTGTCCAGTCTCTGGGGTGGGATTTCTTAGAATTGTTTGTACAAGGGTATATATCTCCCTGCTTGCCACCTCCCCACCTCTCTCATCGCTGCTAGTCAGCCCTGGTAGTGAGAGAGATACCTAACTCTCACGAGACTTGATCAAATAAAGCTTCTGTCTTCCCTACTTTGAGAAACCTCTTTTTTTTTTTTACTTGAGTTGGTGGTCTTCTGACCCATATACTTTGCCAACCTTTTCAATCAATATAGGTGAAAAAGAAAACATTCCAGACAAATGAAAGAACATTAAGTAAACATGAAAATATTTTATTTAGGAGGACAGAAATATAGACATAGATTTGGAAAGAACCGCACAGTCAATCAAATCTAGCCCCCTCATTTACTAATGAGGAAACTAAAGCTCAGAGAGATTAAATCACCTGCCCAAGATTACATCAGCAAAAAACAGCCAGGATTGGACACCTGACTTCACAGTCAGAGATGGCAAAAAGTATCCCAATTTGACCTAAGCATTAAGCATATGAAGGAAAGCAATATGAGATATGGCTGGAAAGTTGAGGTGGCACCACATTATGGAGGACCTTGAATGCCAAGCATAGTAGTTTGAATTTAATCGTTAACGACAGGAAACTGCCAAAGATTAGTGAGCAGAGGTAAGGCATGATGAGCCTGGCACCTAAGAAAGATTACTCCAACAAGGGTGTAAAGAACAGATCTCAGGGTTGTGGTGGCTCCTCAAACTCAACATGTTTCAAAACTGAATGCATCCAACTCTCTACTAAACTTGCCCTTCCTTCAAAATGACCTACTTCTGTTGGGGCAACACTTCCTCCTAGTCACCCAGCTTCAAAACCTTGGAGCCATCTTTGACTATTCTTTCTTCATTGACTCCATCATCTGATCTGTTGTTAAATCTTATCTTCTCTACTTGCATAAGCTATTTCCCATTTATATCCTTCTTTACATTCATCTTGCCACCACTCTAGCTCAGAGCTTTGTAATCGCTTCCTGAAACTATTTGAATAACGTCCTTCTCTCTGATCCATTCTCCACCCAGCTGCCAAAATAATTTCCTAAATCATAGGTGTGGCCATGTCATTCCTTTGCTCAAAAAATTTTAGTGGCCCTCTGTTGCTCTAGGCAAATAGGAAAACTTACACATAGTATTTAAGGATTTTCCCAATCTACCTTTTCACCATTATTTCACATTACTGTATTTCATTTTTTAGCCAAACTATGTCCCTAGCTAGTCTCTAAACTCACTATGACCACTTGCCTCTATGCATTTTGTACAACCTGTCCACAAATCAGGAAGGCACTCCCTTCTCAACTCTGTTTCTTACAATCCTTGCTTTCCTTAAAGGGATCAGCTCAGGAGCCTCTTAATCTATGTAGCTCTTTCTTTGAACCTCTAGCTCTAGCTCTTAGCTTTCCCTAAGCATCTTGACTGACCTCTCCTTTGTTCCCTTCACTTTGGTAACAACAATGTTACTAGCAGTCACTGTGGGGGTGTGACCAATAACGCCAGCATGCAGGAGGGCTTCTAGCACAGATTCTTCGATCTGCTTTCTAAGGAAAGAAACTTTAAGGGGTTAACAATTTCACTTTAATCAAATATACATATATAAATCACTTAGTTCAGGGGGAAAAGCCAGCACCCTGAACTTCAGAGCAAATACAAACAGAAATTACAAACAGAAAATACCAACAGATTAAATTACACAAACCAGTAGTCAGGCTTCTAGCTTTCTGTACCACATCTCAGCACATAGTTACCACGGAAGCACCAACAACTGGCTTTTCAAGTTGGGGAGCTCCTTAACAACAGCTACCCAGAGTCTCATCTGGTCAAATCACACAGCACTCTTCCAGTGAGTGATAGCCCCAACAAAATGCTAACCTCTGAGTTTATATATCCTGTTCAGGGTCAAGGGCATCACAACCATATGACTCAAACCTATGTGAACTAGACTTTCTTAAGCAGGTCATCAAAGACGCCTGGATTTAATCAAAGAAACAAAGGCACTTGATTACCTTAGTTTTCCAAAAAGGAAAACAGTAAAAAAATAAGTCCCACCTTAATGATCAATATAATTTCATATTCAAATATGGCATATTTACCTGAGTAGGTATCATATTTGACCAAAAGACTACAAGCTTCCTGAAGGCAGAAACTGTTACATTTTTGTTTTTGTATCCCTTGCAAATAGATGTTTAAATATATATATATATATATATATATATATATATATATATATATATATGTATATATATAAATACACATATATACACATACACACATACATACATGCACATACATGTATATATATATATATATTATATATATTGATTGATGATTGATTGGAAGAGAGAGAGTGTGGAGGATACTGGACTTGTTAAGAGGCTATAAAAATAATCCTAATTGGTAAGACAGAGGACAGTTGTAAGAAACATGGAGGTAGAATCATGGAGGCATAGTAACTGATTGGATTTAGGAGGTGAGAAAGAGGGAAGAGGCAAAGAGAATTCAAGGAATCAGAATATTAAGGACTATCCACTATCAAAGTAGTGGAACCACTGCTCAAGTAGCAGAAAAATACCAAGCTATTGGGCAAACCCTCGAATAACTTCAATCTAAAGTGGACTCAAGGGTATTTGATCTACAACTCAGCCCTGGAATAGTTACAAGGAGAAAAACATAGATCAGGAGACCCAGGGCCCTTCTCTGTCTGGGACTTAATTTGATCAAAAGCCAGGTTTTTGTTAGTTTTTTCTTTTTATTTCATCTAGGATAAAATAGGAATCCTCAATAAATTAATGCTATATGAAATCTTTTAATATATATATATATTTTCTCATGCGCCTGGACTTGTAATTGATTTAAAATTATCTGTGTTTTTTAGCTGATGTGATGAATGAGTCTAAGAATTCTGACACTACCATTATAGCACACTTCATATATACACAGTTGGGTAACAGCCACTGCTGAGCGAAAAGCATTATACTAGATATAATGTCTTTAAGTTGTTAACGGACAAGAAAGGGAAAATTCAGCAAAAGCATTGAATGTGAGTTCAAATTCCATCTCTGCTGTACACTATCTATGCTTCTCTGTCTTTTAGTTTCCACACTTATAAATTAAAATGTGTAATTATAGCAAAGGTGTCAATCTCCTGGCTGGGGCTCTGTGTGGCCAGCAACACTCCCAAATTCCCCCCAAACCAGATTAAAGTATAATTGGAAAATGTAAAAAATAAGTTATGAATGGAAAAATACAATAAACATATAAGAAACATAGAGAATGTCAATTTGTGGTTTTCTGAGTCAATATACTGACCTGCAGGAATCCTGAATTTGACAGACTGGACTTGAGGATTTCTAAGGACCCTTCTAACTCCAATTTCTCTTATTCTATCTATTATTATTCTATTATTCTATGCTATTATTCCCATAATCTAGATACTTATTCTCACTGATCTAGTCAGTTTCTTGATTACCTAGAGTTCCTCAGTCTGGAGCTGGTTTAAGGGATTTTTACCTTTGGCACCATGGCTTTCTCCTTTCATTACTTTCTGAATCTTCATTGGGGACATATTCAAGCAAGATGGCAAAGTGTTTATCTACAGCTCAGGCTCCCTCCCCTACTGCCTCAATCAATTCCTAAGCATTTATTAAGATTGCCATGTGCCAGACACTATGCTAAGTTCCACAAAGACAAAAGGCAAAAATACTTCCTGCCCAAGGACCTTACATTCTAAAGGAGGACATTTTTTTTTTTCAAATAATTGTATTCAAGACATATACAGAATAAATAGAAGGTAACCTTATTTAAGAAGAGACTAGCAGTTGGGAAAAACAGGAAAGACCTCCTGCAGAAGGAGCATTTGGAACTGTGTCTTTAAAGAAGTCAAGTTTTCTAAGTGTCATAGGTGAGGGGGAAGAGAATTCCAGGCATGGGTGATATCTCTCTTATTACACATTTCTATTCTTCACACATGATGCTCCATTTCCTATATCCATGCCTTTACACCATCCCTCCCACATGCCTGGAATGTATTCCATCCTTGTCTCCTCTTTAGAGTCATTTTTTTTCCTTTAAGAAACCATTGAAGCACTAACTTCTTCATGAAGCCTTTCTTGATTTCCCCAGTTGCTAGTGCCCTTCCTCCCAAACTACCTTGCAACTAACTGTTTTGATATATTCATATCTGTTAACTTAATACTATGTTGCACGGATTTTTTACCTAGCTTCCTCCCTTCCATTTTTTGCAAGTGGGGATTATTTAGTTCTTTGTACTTGTATCCCCGGAACCTAAAATAATAGGTGAAGTCATGTAGTAGGTGCTTAATAAAGACTTGCTGATTAACTGATTACTATAGCCTAACTATAGAGTATATGGAGGGAAGGGAAGTGTAAGAGACTTGAGAGCTAGGAAGGAGAGAGACTTTGAAGTACTTTAAATACCAAATAAAGGTTTTTAGATTTATCTTTGAGGTAATAAGGAATCACTGGAATTTACTGAGTATGAGGATGATATGATTGGACCTACACTTTAGGAAAATCACTTGGAAATTGCCTGGAGAATGGGTTAGAAAAGGAGAGGTTTGAGTCAGGAGACAAATTAGAAAGCTAATGTAAAAGTCCAAGTGAAAATGAGCCTGAACTAAGGTGTTAGTTTGTGCAAGTGAGAAGAGTATGCACAAAAAAAAAGATATTGTTTAGAAAGAACAAGATGGTGATAAACTGGCTTTTTGGGGGTGAGTAGAGGTACAACAAGAAATTTGCCAAAAATAATTACTACAATTATAATATGAAGAAAAAGATTGGCAATACCTTCACACAATGTAAAGCTTTCTGAAATAACAACAGAAGATTATACTCCAAACTCACACCCACTTCCCTATCTGTGCTCATCCAAACCCCAAAACAATGCAATTGCACCCAAAGCCTCTATTTTGAATGTTGCTGTGGTAGTTTCTAACCTGTCTGACCATCTCCAACACTGACAGAACTGATCTCATTCATCTCTACAAAGGAAGAAGGAGGAAACTATGGGAAGCTAAGGTGAGACCCAGCAAGACAAAGCCAGCAGAGTAGAAGAAAGGTTATAAACCCAGCTGTCATAATCTCCACATGGAATTTCCACTTAACACAGATCAAGTTAGACCTATTCTCATGGCATGATAACATCAATGAAGCCAGCCAGCCCTGGTAGTTTTGACAGTAGAAAACGTAGTAGTGGTTGGACAAAGAGCAAAATTGTGACGGGAGCTGATTAAAACTTATGTATAATAGAAGAAATAATTGTAGAAGGCGATAAGGCCATGAGAAAATCTGGGTGAAAGCTTAGGGGCCTAAATCACTCCTCACCCTTGTTAAATTCAAAAGAATGTATCCTCTTTTTTCATAGAACATCATAATGCACGTGCTTAAAATGCAAACATTATGCAAAGCAAGTATTAAACAGAACAAGTGACATAATAAAAATGTTGCAAAGACATCAGTATCTACGTATGCAACTAGAGGCAACTAGATAGTGAGGTGAATAGAATTCTGGGCATTGAAGAAGGAAGAGCTGGGCTCAGATCTTGCTTCAGATACTTACTACCTAGTCAAGTCACTTAACTTCACTCAACCTCGGTTTCCCCCATCTGTAAAATGAAAACAATAATAGGACAAACTTTACAATATCTTGAGTTTCAAATTATATACATGTGTATGTATGTGTGTATGTATACACGTATATATCTATGCATATAGATATGTGTGTATATGTGTATGTATATATATGTATGCATGTGTATATGTATGCATATATATGTATATATTTCTGTAAACCTCAAAGTGCTATGTAAAGTTAATTATTGCTATTGCTACTAACACTTTGGGGCTTCTAAGGAGTACTTTTTGGTAATGCAATCACTCTGATTTTTGCCTACAATTGTTGTTGTGTTTAGTCACTTCAGCCTGTACGACTTTCCACGACCCCGTTTGGGGTTTCCTTGGCAAAGATACTAGAGTGGGTAGCATTTCCTTCTCCAGCTCATTTTATAGATGAGGAACTGGAGCAAACAGGGTTAGGTGACTCTCCCAGGGGCATATATTAAGTAGGTGTCTAAAGCCAGATCTGAATTCAGATTCCCTTGATTCTAGAGCCAACACTCTATCCAGTGCACACAATTAGCCAGGAACTACCTAAGGAGGCATCGAAGGCATTGGCCTACATGTGTGCTCTCCTGGGGGCCCATCCTTTCTATCCGTGAGTTGAGGGTACAAGCCATTCAAGAATTCAGAAAAAAACAGATACCAAAATGTGAAGATCTTAAAAATTCTTAAGTAAGCATGTGAGAGGATAGGAAAAGACTCAATGTGTTTGCCAAGAATGAAGAACTGACTAACATAAACTTAATTACCCAGGCCTTCTGTGACCTCTTGGCCCAAGATCAAGAGCAGATGAACACAAAGCAAGGTCCACAGGACTTCCCAGATAAATACACAGCACAAGGGAGTACAGACACAAAATACAAAGAAAGTCACCTAGACTTCCCGGTACTCGCACTGATCTTTCACAAGAAGGTGACTCTTTTCTTCCACATCCCTACAGAACAAATAGCTCTATAATAATAACATACATAATGGACCACCTTGAATACTGACCTAGAGCTACTGTTTCTCTTTTATGTGATGTCTATAAGTAGTCTCAGAGTATGAAGGAGCCAGGAGTCCTCGTCAAGGCTGTTGGTAGTATATCTGCTGCTTTCTTAACTCCATCAAAGAAAAAAAATGCCTTGCCATTATGAAGAAGAGAAATGATCATTTAGATGAAGTTAATTATGGAAAGATTCCAGAAGATGGAATTTGAACTGAGCTTTGAAATTGAGAAGAAAGTGGGAAGCGTAATTAATGGAAAGGAGAGGAGAAAGAGAGTGAAGCGCCCCTGGAGGAATGGAGGGTCCAGAATATAGACAATCCCCAAGAAATGGATATTGGTCTGGCAAGTCTATTCACTTAACTTTAATGGGGCATCTAGGTAGAGGAGTAGTGAATACTGCCACTTAAGACTGGCATGTTGAGATTGCCAAAATAGTCAGGAGCTGTTGGTAAAGGTTTAGGAGGCCAACATAAGGCTAATATACTGCCTTAATAATATATACCATATTTTATTCTTACATGTCTTTTAAACAACTGTGAGGACAGCTTTAGCATAACAGAGAGCCAGTTGGAAAGACTTGGGTTCAAGTTCTCTTCTGAAATGGTTGACTGTCCTAGACAAATCATTTAACCTTTCAGTTCCTCAGTCAGTTTTTCTAAGACTCTCAGGTGCTGTTTGACATTGGTGAATGAGTTTCTTCACTTGGAGCCTCCCGTACCAATGAAATAACAGATACGCTTTTTAAAAAATGTCTAATAAGGAATTTGTTTGCTCTTCTTTTTCTACTAATTTTATCCTTTTTCTTGATTATCATCCAATTTCTTGTCAGCAAAATATATATAGCTAAACGTTTGTTACATAAACTAGATCTCCCAAGCTCAATCTAAATGTATTAACAAATGTATCCATAGTATTAGTCACCAAGAATAAAACTCCATTAATATGAAGTGGGGATGATTAATTATTTTCCATTTTCTGTTTACTCAGCATGACAAAAAATAAAACCATTTCTGCTCTTCTCAGAAACACATGATCTTATATCATGAGTACAAAAGAAATGTACTAGCCTTGAAAAATTGCAATTAATCACAACCAGCTGTGATAACTATCTCTACATATAATCACACTATCTATAGGAAAACTCTGCCTTATGAATCATGAGTATGGTTTGAAGAGACATGGTAACTAATTCATTTGCTTATCTGATAGGCAACTATATCTACAGAATTAATTTTCAAAAAAGAAAGAGAAAAGAATCTGGAAATTATAAGCTATGAGCTTGACTTCAATCTTGACAAACTTCTAGGAAAGACATTGAAATTACTAACCAATCAAAGAAGGAAATGGTGATGAAAAGAGGGCAATGTATCCTCCAAGTACAAGTCTTTATTAATCTATTTTTAACAGGATTATTAACAGTAGTTCAAGAGAAGCTTGACTTTACCTAGATTCGAGCAAAGCATTTGACAAATCTCTCACATAACTTATATGATTAAGATGAAATGGCATGGGCCTGAAAAAGTGGGACACTGAATTGATTAAATAGCTAGATCAAAAGAAGTCATTGATTGATCCAACATGGACTTACAAGATAGTCTCAAGTGAAGGGCCCTGAGAATCTGTTTGGCCCTATTCAGCTTAACATTTTTATCAATGACTTAGTTGAAGACTTAGATGACATACTTATCAAATTTTCAGACGGCACAAAATTCAGGGAGATAGATAATTATTGAAAAGGTAGAGTCAGAATCTAAAAAGGTCCTAGACAAGCTAAAATATTTAACTGAAGCTAAACAGATGAAATTTATTAGACTGCAACAAAGAGGAGGCAGAGCCAAGATGGCAGAGTAAAGGCAGGGACTAACCTAAGCTGTCCTCCAAGCCCCTCCAAATACCTCTAAATAATTATTCAAAATGAATTTCAGGTCAGACAGAACCCAGACAAAGAGGAATGAAACAATTTTCCAGCCAAAGGACAACTTAGAAAGAAGGCAGGAGTGGTCTGTTGCACACAAGGTGAGAGAGGAGCACGGTGCAGTGCAGGGCAGGGCCATGCATACTGGGCCCCAGAAAGCCAGAAACAGGCCTCAGGGCAGCTGAATCAGTGGCAGCAGTGGTAGTTTCCAGACCTCTCAGCCCACAGATGCCCAAAACAACTTAGAAGGTCAGCAGGAAAGGTATGTTGCACCTGGGTGGGAGTGAAGCACAGTGCAGGATGCAGCAACCAGAAGCAGGCCTTGGGAGCCACTGAATCATCATTAGCTACTTCCAGAGCTCTCAGTTCACAGATAGTAAGGGAGATGAACAAGTAGTCGGAAGGAGATTGCAGCACTTTGCTAACACTGAAGCAGGACTCTGTTGCTTTGCCCATACTCCAATCTAGGTGACAGTCCTAGGTGGCAGTCCCAGGGTGAGGAGGAGCACTAGCACAGCAGAACTTGGGGCCACAGTGGAGTGGGGACTCTCCTCACAGTTATAGGCCAGAAAAGAGTGCTTGTGGTTACTGACAGACCAGAGCACAGACCAGGAGAGGAGTAAACACCTCTCCTTAGATCATATCACCTTGCAAAAACTGAAAACTTACAGGACCCTAGAAGTATCTCTGAAAATAGCCACACAAAACCACTAAATCTTGGGATAGTGCCCACTATACTTGGTAAACAGCATCCACTTTAACAAAGAGCTAAAAGTCAAGTAATAGGTTGCGGAAATGATCAAACAACAGAAAAAATAAATTCTGAGCCATAGAAAGTTACTATGGTGGCAAGGAAGATCAAAACACACACTCAGAAGATAACAAAGTCAAAACTCATAGATCCAAAGCCTCCAAGAAAAATATGAATTGGTTTCAGGATATGGAACAGCTCATAAAGGATTTTGAATATCAAATAAGAGAGGTAGAGGAAAATTGGGGAAGAGAATAAGAGTAACGTAAGAAAATCATGAAAAGTGAGCCAACAGCTTAGTAAAGGAGACACAAAAAAAATACTGAAGAAAATAACACGATGGTGGCTAAATGGCAAAAAAGATTTTTTTAAAAGCCAGTGAGGAGAAAAATGTCATAAAAGCAGAACTGCCCAAATGCAAAAAGAGGCACAAAAATTCACTGAAGAAAAAAAATGCTTTAAAAAAGAAGAATTGGCCAAATGGAAAATGAGCACAAAAGATCATGGAAGACAATATTCCTTAAAAATTAGAATTGGCAAATGGAAGCTAATGACTTATGAGAATCAAGTTACAATAAAACCAAAAAGAATGAAAAAAATAGAAGAAAACATGAAATATATCATCAGAAAAACAACCTATCTGGAAAAGAGATGCAGGAGAGATAGGTAAAAATTATTGGACTACCTAAAAGCCATGATTAAAAAAATACCCTAGACATTATTTTTCAAGAAATTATCAAGGAACAACTGCCCTAACATTCTAGAACAAGAGGTTAAAATAGAAAACTGAAAGAATCCACTGATCACTTCTTGAAAGAGATCCTGAAATGAAAACCCCCAGAGTATTATAGCCAAATTCCAGAGCTCCCAGGTTAAGAAGAAAATATTGCAAGGAGCCAGAAAGAAACAATTCAAGTATCATGGAACCACAGTCAGGTAACACAAGATTTACCAGCTTCCTTTAAAGGATCAGAAGGCTTAGAATATGATAATCCAGAGGGCAAAGGAGCTAGGATCACAATCAAGAATCACCTACCCAACAAAACTGAGTATAATCCTTCATGGGGAAAATAGATATTCAATGAAATAAAGGAATTTCAAGCATTCCTAATGAAAAGACCAGAGCTGAATAGAAAATATGACTTTCAAATACAGGACTCAAGTGAAGAATAAAAGGCAAACAGGAAAGGGAAATCATAAGGGACCTAACAAGGTTAAACTGTTTATATGCCTACTTGTAAGTCATAAGAACTTTCTCATTATTAATTAGAAGGACTATATATATAGAGAGAGAGACAGAGGGCATAGATGTGAGTTGAATATGAAGGGATGATATCTCAAAAATAAAACTAAAAAGTGAGAGAGGAATGCACTGAGAGAAAGAGAAAGGGAGAGGTAGAATGGGGTAAATTATCTCACATAAAAGAAGCAAGAAAAAGCTTTTGCAATGGAGATGAAGGGGGGGGGGGAGTTGAGGGGGAATAAGTAAACCTTACTCTCATCAGAATTGGCTCAAAGAGGAAATAACATGCACACTTACTTGGGTATAGAAATCTATCTTACCCTACAGAAAAGTAGGAGGGGAAGGGGATAAGAAAAGGGGGGTCATGATAGAAGAAAAGGTAGATGAGGGGGAGGCTGTAGTCAGAAACAAAACACTTTTGAGGAGGGACAGGGTGAGAGGAGAGAGAATAGAATAAAAGGATGGGACAGATAGGATGGAGGGAAATACAATTAGCAATAGCTAACTGAAAAAAAATGAAGCAAGTTTGTCTGATAAAGTCCTCATTTCTCAACATATATTGAATTGAATCAAATTTATACAATAAGAGCCATTCCCCAGTTGATGAATGATCAAAAGATATGAACAGTTTTCAGGTGAAGTAATCAAAGTTATCTATAGCCAATGGAAAAATGCTAAGTATTATTGATTGGAGAAATGCAAATTAAGACAAGGTACTACTTCAAACCTATTAGATTAGCTAAGAGGACAGTAAAAGACAATAACAATGATGGAGGGGATGTGGGAAAAATAAGACATTAATGCACTATTGGTGGAGTTGCGAATTGATTCAACTATTTTGTAGAGCAATTTGGAACTATGCCCAAAGGGCTATAAAATTATACATACCTTTTGACCTGGCAATACCATTACTAGGTCTGTATCTCAAAAGAGAGAAAAACAAAATGGAAAAGGACCTACATGTACAAAATATTTATAATAGCTCTTTTCTGGAGGCAAAAAATTTGAAAATTGAGGGGATGTCCATCAATTGAGGACTAGCTGAACAAAGTATGGTATGTGATTGTGATGGGATACTATTGTGGCTATGGGAAATGATGAGTGGAATGCTCCCACAAAAGTCTGGAGAGACTTGCATGAGCTGATACAAAGTGAAATGTACTGTGTACAAAGTAATGCAATATAGTAAGATGATAATCTGTGAATGACCATAATGATAAGCAAAGTTGGGACTTTTCGCTGTTTTTTCTTTTGGAGTGCTTTCCAGCACTAAAGTAATCAAGTGTCTTTGATTGAGCCTTGTCTTGTTTGAATCAAGAATCTGATGACCTGCTTAAGTCACAAGCAAGCCCAAGTCGCATGAGTTTGAGCCACGTGGTTGTGGAGTCCTCTGTGAGCTGTCCCTGAAGAAGTGTATAAATACTCTGAGGTTAGCATTTTGCTTGGGGCTTACTCGTTGGAAGAGTGTTCCTGTGATTTTAACCAGATGAGATTCTGGGTAGCTGTTAAGCAACACCCTGGCTTTGAAAACCCAGATGTTGTTGCTTCTCTCTCTGGTAACTGTATATATATTGCTTTGGACAGATGGTTAGAAGCCTTGTCTGCTGATTTGTATTATTTGCTCTGTTTATAATTTCTGCTTGTAAGTTCTGTTTGTGTTTTCTCTGAAGTTCAGGGTGCTGACTTTTTTCCCTGAACTAAGTGAATGATATGTATGTTTAATTAAAGTGAGATTGTAAACCCCTTAAAGTGGTTTTCCTTAGAAAAGCAAATCAAAGAACCTATGCTAGCAGCCCTCCTGTGTGCTGATGTTATTGGCCTTACACAGCTACAATAGCTGCAAGTAACATTGTTGTTACAATGACTTAGCTATTCTCAGCAATACAACAATTCAAGACCGTTCTGAAGGACTTAGATGAAAAATGCTATCAATCCCAGAGAAAACTGATGATGTCTGAATACAGATTGAAGCATACTGTTTATTTATTCATTTTCTTGAGGTTTTTGGTTGTTTGCTTTGAGGAGTCTATGTTTTCTTTCACAGCATAATTATTATGGAAATGTTTTACATGACTACACATGTATAACCTATATCAATTTGCTTGCCTTCTCAATGAGGTGGGGGGAGGCAACAGAGGAAGGGAGAAAGTTTGGAACTCAAAGATTTAAAAATGAACGTTACAAATTGTTTTTTACACATAACTGGGAAAAAATAAAATACTAAATATAATAGAAGAAACACTGTTATACCTGCACTCAAAAACAAAAATACTTCACAAATATCAAAGGCATGAAATGTGGCCAAATACCTGCTCTAGAATAGTAAGTACTTATGGTAACATGATGCTTTTAAGTAATAGTAGAAACTACTTTTCAAAATAGCTTAATGCATTATTTCCTTCAAGCCTCCTAAAAACCACATAAGATAGATACTACCAAATTATTATTCTCATATTACAGATAAAGAAGCTGATGCTCAGAGAGATTAAGTGACTTACCTGTGGTGACACAGCTAGTAAATGTCAGAAACCGAATTTGAATCTGGTCTTCCTGACTTGAAATTACACATGCCATCTGCTAGCACATACCCCCACCTCAGACTTTTTTGCCTGTTCCTTAATATCACCTGATTGTGATTCAGATGCTATTTATGGTCCCGTAGCTCACTGATTCATCTTTTGGTTTACGATCTGGTCTATTAGCACTATATTTCCCCCACAGGGACTTCTAGGTTATATTCCTAAATTCTCTTCCTCTAAATTGTGACAACATTATGGTATGGCAGCTGAAAAAATTAATTCAATTTTAAGGCTGCTCATAGATATACATAGTATCTGGGACTAGAGATAGGATTGTACCTACCGTACTCTATCCTGGTGTAATAACAATTCAGTCTAGCAGCAGGGGTGTAAGACCCAAAAAGACTAGCAACAAGAGCTGCCAGCTCAGGTTCTTGATCTGCTTTACTAAGAAAGCAACATTAAGGGGTTAGCAAACTTACTTTAATCCAACATACAATATCATTCACCTAGTTCAGGAGGAAAAGCCAGCACCCTGAACCCCAGAGCAAATACAAACAATTACAAACATACACAATATAAACAGAACAGATCACAATTCATAGTTACTAGGAAAGCATCAACATCTGGGTTCACGAGCCAGGAAGTTCTAGAGCGACTGCCCAGAGTCTCCACATCAACACTCCTCCTGGAGTGAGAGCCCCAGACAAAATGCTAACCTTTGGGTTTTTAATCCTGTTCGGGCCCTGAAGGCTCAGACCTACTTAGCAAAAGGGTTGCTTATTTAGCCTGAGCCTCTCCAAGACTGGTAGGAAAAGGTAGTTTTTCTGAGCTAGAAGGAGAAATTGAGGAAGCATAGAAATGAGAACTCAGAGATGGGTGGTATAAGTGGACAGAGCACCAGTCCTGGTCAGAAGGACCTGAGTTCAAATCTGGCCTCAGACACTTGACACAAGCTGTGTGACTCTGGGAAAGTCACTTAACCCCACTTGCCTCACCAAAAAAAAAAAAAGAGAAAGAAAAGAAAGGAAAGGAAAGGAAAGGAAAGGAAAGGAAAGGAAGAAAGGAAAGGAAAGGAAAGGAAAGGAAGGAAGGGGAAGGAAAGGGAAGAAGGGAAGGGAAGGGAAGGAAGGGAAGGGAAGGGAAGGAAGGGAAGGGAAGGGAGGGAAGGGAAGGGAAGGAAGGGAAAGGGAAGGAAGGGGAAGGGAAGGGAAGGGAAGGAAGGGAAGGGAAGGGAAGGAAGGGAAGGGAAGGGAAGGGAAGGGAAGGGAGGGAAGGGAAGGGAAAGGGAAGGGAAGGGAAGGGAAGGGAAGGAGCAGAGGAAGAAAGGAAGGGAAGGGAAGGAAGGGAAAGGGAAGGAAGGGAAGGAAGGGAAGGGAAGGGAAGGGAAGGGAAGGGAAGGGAAGGGAGGGAAGGAAAGGGAAGGGAAGGGAAGGGAAGGGAAAAGGGAAGGGAAGGGAAGGGAAGGGAAGGAAAGGGAAGGGAAGGGAAGGGAAAAGGGAAGGGAAGGGAAAAGGGAAGGGAAGGAAAGGGAAGGGAAGGAAAGGGAAGGGAAGGGAAGGGAAAAGGGAAGGGAAGGGAAAAGGGAAGGGAAGGAAGGGAAAGGAAGGAAAGGAAAGGAAGAAAAGGAAAGGAAAGGAAAGGAAGGAAAGGAAAGGAAAGGAAGGGAAGGAAAGGAAAGGAAAGGAAAGGAAGGGAAAGAAAAGGAAAGGAAGGGAAGGAAAGGAAAGGAAAGGAAGGGAAAGGAAAGGAAGGAAAGGAAAGGAAAGGGAAAGGAAAGGAAGGGAAAGGAAAGGAAGGAAAGGAGGAAGGAAAGAAGGAAGGAAGGAAAAAGGAAGGAAAGGAAAAGGAAAGGAAAGGAAAGAAGAAAGTAAAGAAAGGAAAGGACGGAAAAGAAGAAGGAAAGGAAAGGAAAGGAAAGGAAAGAAAAGGAAAGGAAAGGGAACTAAAGGAAATGAGAACTACAGTTGTCAAGGAGCTCTAGAGAGAATGGTGGTTGGGGGCTATGGGCATTACTAACACTTACTGAGTATAATTAAGAACAGTAGTGGGTCTTGCTCTTAATCTACTTAAGAAGTGGATCAGAACTTATGTGTTCAACTATGCCTACCTCTCTGTACTGCTAGTTACAGGAGAAGTTATATACTGTCACTTTTTCCCCTTCCTTCCTCTTCACTGCTGCTGGCAAACTGGTCTCACTTAAGCTTTTGGGAGTTTCCTGCTCTTTAAAAGCCTTATTATTGTTGTCTGTTCTTTTGTAACTAGGTTTTGTCATCTCCAAATAAATTCAAGTTATTTTTATTGAATTCTACAGGGTGTTCCTAAAGTCTGGACACATAGGAAATTCTCATTAACATCTCATTAACTGTTTCACTGAAGATTCTGTGTTGTACAGGGACTTCTTCTTCTGAGGCATGCTAAAGGAAAAGGTGTACTCAATGAAAATCACAGATGCAACACACTTGATTGAATGCATAAAGAGTGAATGTACTAGAATTGGTGGCAATGTGGAGCTACTGCATCGAGTTCACGTGAATCTTGCAAAGCACATCAACCTTTGCATCACAAACGATGGAAATCATATTGAAGATGTATTTGTTAATATTCCAGTTAAGTAAAATATTGTTGAAAATTTCATTCATTTCATTTCTTGAAAATAGGAATTTCTGCCTATGTGTCCAGACTTTAGGAACACCCTGTATAGGGAATGGGTAAGAAGAGGAAATACAAGTGTGTGGGGACCAAATTGAATCTGTAAGACCAAATACTCTGGATTTTAAGGGGGGGAAGAAATATAAGCTTACATTAAGTTCCCTAGGCACCAAAGGAGAATTTTACGTAAATATCAGTGACAATATTTGTACTGTTAGACTATCCAAAGAAGTTTAAAAGAGCACTTATTTACCTTGTGTAATATAGTGCTATAATTCAAAAAGTTCAGTTAGCTTTCTTTCTTTTTTGGTGGTTCTAAGAATTTATCCTGATGCAGGCCAATTATATTTAGTCAGAGCTCTAGGACTCCCCAAAGCATGCTGTTGGTCACAATTGGAACCAGGGAATGAGAGTATGGATACAGAAATATAGATCAATCCCTGCATGGTTACTGACAATAAATCAGCAGCAGCATCTTTGTATGTGAGAAAATAGCAGATTTTAATAGTAAGGTTAATAGCTGAATTTTAGAATTGAATATTTGGAGGGAATAGTGAGTTCTGCATGGTAGATTTGCAGTTTCATGTGCAGTCGTCTTTTTTATTTACTATGTTATGGAAATGCTTATTTTGTTCCATGAGTTGAAAATAAATTATTTTAAAAACTTATAAGATCATCTCAGTACCAATTTTCACTTTTTAATTCTTGTAAATTCTCGAATTGCTTCTAAAGACTGGGACAAGACAGTAATGTCCCATGTTTGCAGCACATGGCTTAACCTCTAATTTCACTGAGAATATTGAGATAATGTGAAAGGAATTCCCTCAATTTCTCTCCTTCAATCTCAGCATCATCTTCTCAGTGACATGAATCATTCACTCTCTTCCCTCCTATCTCAACAGAAGGGGTATCTGCTCCCAGTTAAGACTAACTTGTATACCTGTGCCCTTGAGTCTTTCCTCCTGTGTCCTTCTCTGATACAACAATCAATCATTTTGCCTCTCACATTCATCTTTAATTATGTCCCACTACATTAAATCTGTCCTCCAAACATTTTAATTTCATCTTAACAAATACATATTAAACACCTAAAGAATACTGAACTAAGTGCTGTAGCATTATAACCTCATAACTGACCTTTCTTCAACAGTCATTACTTTGTCCTACATTTTCCCTTTTCTAATGCTTTTGTGTTTTTTTTGTTTACGTTTTTGTTTTTTTTCTCCATGTGCCTACAAACAAGTCAGGTCACCAGAGTCCTTTTAAAATTCTCCTTGATCTTTCTACTGCTATCCAGCCACTATTCTAAATTTGTTCTCCCTTTTTCTTCTAAACTTCTTCAAAGGCTATGTATACCAATTATTCCACTTCGAAAACTACCCACTCAACCCTGAGTTCCAGCTCATACGGCTTCTGTCATTGGAAGCATTGCTTGATTTTTCAAATTTGATTGCCAGCCACCTAGTCCAATATTATAACTTCTATGAGGTTTATTGACATAATTTCTTGTGTCAATTACCCTAGTTTGGGTGAAAGGAGGATGTAGCAAGGGTTCAGAATTGTGATGCTAACAAACCAGCTAAGAGAAGATTGGTTCTGGAGCTAAGAAGAATAGAACAATAAGTGATACCAGAATCAGGAGTTGAGTCACAACACAGATCACATAGAACCAGTCAGAGATCGTTCTTAAGATTTGAGATCAAAGGTTGTGACAGCATTCAGTAATAAGTAAGCAACCAGATTCTGAATTTTCCCTCCAAAAATTCTGTGCCACATTGATGTTATGGCTTGGTGTCTGTGTATTTTTGTGTTAATCTGTGTATATTTCCTCACATCCTCCAAATATCTCTAAAGTCCCTTCATCTTGAGAGCTCCTACTATCCCAGGCAGGAACTTCTCCATTCTCTATGACAAGAGCTGACTCTATATGGTGATAGATATAAACCTTCTTTCCAACTCATTTGTGAGTCCCACTCTATCAGTCAATAAGTATCTATTAAGCACCCTACTCAGAGTCAGGCACTGCAACATGTAAAAAATCAATATTATCACCTTGCTAATTCTTCCAAGTTTTCTATTTCTGCCTGTGGCACGTCATTCATTCTGTCTTCCATATTTGTTAACCTGTGAAATAGAAAGGGCTGCCTTGGAAGGCAATGAGCCCCTCTTTCAGTGGTAGGGCTCAAGCTCAAGTACCCCTTTGGGAGTATATTATAAAGGAGATTCTTTTTCAAATGTATTAGAAGTTCTCTCTAACTCTCTACCATTTCTCATGTTCCACAGATGCAGTATCTCTTGAATCATCCCTTCCTCTATATGCTCATTTGAAACAATTTCTCTGAGCTGCAATTTCTTCATGAAAATTTAGGATCATAGACTTTTAGAATTGAAAGGGATTTTGGTGACCATTTAGTCAAACTCCACAATACACAGACATACACACACACACACACATATGGGCTAGTGTGCACATGCACACACACACATGTTTGTGTGCTTGTATGTGTGTGTGTGTGCGTGTATATAATTGCCTCTACCACCATCCAAACAATTGGAAATTTAATCTCTATTTAGACACTTACACCGATAAAGAACTTAAACTTCATGAGGCAACACGGTTAATTTTGGACAGCTCTAGGGTTGTTTTGTTTTGTTGTATAGTCCTTTATTAGAAAAAGTATTCTCTATATTGAGATGAAATCTGCTTCCCTATCGTTTTCCATCCATTGTTCCCAGTAATACTCTCTGAAATTATACAAAGACTAACTTGTCTTACCTATAACAGCACCTTGACTATTTGAAGATTGATATCATATCTCCATTGTCTTGTTTTATCCAAGTTAAACATCCTTAATTCCCTTGACCATTTCTCATTAAAACATTACAGCCACGACGTTAAAAATTTGAAAGAAATTTCTCTCTGCTAAGTCTTTGGCACTGTCAAAGAACTCAATATCAGAAACAGAAGTGGTCTTATAAGTGGAAATGCCGTCAAGGAAAAGGCTGTTAACAAGTCCTTATCTGCTCTACTGTAAAGACTACTGGACCTTTCCATTGACTTGAGGTTGAAACCTCCAATGTTTGTAGTCTTCCCTTTTGGAATATGAACTCCTTGAGAGCAGGGATTTTTCTTTCTTCTTGAATGAAGAATGCTTCTTCCCTCCTTCATTCATAAAACAATTTTAATTCTCCTTACTGTCCTAAAGACAACATTCTAAGTGTGGGTTCTGATCAGTAAAGGGCTGTTGGAAGTGGTTCTAGAAAATATACTTTTATCAATGAAGCTTAAGGTTGAGTTAGCTATTGTAGATAACCATAACCACAGCATGCCTAGTGGATGGCCTTGGAGTCAGAAAAACCTGGTTTCGTGATTTACCTCTGATATTATACAAGCTTATGGACTATTGGAAAGTCACTTAACCTTTTGATTCCCTCCAGGCAAATATTTAAGATTAGAAGTTACAGATGAAATATATGAAATTGAGGGGTTCTCCATGTAAGGTATCATATACATTAATGAAATCAAAGCTCCAAGAAACCCTTTTCCCCCATAAAAAAGAAAACCATGATCATAACTGCATACAAACAACAAAATATTTACAAAACTAAATGCTATGTATGTATGTAGATAAGCAAGAATGTGAATAATAAAAATTGACTGAATAGCTTTTTCCCTCTGATAGAGAGGGTATGGTGATGTGTTGTAGGCAATGCAGACCTCTGACCAGGGTAAGTGACTCTGTGTGAGAAGAGAGTGAATTATCAATAGATTGCTAGATCCATCACCTAGCTAACACGCTACAGCTAATATCTGAAAGGTACCACTTAAGATCATCAAATCTTGGACAAGTCCTCTTTTTGTCTCTGAACCCTCAGTTTCCTCTTTTAAAATGATGCAACTAGAGCTAGATCTACAAGATCTCCCTGTATGTAACATGTAGGAGCCTGTGAGTGAGTATACTAGTTTAATATCCCATAGGAGTCTTACAATATTCATTAAGATCAAAACTTTTCATTTGACCTGACAACGGGTTGAAAGGGAGGCCAAATACTAAAGGGAGATTCACAAGTAATAGGGATGAGGTTCTACAGTTGATGGAGGGACAGCCAAAAGCCATAGTCTCTCACTCAGAAAATGTCTGAGGCCCGAGGCTGCAGGTGAGCAGCTGAATCCAAAGGAGATTTAAATTTCAACAGTGGAATAAGCCAATTCCATGCCAACTCCCTAGAGCTATGAATTTTCCATGAAATTGACATTCATAACCAATCTCAATGCTAAGCCTTTGGAATTCGTACAAGTCCTAAAACTCGCTAGGAACAAAACACGGGGAATATTCCAAAAGAGGTTTGAACAGTGCTAGACACCCCGTGGGCAAACAATAAATACTAACTGATAAACATTTTAAGTGGAATATCTATGTGCAAATTACAGGAAGCCTGATGGGATTTCTTATGGGTTTTTAACAAAACTGTAGCTGAACTCTAACAGATATTATGCTATGCAGGACTCCACATTAGAAAAGGGTATTGTTGGTGTTTGTTTGGTTTTTTAATGAGCCCTGGTGATAACCAACAGATTGTTTTTTGTAATGTAGTGTTTCAGTAAAGAATAAAGTCTCCAATTTGGGTGCCTGTTGACAATTCCGAAAAGTGTTTCCTTCCTACTGGGAATGAAGAGGAATTTTGGAAATACTGGCACAGCATAAAACTATGCTGTAAGATTGAACAGAATGCCAGATTGGTAACAAACATGAGAGGATATTCAGTACAACTCATAACTAAAAAAAATCTCTGCATTCTACTGGAAAAAAATGCTTATTTCTTCTTTGCTGATAAACTTCATCTAAGGGAGAGCTCACTCCTTTCTGAGGCTTTCTGTTCCAGTTGAGGATAGCCCTAATAATTGGGCTTTTTTTCCCTTACAGTAAACCTAAATCTGTCTTTTCACAAATTCTACCTAATTCTACCCTCTGAGACAATCAGAACATATGTCATTTCTCTTACCTAATTCAGCTCATCATTCCCCACTTTGCTGATCTCTTGGATTTCTTGATCTCCAGAAGCTCATCGTTCTAAAAATGAAACCATCTCTGAAATTGACATGCTCTGCCCCAGCAGCCTCCCTCCCACCATTGGAAAGAGTGGACTTTGTACATTGGAGAGCTGCTCCCTAATCATTCACCTTAAAGGAGGGCACTCAGGGAATTCATTTCATCATTTCCCCTTCAAATGGGTTTTCCTCTTCATTTCATGATCTCCAGAAACACATTCTGAAAGATGATTTGAACTCTGTAAACTCATTAATTCTCAGATCTTTTTTCTTTTTTTTTTTCTAAATAATATTTTTTTTTTCTAATTACGTGTAAAGAAAGTTTTCAACATTCACTTTTACAAGATTTGGGTTCCAAACTTTTTTCTCCTCCCCTTCTTCCTTTCCGCCCCTCTCCAAGACAGCAAGCAAACTGATATAGGTTCTACTTCTACAATCATTAAACTATTTACACAGTAGTCATACTGTGAAAGAAGAATCAGAACAAAATGGAAAAAAAAACAAGAGAAAGAAAACAAAAGATGAAAATAGTATGCTTCGATCTGCATTCAGACTCCATAGTTCCTTCTCTGGATGTGGATAGTATTTTCAATCATGAGCCTTTTAGAATTGTCTTAGATCATTGTATTGCTGAGAAGAGCCAAGTCTATAAAAGTTGATCACTGTACAATGTTGCTGTTACTGTGCAGAATGTTCTCTAGGTTCGGCTCACTTCACTCAGCATCAGTTCATTTAAGTCTTTCCAAGTTTTCCTGAAATTTCTCAGATCATTTTCCACTACAGCTACAGAACTTCATTGTCCCCGCTCCAGGTAGCTGAGCCTTTCTCACCCTTTTATTTAGTTTCTTTTTATGTATTGTCTCCTGGATTAGATCACGAATTCCTTGAGTGTGGGAGTTCACACTTCAAAGGTGAAACTCTTTTTTTTAACCTTTCTTTGTATCCAGCACTTAGCATGGTGTCTGGCACATAGCAGACACTTAATAAATGCTTGCTGGCTTTGATTTCAACTTACCCATAATAATTCTTCAAATATTGAAAGACAGCTATCTTGTTCTCTTCAGTGTTTCCCCACGTAACTATCCCCATTTCCTTCAACCCACCCTCCTCTAGCATGAACTTCTCATTAGAGCTATAGAATATCTCCAATATCTACCCAGATGCAATTTCATCAGACTCATATAGAAAAGGAAATATTGTTTTGAAACCATTCTGGACTTCCCCTTTTTTCCTAACATTTTGCTACTATTCGGTTTCTTGGCAGTTCTTGCAGTGAGAGCACATTAGCTGAAGTGTTTAGGAGGAAAGTGATTTCTTTCAGTCAACCTAAAAAATGCTCTAATAAACATGCACTTCAAAAGAAATCTCTTTAAAAGCTTTCACATAAATATCTGAAGAAGTTTTTTTCTAAATTTTGTGGGAGTTTTGCCATGATAAGTTTGACTTCAGAAAGAGGAAAGAGGGTGGCACATTTCCTGTTTCAAGAAAAGCTTCCACTGCTCAAATCCCTGAGGGATCCTTTCCCCAAAGTGCATGGGACAAAGACTTCTTATCGGTCTAATTTCTTCTAAGGACAGACTCAAAGAGCCTCACCTGACAAGGACCAGAAGTGCCTAAGGGTAATAATAAACATTCCTCCACCCCAAGTGTACTATGGGATAGCCCAGTTTTGACTGGATTTGTTGAAGCCATTGTGGTCCATATGTAACCTGCTGTTTTAATTGCTCTGAATTGTAATTTCAAATGGTACTCCTGGAGTAACTTTGTTAGGTAGAAAAGGGGAAATGATCTTTAATGACCTTGTGAGTATTTCTCAGCATTTTTCATAGGCAACATTAGGTCATAGATTTTGCCAGAACTTTTTGTTCCCTGAAATTGATAGCAAATGACGAAGTAATAAGGAAGGGTAGACATGGGGCATTCTTGGAAGCACTCTTTAAGATATAGGTAATTATCCATTACCTCCTGTTTCCCCTTATTACTTTCCTATCACATTAATCTTTTAAACACCTTCATTAATGTACACAAATATGCTAGTGGATTTGTTCTCTTTTCCTTTGTCCGATGTACTCCGGATGATGTAAAATTCCCCTAGCACCATTTTCTATGTCTATTTATTGCTCTTTAATTTAAACACATATTTTCTGAAAAATCATTAACCAAATGGATGAAGATAGGATACTAACACTATTATTGTAGACAAGCAAAATTGATGCTCTTCTTTCTCTATATAATTGTCTCATTACATGGAAGATTAAAAATCAACTTCTAGACTCAAAGTCCTATTAGAAACTTGATTAAAGTCTGAACGTGTTACAGAAAATATTTAGATTACGATTTTTCATTTAGAAAACAATGCAGCTCAGTGCAGTCCAGGACAGCTTCCTTATTAGGCCACACAAATAAGTTTTCTTATGCATGAGAAGCTCTCACAAGGCAGTGAGCAGGACTACCTAAAGGCTTTGATGGCAATTTTTGCACAATAAAGATTGTGTGTAAGAGGGAAAATAAGTATGATGAGATACTGTTTCCTACCATATAGGTGAAGTTGGTTTTTTTTTTCTTATTTCTTACAGTAAAAATCAGAGTACATGAAATCTGAAGAAAGAGAACACACGCAGATACTTCTTTACTGATCCTAGGAAAGGTAAACAAAGGATATGTATTGCAATCATAAAATCTTACCGCTGCAAATGGTCACCCAGTTCAGCTCCCTGCACAAAGTAATAGTCACCCCCCTAAAATCAGTTTTAACTTGTTTATATACTTCTAATAACAGGGAACTTGTCACCTCATGAGGCAGGCCTATTCCACTCTTGTACAGCTCTAATTTATGGGGAAGGTTTCTTTATATTAAGTTGAAATCTACCTCCTTGTAACATCTATGCATTGATCTCAATTGGAATATTTGAAGACAACTACAATGCACCCTCCTCCCCACTCCACAGTTTCCTGTCTTCTCTAATTCAGGCCAAGCATTTGTAGTCCTTTTAAGGGATCTTCACCTGGCATGATTTGAGTCCCCCTTTTGTTTTTTTCCATATGTGTTGGATAAGCATAAGACAGCTGGGGGGTGGGGTGCCATGGTACACGAGCATTGGGACTAGAGTCAGGAAGCCCTGCATTGGATCCACTCTCAGACACTTACTGGCTGTATGACTCTGAACAAGTCATTTAATCTCAGTGTGCCTAAGTTTCCTCATTTGCAAAATGGGAATAATAATAGTATCTACCTCTCAGGGTTGTTTTGAGGACCAAATGATCACATATAGCACCATAGTAGGAGTTATAGAAATGCTAGCTATTATAAGTTTGGTGGTGGTGGTGGAGATGATATTTTGTATTTTTAGCATATGGTAGTAGATAGAATGGTGGACTTGGAGTCATGAGAATCTTGGGTTCAAATCCTGACTCTAACTTACTGCTGGCATAACCATGGGAAAGTCACTTAAATTCTCTGAGCCTCAGTTTCTTCTTCTACAAAATATGGATTATAATGTCTCTAGTATTTACTTCAAAGGGTTTTGCTTTAGACCAACTGAGATATCATGTGTAAAACACTTTAAAAAACCCTAAAAACTGTATAAATTATAACTTTTTATTATAAAAATCAGTCCACACCGCACTACCTACTGTTTGGCATTGAGCACTATATAGATTTGGAGATTTTCTCTAATTCATCTCAGCTCTAGAGAGAATCATTTATGAATGAGATGAAATATGTAAATCTGACAATATTTCATGAGCTATTTGCACGAGTCATCGTCTCCCTAGATGTAGCCTGAGAAGTGACACTGAGGTGGCGATTGATGGGAAAGAATTGGATGTCTTCTTAGCCTCCTACCCTCTCCATCTTTTTACTTGCCCTTAATTCTAATACCCATGTCAACTATAGAATGTGTTGGGGATGCCCAAAGGACTGAAATAATGATGGAGATTTCTGTACTCTCCATGCAATAGGGGTTGATCTTACAAATGAATAATCAAAGATCAGTTCCTTTTAGCAAACAGCCATAGGACCAGCAATTCTTGTGAAAACACAAAGATGAAACTGCATTGGATATGAACGAGTTCCAAAAAGAGTGTTTTCAAATACCATAGCTCAAGAGATTCTCATTTGACAGACTGTGAAGAAATAAGAAACATTTCCTTATTATTCATGCAACAAAAAATAATCTCCCAGTTAGAGTGATAACCAAGAGACTTTTTTTTTCTAATGGGACCATATTCTCTGAGGTTAATCTGTTTTCTTCACTTCAAATATGGCTCTAACAACACTGTAAATTTAAACTGTCACTCGTTTCAATATTGAATTTCTATTTCTGTCATTTTTTTTATTTCTCATTCTAGGCTAAATTCTGACAAAGTGGAGAGAAGACAAACCGAAGCCTTGTATTCCCCAGAATGTCCCACTTCTTTCCCCCTCACTCTCTTGCATTGTAAGGACAAACAGAATTTGTGGTAAGACTGAACAGTGTCTGAAATGATTATGGGGAAATTCTGTTAAATTCCGAGAGGTCTTAGAGCAATGCTGGGATGAATATTCAGTGCAATTAAATATAGTTGTTTTCCTTCTCTTTTGTATAAATAGATATAATTATGGAATGCAATTCCTCTTACCTAGCTTTACCTTCAGGATAGACCTTTAAAAGACCCTTGTAAATACTTTATAAAACTCTTTAGGTACAGAAAAAATATTTGGGGAATTTCCCAATAGGAGTTTTATCCCATCCAGTTATTATTCCATCTATACATTCACCTTCATGGATAAAATTTTAGAAAAGTGATTTTCATATTCTATACCTCCTCTTACTCTCTGGTCACTTCCTCCTCAGTCCCCTCTAATCAGTTTTCTGCCTATCTACCCTACTCAGATGCTTCTCAAAGATCCCCAGAATGGCCAGATTGTCATGTCCAGTTACCATCCTTCTTTACCTTTTTAGCACTATTGGTCACCACCTTCAATAGTGATTATGCTTTCCTTATTGTTTGCCTAGCTCTCTTCCTACTTCACTAACACTCCTCTTCTGAATTTCCTGACTCTTCATCCTTTTCCTGACCCCCAAATACATATTTCTCAATTTCCTTAGTCCTCCCCTATTCTTTCCCTTACTTAACAATTTATTTACTACTTCTTCTAAGCAAATGACTTTCAAATCTGCATTTCCCATCCTGACTTCTTTCTGAGTTTAGATTACGCATTCTCCCTACCTATAGGACATCCGCTGTATGTTCCATTTGTCATCATAAATCAAAACATCCCAAATAGAGTTCATTGCCTTGCCTTTACTACTGCTTCCCTCAATTCCTATCTTTCTTTCCATTGTACCACTATTCACTCGGTCTCCTCTATGTTGAACCTTGGAATTATCTTTGATTCTCTGTCCTCTTTCATTTTTCTATCCAACTGCTGAATTCAACTTCTGCTACATCTCTTATCCTTCTTCTCCTCTCTATTCTCACTACCACCCATCTCGTATGGCCTTCATTAACCACTACCAGATTATACAATAGCCCTGTTATCCTCTCTTATTCCTCCTATTCCCTAATCCTCATCCTCTAGCTGTGTAGAAACCATCCTGAGTAACCTGGCAGCAATCCCCTCGCTTACCTCTCTTATCATCAGGCTGCTTGACTGCTCACATACCTTAGATGAGATGAGAGTCAACAATTCTATTCATTCTAGTGAAATGAAGGACCTCCAAGCCTTACCATCTGCCCTACCACTGACTCCTAAGATCCTCTGGGCCCTACCATCTGTGCCGCCTTGGTGTACTTGCAATGCTCAGCACTTCTTCTGACCTACTTATGTAAGCTGAGGACCTCTGGGGCCAGTGGCCCCATCACTAAAAACATAGGATTTGGGGGCTTTTCCATCTGTCTTGAAGATGAAGTTTCTTTTATGTGTTGTTCCCTACCCCCACCCCCATTAGAATTTGAACTCCTTGAGAGTAAAGACTTTCTTACTTTTTCTATTTTTATACCCCTCGTTAAGAAGGGTGCTTGGTGCATAGTAATACTTAATAGATGCTTTTTCATTTATTTTCCTACACTTATTCCTCTCTTCAAATCCATCCTCATCCCTTATGGGGAGGGGGTGGGGGGCAATATTTCTTATGTATGGATCTGATTATATCTCTCATCTGCTCAAAAATTTTGAGTGGCTCCCCATTGCCTAAAGTCTAAAGTTTACATTCTTCTGCCTAGAATTTATTCAAGGTTCTCTACCTTGGTGCCATCCTGTTTTTGAAGTAGTTTTTTCATATTAATTCCCCTGTAATGACTCTACATTCCAAACCACCTGGATTACCCTCTTCCCCTGCACTTCCCCACCTCCATGCCTTGTTCTTGCCTGATCCTGAAATGGATTCCCTCCCCCTCTTTGCCAGTGAATTCCTAGTACTCCTAACAATCCCAACTCAAATTCCACACCATCTACAAAGCATTCCCAACCATTACTCACCACCAACAGTAATGATTCTCTTTGTCTGGCCTCAGGGAGCAAGTTGTTTCAAAATTATGTAAGGCACTTATGCCTATTGCAGAATCTTATCTAAACATTATGTGGCTACAGTGTTGAACTTGGACCTGGGTTCAACAAATCCTGCTCAGATACATTTTAGCTATGTGAACTGGGCAGGTCATTTACCCTCTCTCAGCTTCAGTTTTCACATCGTAAAGTGGCAATAATAGCAAGCATCTACCCTCCAGAGTGGTTGTGAAGTATAAATGAGATGATCTATGTAAGGTATGTTGCCAATTATGTGGGCCTATATAAATCTCTATTATTATTGTACTTATTACCTCAGAATAACATTCTATCTTAGAATAATCTTACACAAGGTACTTAACAAATGCATATTGTATTGTATTAATTTCTTATCACCCTTGTGCCTGATTCCTGTTTGTCTCACTACCTAATTACAATAACATTATAATTGTTTGATCAATGCTTTTTTGTAATAGATTTTCTTGTAATAGATTAAGAAAACCACCCAACCCAGATCTCAGAGGGTACTAGATTCTCACAATTCTTCCTTTACCTTTCACCTCTTCTATAAACTTGTTTAAGATATATTTCATGGAAGCACATGGGGCGGAGCCAAGATGGCGGCTGGTAAGCACGGACTAGAGTGAGCTCCGTACCCGAGTCCCTCCAAAAACCTATAAAAATGGCTCTGAACCAATTCTAGAACGGCAGAACCCACAGAACAGCAGAGGGAAGCAGGGCTCCAGCCCAGGACAGCCCGGATGGTCTCTGGGTGAGCTCTATTCCACACGAGCTGGGAGCTGGGAGCTGGGAGCTGGGAACGGAGTGGAGCAGAGCCCAGCCTGAGCGGCGTGGACGATCCAGACCAGAAGCCGGGCGGAGGGGGCCCTAGCGCCCTGAATACGTGAGCAGTTACCAGACCCCTCGACCCACAAACACCAAAGACTGCGGAGAAGGTTAGTGGGAAAAGCTGCGGGAGTGGAAGGAGTTCGCGGTTCGGCTTCCAGCCCCGGGGGCAGCGGAGGTGGGGCAGCTACAGCTGTTGTTACTTCCGGCTCCAGGCCCACCTGGTGGGGGGAATTAAGTGGCGGATCACAGCAGGGGTGCACAGCCTGCCGAAGATCTGAGCCCAGTCTGGACTGGGGGTCCTTGGGGAAGGAGGAGTGCGGCTCTGACAGAGCTGGCACCTCCCCCCCAAACGTAGAACATAGAACTCTGTAATCTACAAGCAGTCATACCCCACTGAAAAACTCAAGGGTCAAGTTAGTTGGTTGGGAATATGGCCAGGACGCGAAAACGCGCCCAGATTCAGTCTCAGACTTTGGATTCTTTCTTTGGTGACAAAGAAGACCAAAACATACAGCCTAAAGAAGACAGCAAAGTCATAGAGCCTACAACCAAAGCCTCCAATAAAAACATGAACTGGCACCAGACCATAGAAGAACTCAAAAAGGATTTGGAAAAGCAAGTTAGAGAAGTAGAGGAAAAATTGGGAAGAGAAATAAGAAGGATGCGAGAAAACCATGAAAAACAAGTCAATGACTTGCTAAAGGAGACCCAAAAAAATACTGAAAAATACACTGAAGAAAACAACACCTTACAAAATAGACTAACTCAAATGGCAAAAGAGCTCCAAAAAGCCAATGAGGAGAAGAATTCCTTGAAAGGCAGAATTAGCCAAATGGAAAAGGAGGTCCAAAAGACCACTGAAGAAAATACTACTTTAAAAATTAGATTGGAGCAAGTGGAAGCTAGTGACTTTATGAGAAATCAGGATATTATAAAACAGAACCAGAGGAATGAAAAAATGGAAGACAATGTGAAATATCTCCTTGGAAAAACCACTGACCTGGAAAATAGATCCAGGAGAGATAATTTAAAAATTATTGGACTACCTGAAAGCCATGATCAAAAAAAGAGCCTAGATACCATCTTTCAGGAAATTATCAAGGAGAACTGCCCTGATATTCTAGAGCCACAGGGCAAAATAGAAATTGAAAGAATCCATCGATCGCCTCCGCAAATAGATCCCAAAAAGAAATCTCCTAGGAATATTGTTGCCAAATTCCAGAGCTCCCAGATCAAGGAGAAAATACTGCAAGCAGCCAGAAAGAAACAATTTGAATATTGTGGAAACCCAATCAGAATAACCCAAGATCTGGCAGCTTCTACATTAAGAGATCGAAGGGCTTGGAATGCGATATTCCGGAGGTCAATGGAGCTAGGATTAAAACCTAGAATCACCTACCCAGCAAAACTGAGTATCATGTTCCAAGGCAAAATATGGACTTTCAATAAAATGGAGGACTTTCAAGCTTTCTCAGTGAAAAGACCAGAACTGAATAGAAAATTTGACTTTCAAACACAAGAATCAAGAGAAGCATGAAAAGGTAATCAAGAAACGGAAATTGCAAGGGACTTACTAAAGTTGAACTGTTTTGTTTACATTCCTACATGGAAAGATGATGAGTATGATTCATGAGACCTCAGTATTAGGGTAGTTGAAGGGAATATGCATATATATATGCATATATATATGTTTATGTATATATATAAGTGAATATGTATGTATGCATGTATCTATGTGTATATGTATGTATGTGTATGTATGTGTATATATATATATATGTAAAAGAAAGAGAGCAGACACAGGGTGAGTTGAGGATGAAGGGAAGATAGCTAAAAGAAATAAAATGAAATTAAGGGATGAGAGAGTAACTTACTGAGAGAGGGAGATAGGGAGAGATAGAATGGGGTGGATTATCTCCCATAAAGGTGGCAAGAGGAAGCAGTTCTAGGAGAGGAGGGGAGTGGGCAGGTGAGGGGGGAATGAGTGAACCTTGCTCTCATCAGATTTGGCCTGAGGGGGAATACCATACATACTCAGTTGGGTATCTTACCCCACAGGAAAGAAGAGGGAGGAAGATAAAAAAAAAAATAAAAGGCAGGGGGATGATGGAGTGGAGGGCAGATGGGGGTGGAGGTAATCAAAACAAACACTTTGGAAAGGGGACAGGGTCAAGGAAGAAAATTCAATAAAGCGGGATGGGTTGGGAAGGAGCAAAATGTAGTTAGCCTTTCACAACATGAATATTGTGGAAGGGTTATACATAATAATACATGTGTGGCCTAGGTTGAATTGCTCAACTTCTTAGGGAGGGTGGGTGGGAAGGGAAGAGGGAAGGGAATTTGGAACTCAAAGTTTTAAAATCAGATGTTCAAAAACAAAAAAACTTTTTGTATGCAACTAAAAAATAAGATACACAGGCAATGGGGCGTAGAAATTTATCTTGCCCTACAAGAAAGGAAGGGAAAAGGGGATGAGAGGGGAGGGGGGTGATAGAGGGGAGGGCTGACTGGGGAACAGGGCAACCAGAATATACGCCATCTTGGAGTGGGGGGGGGAGGGCAGAAATGGGGAGAAAATTTGTAATTCAAACTGTTGTGAAAATCAATGCTGAAAACCAAATATGTTAAATAAATAAATTGCATTAAAAAAAATTAAGCACATAAAATTAAAGGTCATGGTCTAAAGTAAAAAAAAAAAAAAAAAGATATATTTCCTGATCTCACCTCACATATATTAAATAAATGAACTATATTTTCCACCTCCAAAATGTGCTTATGGTATTCTTTTAAAAATGAGATTTGTTTAATGGAAATCAGTGAAGGGTAGACTTGTTTACCTAGATATGATTCCTCACTTGATTTACTTCTCTAAGGTCTTAAGTAAATTAAAAATAGTCTTTAAAGGCTGAAATGAAATGTTTTGAGAAAAGTTCAGGATAAGACAAGTTAACCGGGAGAGAAATAGAGGAAGGAGAGAGAGAGAGAGATGAGAGAGGAGAGAGAGAGAGAGAGATTGATTTTATTTCTGTATAATATTGCTAAGCAGTTTGATTAGCATCCAAGTAAGCTTCAGAACCTTCCAATGGAAGCAAACTGCGGAATAAGCCAATATGGAGGCAGCCTGGCACAATAGAAAGAGGACTGGCTCTGGAGGTACAGGCCCTGGGTTCAAATCATTGCTATTGATACTTACCCTTTGGGCAAATTTGCGGCTAGTTACTATAACCTTTTTTTGTAGTTCAGTTTCTGCATCTGTAAAGTGAGGGAGTAGGACTCTCAGTCTATGATTCTCTGCTAGGCTTACGTGCATGAACACCCATACAGAGAACTCATCTGCACTTGGGGTTTTCTGTTGCTTTTTTATTGGCATGAGTTCTACCTCCCAGCAATGTTTTATCTTAAATCAATATGACACCCATAATGACGAGAAGTGCTTGAGTAAATTACTTTCTAACTATTTGTGTCAGCTGAAGTTGTTAAGACAACTTTCTCCTTTCCAGTTTGCTGGAATGAAGCTATTACATGTTCTTGGAAGACCTCTGGTGGCAAACAAGAAGTATTGTTCATCTCATACTCCCAGAATGAATAATTCAAAAAGGGAAAGAAAAGGAAACACTGCTGCATCTCTGATTCTACATAGTGATCTATAAATCTCAAGAGTATGCCTTTGTATTTCCTGTTCTTTTTAATAATTGTATAAAGTTACAAATTTCTGAACCTTCAAACTGAATAAATCAAGAAATGATGTAGAGAGAAGTTACTGGTATTGTAGAAAAATGACTGCTTCTCATTTGCTCTAAAATATTAAGGGGGAAAATTAACCATGGTAAACCTCAGTTCTTCATATATAAAATTACAAGAAGACCTGTTTTACTTATTTCACAGGGTTGTTATGAGAATAAAAAGAATCAATGAATCCACTGGTTTACAGTCTTTAAAGTATGACATAAATATCATTGGTCCATAGGATTTATGGGAAGGCATTTTAGAGATTATGTTCTTCAATCTGCCTCATTTTACAGACATGGATACTTGCTCCAAAAGGCAAAGTTGATGTGTGCAAGTAAGTGTAACTGACTTTTGGGTAGTAGTACAGGGTCAGTTTTCAAAGTGAAATCTTCTGACCCCCAAACCAGTGTTCCATACAACATTCAGATGTTATTTAAATTAAGAGTCTTCAAATATTTGACAATATTTGTCATAGTGGGAAAAAGAAACTTGTCCATATTTCTTCAAAGGCTTGAAATAGAACTAGTGGATGAAAGTTACAAGGAGGCAGTTTGGGACTCAATTAGAGAGCTACCAATAGTAGAATGGCTTGTCTCATGCGATAGTACGCACCCCATCACTGGAGGTATTCAAGCATAGGTTGGATGACTCTGTCAGACATGCTCTAGAAAGAATTCTTTGGGATCATAGATCTAATTGCAAGGCAATCCAGAGGACATCTAATCCAATCCCCTCATTTTACAGTTAAAGAAACTGAAGCCCAAAAGTTAGTGACAAGGCCACACAGATTGTAAGCATCACACAGGTTGCATTTAAATCCAGAGTTTCCGACTCCAGACAAAGTGTTATTTCAACTGACAATGATGCCTTCTAAGTGGTTGAACTCAATGAGCCTCAATTCTTTGAGACCTTGCTACAGTGGGGATACCAAGGCAGCTAAGATGTAATTCTTAGCTTTGAGTGCTAACATTCTAGCAATGAAGACCAAAAGCACATAAATAGAGTATAAAGCATTTATAAGTCTTTATATTGTGATACAAAAAAATTATATAACAACATAAGTTCTCCAATAAGTGCAAGTAAATTGATATAGGAATATTGGAGAAGAAGAGACTACTTCTAAATGACAGGGTTAGAGAAAACTTGATGGTTGATTTGATATTTGGCTGGATCTTAAGAATGGTTCAGATTTAACAGTAGGTGATGAGAGGAAGAGCACTACAAGAAAAATAAATAACATTAGCTAAGGCAAAACATCTTACGGAAATTTTTATAATCCAGAAATTTTGGAGATGATATCAAAAGGGTTGTTATACTTTCTTTTTGAGCTATGGGTTTTCATTCAACAATTTAATTTAACAAGCATTTATTAAGGAGCTATTATCTTCCAGGCAGTATCTTAGGGATACAAATGAAAAAAGCAGTGGAGAGAAGAATCTCATTAGTCCTTTGACTTTCTCCTTTAGCCAGGAGACCAATCTGCCTTTTGTAGAAATATAGGGACAGCATGGCAATGGTGTATTGTCAACATGAATCAAGGCAACCTAGGCTCAAGTGCTACTTTTGAGACAGGATTTATGAGTTGTTCAGGAATGAGTAGGGCCTCTCCTGTGAGGGCTTGCTGAGCCTTTTAAGGGCTGCTCATTCACAATTGGTGTCCATCTTGCCCTCAATTTTCATCTCTGGCTCCAAAAACTAGCATGTGGAGTGGTCATACTCAGCCTCTCCCCCCAAAAAATAAAATTAAAACACTATTTCAGCAGACAGGCTAACCAGGATAAGGGTAACTGATAGGCCTCAAACCTGTCAGTGAGTTAAGGGGATATCTGCCTGAAGCAATGAAGACAACCTGGCAGAATAGGTGGATAAGAACAATTTGTTCCAATGGCAGCTGAAACAGGCACTGTGGAGTTCTTAGAGCATTGTTAGACATTGAAGATGTCAAGATCATCCACTGCATCCTGATCATTGCCAATTTTGACTTCTGTCTAGCCATTGGATTTCAATGACTCTGGAAGAGAAAGTGAGGCTGATGACTCTGTGAGACTATACCTCACTTAAATCCAATTGACACAGGAGTCAAGACATCACCCTGTACTGTCATTGGTTCTCTTTGAAAAACAATGGTTGAACAACAGCAACTTTTGAGATGTACTTGACTCTGTGACCCTGGGAAAATTAGCTCTCCCAAGAACCTCTACAAGACTGTAAGTTGGAGAAAAGTTGCTAATCTGAATTGCTAAAATGGCCTTCCTTGCTGGGGAGTTCTCTGTACCTATAAAAACAATATATCTCTATTTTCCTAATATAGATATATAGTCTATATATATATATATGTATATATTTGTATGTATATACGCACATATACATAAGTACATATATACATACATATGCGTGTACATGTATATATACATATATGCACATATACACATATATACATGTATATACATATACATTATACATGCATGCATACATATGTATGTGTGTATGTATGTATGTATGTGTGTATGTGTGTGTGTGTATATATATATATATCCATAGTCAGAATAAGTTTGGAAAAGCCTGGATTCAAGTCCTGGTTGTCTGTGACTGTGAGCAAGTGATTCAATCTCTCAGTTCCTTTGGCAGCTCCTCAAGACTAAAAGTTACATATGAAATGCCAGTCGTTATTTTGGGGAATTTCCACTCCGGGAGTTCCCCCAAAAGATGAAATGACAAGTCCATCTTTATTCCACTGGCCTCCATGAAAAAGTTTCTATTTAGCATTAGAAGAATATACAAGTTAATTTTTCCCAGGGTCTATCTTCAGGGAAGTACATATATAAGTGATATTCAGAAAGTAGTAATCCCAAATTCTTTCTTTGATATTTATAGCATGCAACTAGCTTTTATGAATGCAAATGTTCAGCTGGAGACTCTAAGTCTATGATTAGTCCAGCACTCTGCACCACACATCACCTCCATCACTCTCATATTCTATCTCTTTTCCTTAAAATGACATAGTCTATGAATGCCAATATTTGCTGCAAGGGTGCATCTGCAAGGTTTTAGGCAAACAGAAGACAGTGTTGATGATGAGAAGGTCATGAGATGCACAAGTCTTCAATAGCAGGGACCATGCTGTTGTTTTTACTCCATTCTTCCAAGGACTCCCTGCTATGTCTGATAGTCTGTGCCTACTCTGGCATTAAAGTCACCCAGAATTACTTGTCGTCTTTTGACACACTGCTCAAATAAACTACATTTCTGGCAGAACTATCTTTTCTGACAGTCCAATCCTAAATATCTTCCAAGAATGTTTTATATTCTTGCACCTATCTTTTCTGTGTTCCTGAGATATTGATTGAATTGAATTTATTGATTTGAATTGAGCCTCATTAATCTCTGTCAATAAAATTGTCACTGGCAATTGTAAAAGAGTCAAACTACTCTACAATCTCTTCTGAATCAGCAAGAACACTATCACTAAATGCACTCTACATTACTAAACAGAGAAAGTGATCCCCGTACTACAGCCATCGAGTATCTTCACTAGACTGTCAGTTTCAAGTCTCCACTATCCTTCCTACTTTCTTTGTACCTCCCCACAGCAC
Source organism: Trichosurus vulpecula (assembly GCF_011100635.1). Lineage (NCBI taxonomy): Eukaryota > Metazoa > Chordata > Mammalia > Diprotodontia > Phalangeridae > Trichosurus > Trichosurus vulpecula. The sequence continues at coordinate 411,084,743 of NC_050573.1, read as the reverse complement.
ATGACAAAGGTTTTACAATTTGTGCGATTACTGCTGCTCTTGAAAATGCCGATTCTTCATATCACATAAAAGACATTACGGATGTGGGAACTTTGCAAGTATCAAAATTAAGGATTAGCAGAAACCTCTGCAGCAGAACACTGAGGCCAAAATGGAGTTTCAAAAAGTGCAAAAAGACATCATTTCAGAGAGAAATGACTGGGCAGCAAAGTAATTGAACAATCATTTAAGTGCCTACACATGCACTTAAGGAGTCCTTAAGGAGCTTTCTACTGTATGCTAACCATGACATAACATATACACAGATAATTAAATGTTATCTATATGCAAAATAATTCCAGGAAAGAGAGAGCGCACTTAGTATGTAGCTAAGAAAGCTTCCATCAGGGCTAACCTATGCATCCTCAGAGTAACTAGCTATCCATTTGATGTGAGTTAAGAGAGCTGGAAAACATATCTAAATGAAAATCCCTTTCCCAACCCCTTTTAAGTCTACTCAGTATTGGATTTATTCTCTAAAAATATTTCAACAAATTAAACTGAATATGCATTCCTTGAGTAGCAATCAAGCCAGACACTAAGGGCACTACAGAAATGAATGAAGTATATCCTTGTTCTCCAAAAGTTGATATGTTGAACTAGTAGACACACTTAAACTCAGTTCAGGGTAGATATTGGGAGAGGTTGACCAGAAACACATTAAATAAAGAGCTCATTAACTAAGTATGTTTGATTAACCATTGCCACACACCCATGGAAAGTCAGTCAACAAATATTTATTAAGCACTCATTATATTCCAAGCTTAGTGCCTGTTCTTATGGAATATGAGGAAGTGTGAAGCAGTATAGGTAGTTTGTTGCTGTTGTATTTTTATGAATTGGGAGGAGTTAGAGTATTGCCTCTGTCGAGGGTACTTCATCTAAGAAGCGAGGTAGAAAACACAGTTCAGATCATGCCATTCTCCTAGCTAAAATTCTACAGTGGTTTCCTAGTTCTTACATAACAGGGGCTCTTCAACTTTTTGGGGTCATGGACTCTTTGGCACCCTGGTGAAATGTGGGGACCAATTATCAGAAAATGTTTTTAAATGCATAAACAAAATATATAGGATTACAAAGGAAACCAGTTGTGTTGAAATACAGTTATCAAAGTATTTTTAATACATGGAATTGAGGTTAAGAACCCCTGTTCTAGAATAAAATATGGACCCCTCCATATGACCTTTAAACCCTCCAAAATCTAGCTTTGACCTAGCTTTCCAGACTTACTTGATATTACTTGCAATCACACACCCTTGCTTCCACTTAAACTCGCCTCCCATCTGTTCCCCTTACATAGCATCACATACTCCAACACTGTCATTGCTTTCTTTGAAACATGTCATACTCTAGAGGGTATACTTTCCTGATTCCTCTATTTCAGGGTGGTCCATGAATAGATTTCAGGAGGTCCATGACCTTGAATGGGGGGGAAATATGTAAGCAAACATATGTATGTATGTGTGTAGTATGTGCGTATATATACACATATATGTGTGTGTTCATACACACATATACACACATTCTTTTATCTAACGTCTAACTTAAATTTAGCATTTTCTTCAATTATAAATATAGACAAAAACATGATTCTGAATGAGGGTCCATAGGCTGCCAAAAGGGGAGGAGGTCCATGCCAAAAAAAGTTTCGGACTCTGTCTGCTCTAATGTTCTTACCCTCTTGAGACTGCTACTTCGTTTAAACTTTGTATTTACTTATCTGTAAACATGTACTAGATGCCCCTGGTAGAATGCAAGCTCTTAGAACTCAGAATTGCACTTTAATCCTTCCATCCCTACTACGTAGTACAGAATCATGCATACAGCATGTGCTTAATAAATACCTTTTTTAGTTGAATGAGGACACCTGGCTCCTGGAGGAGTGCTACTGCAGGATAATGTTAATGGGATATTAAATGTTACATATCTGGAAATTTTGCTAGGGTCTTACATCTCCAATTAAAATAAATTAAATCAAAACAACAAATATTTAGTGGGTACCTTCAATGTGCAAGGGACTATGAGAAGTTCATGCAGGGATAAACAAAAGAAGGAGATTCCTGGTGTTCAAGGAACTTATAGCCTAGTTGGGAAGAAAACATTTTAAAAGTTAAGAGAACAACTAAAATTTAGCTAAAGACTTAACAGTTCAACGCAACAATAGAGCAGATGTCACAAGGGAGCGCGCGATTGATGACTAGGTTAATTGCGCAGACACTAATGACTACAGCTATTCGGAAGAAGGAGAAATAATTTCACATTGGGATGATTAGAAGAAATCTGTGAAAGAAGTGGTATTGGCCCTGACACTTTAAGAAAGGAGATAATTTGCACAGGTAGCATAGATGGGAGATCATTTTAGGTAAGTTGGTGTGTACTGCACTGAGAGAATGAAAACATCTTCATGTTAGCTGAAATAAAACAAACAAGGGGGTGTGTATTATGTAAGATGCACAAATAATAATTGCATAGGTAACATAAATAAAAGAAGTTATATAAACATAAATAAAAAATTGTGGGCTATCTAAGAAGGTATGATGGGGACCAAATAGTTTCCAATACCAAGTATGTGCAAGAAGTAGCATAAAAGACATTGTCAAGGTCGTGTATGATCAGAAAAGAAGATGGGCAACTCAAGCAGCAATAATGAGGGATAACAAATGGACAGCTCCAGTGCAGAAATGCTGTCCACAAAACATGAAAAGACTGATGGAGGTTTTCATAGTATTGGATAGACCTTCTTTGGAGGCTTTTGCAGGAAGTTGATTCAAGAGTTCTATAGGATAAGAAAGTGTAGATTGACTGTTATCTGTAACAGTGGAGAGAGTATTCTATCAAAATAGTAAAATATAAGGGAAGTTGCTGCCCTATCTGCCTGACTATTCTCCATCAATCTTGTATGCTGGCTCAGAGCCAAAGGATGTGCAATCTGTGGATTGATGAAGTAATCTCGTTGCTCTAGCCATGAAGACTTTAGAACTCTACAAATCATGGGTTTCTCGTTCAAAGACAATTGGCAGCTGGGAGGGGCTTCTATAGTGGAGAGATTGGCCACTGATAAGCAAGAAACTCAATGCCCGGTTGGGATTTCCAAACTGGACAGTGGAGAACTGAGGTAAAATATAAAATGCCAATTAAGAAATCCTGAAAAATGCTTGATTTTTTTGGATGATGTTAAGTTGCAACTTTCTGGAAGAGTATAACCGTCATTTTAAGTTACTGAGTCCTGCTATATTTCTTTTTATTTTATTTTATTTTATTTTGGTTTTTTGGCCGGGCAATTGGGGTTAAGTGACTTGTTCAAGGTCTCAGAGCTAGTAAGTGTGTCAAGTGTCTGAGGCCGGATTTGAACTCAGGTCCTCCTGACTGCAGGGCCGTTGATCTACTCAATGTGCCACCTAGCTGCCCCCTGTATTTCTTAATACATATTTTTGAGAGTCTTTTCTGTTTAGCATTCCTTTTGTATGGAGAATATAAATGGCTGCCCTATACCTGATTCATATGGTACGTTGAGTAGCCTTCTATTCCCTTTACCTTCCAAGTGACTGTAGATTTGAGGAAAATTTATACTTCAAGTAATTTTTCACCTTCGCTCTGCGTAGGAGGATAACGAACTGAATTGCGGGAGAAAAGGAGCCTATCTTTGCAGACCAGCTTCTCCCAGAAGTCCGATGGAGAAGGAGAGGGCATATCACTCCAGGCCCTTGGGTTCTTTTGTTAGGAAAGCCAATTACAGTAGTGAATTCCCCCAAGTCTCATATACTACCCCCAAAGCAATTTGGCAACTAGGTGGGATTTGGGAATTTTTCTGTATAATTAGCACCATTGCTTTCTTTCATTAGCGCAGTTAATCAAGAGTTGTTGACTTTATGAAGAACTCATTTAATAAACTAGGTGCTAGGACTGAAGAGTAAAAACTGTTCCTATGTTCAAGAAGCTTATATTCAAATTGTATACAGAGAAATAAGCATAAAGTATATGCAAAATCATAATTAACTGATTTTAGAGTACACTTAGGGATTTAATTTGTAAAAAACACCATTCTACAGCAAGGTGTGATAAGATCTTGCCTGGTTAAGGAAATCTCATCATAGGGTAAAATGGCTGACTAAAGCTCAGAGCTACATCTCAAAGAGGACCTCTGAAATTATGGAAGTCATTTGATCCAGTCCAAGGCCTCCAACCCACAGACTGCCTAAGTCATTCAAAAAGATAATTAGCAAGTAAAGTTCTCCAGGCAAGAGAGTTCTACAATTTCCCTTGGTCCTGATGTTTAATCAAGTTTAGGTTTAGGGGCAGCTAGGTGGCGCAGTCAGTAGAGCACCGGCCCTGGAGTCAGGAGGACCTGAGTTCAAATCCGGCCTCAGACACTTGACACATGTACTAGCTGTGTGACCTTGGGCAAGTCACTTAACCCCAACTGCCCTGCCAAAAAAAAAAAAAAGCAAAAAAAAAAAAGTTTAGGTTTGAATAATTTTTGCTTCCATTTAAATAAAGGCCTCCTTTGATGGAAATGAAGGGCAGCAATTCTGATGTTTTCTAATTTCAGGAAAACATTACAAGAAATAGAGCTACCTTCTAACTTTAAAAATTCCCCCATTACTAAGTCTAGAAAGGTGATGTTCTTCCTTGAAATTTTAAGATAGAATTTAAAATCTTGTCCTGTGTGGCCCACAAAACAAATATACTTGTGTGCATGATTCATATAATTCTGGTACTTATTTCTGAATTGTTTCATCCTCTCTAAGCACAATAACAATAATAATAAATACAGTGCCCTAGAGTTTCCTCCTCCACAATCTTGATGAATTTTGCCTCATATGTAATCCCTAGGTCATTTGTGATCCTATTCTAGAATGTCTTCCAGGTTCATAAATTGGCCCACTAAAAAAGTCAGCAGTCCAAGATTCTTTTTTTTTAAGTTCTATCACTCCTGTGCAAATGATAATCAACAAATACATGCTCCTTTCTGATTGGCTGATTCACCACACAGTTTAGACACAATTGCATAGCCTCTTCTAATTTTTCTTAAATGTTTCTTAAATAGGAAGCATGTTAGGGCACCAGGAGAGTGAGAGAGTTCAGGTTCAGGAAATTGATTTATAGTTGGGAGGTGAGGTGATCAGGTGAGTCCCTGATCAATTTGAAGAATTCTCCAATCAACCAAATGAATTAATAGGGCATGGGGCCTCTTTCTTTGGGGGTGGAGGGTGGAAGGAAGGAAAAGGTAGAACATAATCTCCAGCCTCGTGAACTCTTCTGACTGATGTGTGCCTCCAAATGACTATGACTGCCTCCAAGATGATTAGCCAGAAAAAATAGACTCCATTCATTGTATATATATATTTTTAAACCTCACACCCAAATTTCACTGATGCCAAGGCTGTTCTTATCCATTCATGAAATTTTGCCACCTCTTACACTATTTTATATCAGTTCGAAAAAAGTATTAGACTATTATTTATGTAATCCATTTCTTTTTACCAAGGCAGCAAGGTGGCATTATGGATAGTGCTGGAACTGGAGTCGGGAAGACTTTAAGTTCAAATCCTGCTCAGATATTTACTAGATGTGTGATCCTGGACAAGTCACTTAATATTTGTTTGCCTCAATTTCTTCAACTGTAAAATCGGGATAATAACAGCATCTACCTCACAGAGTTGTTGTGGGGCTCAAATAGGATAACATTTATAAAGTACTTAGCACAATGCCAGGCACATAGTAGGCACTATATAAATATTTATTCCCTTCTCTTTCCCTGTCTATTGTGCTCTGATATTGTGCTCTGATAATATTGTAATATTAGGTTCTTGAGGTATGAAATTTAAAATATTCCTCTTATCCACTGAAGAGTTGCTCCCAAGGAAGGCTAGCCTACATATATATATATAAATTCATTTTAATTATTTCCCATATTACTCTCCAACTTTCAAAATTAAAGTTTTATTCTCCATCATAAATAAGACAATAATAACAAACAAAAATAAACTCTTCACTCCACTTAAATTATATTTAGTAAAAATCAATTGTGTGGAATCAGCCCACCATTGCCTAGGCATATGCACACAATTACTCTGAGATCAGTAGGTATGGAGAATGAAAAATATGCTCTGACAGATACCTCCTGGAATACTGCATGTCTCCCTCCAGGTTGAAAAAGATAGAATTAATATTGTCCAAAGAATGATCAATTCTGAAAGTTGGCAGGTTCTTCTGATTAGAATAAGTAGAATCATTCAGTTATAGACATTCTTGTTTTATTTGTAAATAGTTAAGATTATTGTTGCAAAATTAAAACTTTATTTTACTACAAGAAAACAGTGATTTTTTTAGATTTTAATTTTACTTTTTAATTAATTTAATTAATTAACAAATATTTATTTTCTTTCCCTCTAATCTCTTTCTCCCATATCACCAAAGAAAAGATAAAAAGAAAACTTTTGCAACAAATGTTCAAGATTAAGCAAAACAAATTCCCTCACTGTCCATGTCCCCAAAATGTATGTCTCAATTTAAACCATGAATTCATCAGCTCAGTATCAATTGGTGAGTAGCTTTTCATTATGGGCTGTCTGGAATTATGGTTGGTCATTGTGTTGATCAGAATTTTTAAGTTTTTATAATGTTATTGTTGCTTTATAAATCGTTCTCCTTGTTCTTTCCTCTGCATCAGTTCTTTCACTCTGCCTCAGTTCAAACAAGTTTTCTGTGTCTTCTTCATTATATAATTTGTATAGTACATTTATATTCCATTATATTCATATACTTAATTTGCTTGCCATTTAACAAATGATAGCTATCCCACCAGTTTCTAGTCCTTAAGTACCACACACGCACAAAAAGAAGTGTTTTAACTATTTATATATATATATATATATATATATATATATATATATATATATATATATATATATATATACGTATATATATATATATATGTATATATATATATATATATATATATAGGTCTTTCCTTCATTCTCTGATCTCTTTAGGGTATAGGCCTATCATACACAGTTTAATAACTTTGGGGACATAGTTCTAGATTGCTTTACTGAATAGCTATAGTATTTCATGGTTCTACCAACAATGCATTGGTGTGCCTGTTTTCCTGCGGCCTCTCCAACATTTTTCATTGTCCTTTTTTGCCAGCTTTGTCAACCTGATGGGTATGAGGTTGAACCTCAGAATTCTTTTAATGTACATTTCTCTAATGAGAAGTGATTTGGGGCATTTTTTTTCATTTGGCTATTGATAGCTCAAATTTATTTCTTTGAAAACTGTCCCTTCATATCTTTTGAGTTTTTATCAATTGGGTAATGGCTTTTATCTTATTGTGTTTACAAAAGGTATGTAAGCAAGTGATATAAACTTATTTTAATGTCCACATATATGCATATATGTGTATATATGTTCATACATATGAGAGAGAGAGAGAGAGAGAGAGAGAGAGACAGAAGGAAAGAAGGAAGGAAGGAAAGGAGAGAGTGTGTTTATATATGTATATGCATGTATCCTAGAAGAGAAGTGAAAAGAATAAGCTTTTCTATAGTAGCTACTATGGGCCAGGCACTGTGCTAAGCACTTCATAAGTATTATCTTATTTGATCTTCACAACAACCCTACGAGGTAGAGATGAGAAGGTATGGAGGCATAGCAATATATAGCTGATGAAATAATGAATTCTCCATACGTAGATATATGAAATTTTCATTCATTTATATGTATGTGTGTATTTGTATGTATGTATATAACTCACATATGTATATATCTCACATATACAGGGTGTCACAGAAATCTTAGTGCATTTTTAAGCTACCTAGACATGTAAGACATAGGCATAGACATAGATATAGATGGTGCAGAGGTAGATGTAGATATAGGTATAGAGGAAGAAATATATAGATAAATGGGGATAAGGACTAGAAACTTCTGGCTGGAGAGAAAGTGTCCTCCATCATGTGATTCATCAACAGCTTCTCCACAACTTATAAGAGTACTGAGAAGGGAAGTGATTCACCCAGATCCTGTAACCAAGGCCAGAGCTCTATCCACTGTACCCCAGCTGCCTTATGATCTCTATCTCGGTATCAAGAATTGTGCATTTTTTTAAAAGTTCAATTTGATTGAACAATTATTAATCCCCCCTATGCAAAGTATTATACTAAACTCTAAGAATAGGAAAACAAAAATAGAATAATCCCTGCCTTCAAAGAGCTTAATTTACTGATTGGGGAAGAAGAGATACAATATGTACACAGAGAAGTAAAAATTCAAGATAATTTGACAGGGGAGAAAGCACTGGCCACTGGGTTGGTATCAGGTTAGGTCCTGAGTAGGAGATGGAAGCAGAGCAGAAACTATAGGAAAGCTCAGGATTGTAAAAGGCAGAACTGAGAAGGGAAAAAACCCCAGCAGTGACAAAGAGGCTGAAGACAGAATATCCATTTCAGGAACCAATGTGACTGGATTGAGTCCATGAATAAGAATAATGTGAAATAAGATTGGAAAGGCTAGAAAAGATACAGGCTGTGAATGGCTTCAAATGGCCCAGGCTGGCCTGAAGCTCAGAGTCAGGGTTCAAGAAGCAGTGGATCACATGGTGAAGAGGCCAAAGCAGGAGAACATCCAGAAGATGCAGGGTGCCACGTTCTGGTATAGCATCAGCTTGCTGTGAGGATATCCAGGCCTCCAAGAAGCAGATTCATCAGTGCATTGTGCCCTGATGCCATGCACCCTTGGCCCAGGCCCAGGCTCTTGTGACCAGAGAATTGAAGAACCTGGCTCCATGCACCAAAAAATGTAATGACAAAGCCAAAGATTTCATGGATGCCAGGAGCAAAGAACAGCAGTTGAAGAGGCAGTGAGAGTTCTGTGTGACCAAATGTGCAGGTGAACACAAGTACCTCATCCCCAACATGTCCAAAAGGATGAGGGATTCCTTTGTCATCTATTGCGAAATAGAATCATGGTCCATAATCATCAGAGGTGGGAAAATGGGCGTACTTTTTTAAATGTATAGAAATGTATACCTTTCAGTGGAAGTTTAAAAATGAAGAAATTTAGACTCAGCAACTTTAAGGATACCCTTACAGGAATTTTGAATTGGCCTCTGGACTTTGTTAGTTCCACTATATTTTAGCCCATAAGGTGAGGAACGGAAGAAACTAGTGATCAGATACTGTTTAGCAGTAGCATGGAGAGCTAATAGTGCCCAGACTCATCCTGTCAGTTGTTACTTGTTGAAGTTCTTAATGGCTTCAAGCTAGTTCAGAATATACAGTAATTCCTGGAAGCCAGAACAGCTCCTTGGTTTATGGATACTAGCAGTTCTCTACTAATTGGAAAAGAGAAACACAGTTGAGCCTTTCTCTCTGGCACAAGAACTTGAGGTATAGAGGGGAGTGTAGAAAAAGAGAATTATCTGGATTGGAACTCAAAGCAGCTTCCTAGTGATCTTTCCTTTGACAAGGACAATGCTCCTTCAAGTTTTCAATTTCGACACTAAGCAAGAACATAAAAGGGAAATCTCCCATCAGGCAGTAGAAAATGATGAATTTATATTGGCTTTTCTAAGACTGCTACTTGGGTTACCTTTTTTTTTCTCTCTTACTAAGAAGCTGGAAGTTACAACAGGGACAACCCTTCAAATAAAGTGCTTTTTGAGATTAACATGCAACAGAATTAGGGCCAAAGAAAGCCTCTTTTTGACTGCAGAACAAGCTTAAGTCTCTTGTTTAAGGGATTATAGATGACTGGTTTGGGGAAAAGTTAGTTTTCCCCAAAGTGGAAAGGATATAACACCTGACCCTGGTACTGCTGATTTGCCCTCTTTACCAAAAAGATTTGTTGAAAGGACCCCCCAACAATAGCAAAAGGTAGGAACACTACTTAAACTTCTCTAGAGGGTAGGTAGGTTGCAACAGAGAACTTTTGCTCTCCTGGAATAAAGGGGTTATTGTCACCCATTACCCAGTTACCACTGTAGGTGAAAGCTTTTTGAGCAATATGTTAGTACATAGCATTATGTTGGAAAGAATTATTTTCCCTTTAAACCAATTTCTTACTGAATGCAATTAACACAGCCTTTCTGCTCAATGTTTCAAGGCCATGATATATTTTCCTAGTGAGTTGATTAAAAAACAAATACAATTTTTTTAACCTCAAAAAAATGATGGGTGACAAGTAGACCTTTCTAGCCTGTACCCTTGTAAAGACTAATTTTTGGTTTAAGGATAAAATGAACTCTTGCCCCGCTACTTCTTGGGGCTCAATGACATAGGCTGCTTCATGGCTCTGATGATAAAGACTGGCACAACATCCATTCAATTTGCTCTTGTGACTTTGCTGTCACTTTCTAGCTTTGGGTTTATGAGGTTAACATTAAGAAAACTATTTCATTGACCATATCTGCAATTATGATGTAACAATAGATGCTTTAAATATTGCTTCAAAAACAGTGATTCTGAGTTTGTTAATTTGCCTACAGGTACAACAAATTGAGAAACTGAATTTAGCATACTTTTCTACTCAACTGTGTTTTCTTTTAAAACAAAAATAGAACCCTATTAAAACAGCTAAGCATAACTATCAATCAGTATTAGCATAAACATTATCCTTTAATAGGATATCCAATTAGAGCAAGATTTAAAGATATGCAAACACCTAGTGTCAATTTGATGTCTTTCTCACTAATTGCCATTGTTTATTATATAACCTTGGTCCTATCCCCAGTCTTATGGGGAACTAACTCCCTTCTAACATGCTGGGAATCTAAAAAGACTTACTGTCAAAACCTTCTCAGCATGTTCACAGCTCCTGGTGTGCTTCTGTGTGTTAGCAACTTTACCAGAGGACAAAATCATTACAGTAGTTTGTTTATTTCTACTATAGGCTTTAACTCCTTTAACCTTCTTGCAGTAGAATTCTGTCTGTGTTTAGAAGTCCCTGGATGAAAAGTTTCATTTTTCCTTAGCATATTCTATGCTTTCATCACTTAAAAGTAGAAACATTAAAAAGGGAACAAAAAGCCACACAGATTAATGCTAATTTTATGGGTGAAGTCCTGTAGGCATCTCTTTCCCCATTTCTGGGGTTATATATCACTCATGCATGTTTTTTTTCCCTTATCAGAAAAAAGACATACACATACACACATGTGTGTATTATCACATCTCCACTTCTTTTTTAAAATTGCTCCTGCCTTTTCTCCTCTAGTATTTGTCTTTCATCTATATCTAATGGATACTTTTTTCTATCAGTTTTAACTCACAAACTGAGGTAAAATGTTCATTCTCTTAAGGGTTTGAGATCTCAATTGTAACATGCCAAAACAAAAAAAAAATTCATTTGAGCAGAGTATTACTTTTTAACTGGTGATATTAAGTAGTTTATCCATAGCTTCAAATAAAGCTGTACCTTCCTCGTTTCTTATCAATACCAGTGTAAGCAATATCAATGAATGATCAAGTATTTATTAATATTTATTCAATAAAACTAACATATCAGTCATGGATTACAGTACGTGCAGAATTCTGTACCAATAGTCTCCCACGTCTGCAAAGAAGGGAAGCCTTCCTTCTGAGTCATTTAGCCCAGTGAAGGTGTGTAGTTGCCACTTTTTGTCTACCATGTGCTAGACCCTATACCAGATGTTGGGGAATATTATTAAAATTGTATATGAAGAAGTTCACAAGTTTATCTCTCATAGTATTATAAGACAAGATATGAATAAAAACAGAAATATGTACCTGATGACATATTTCCCAAACTATCCTCAATACAATTGTAAAAGTAATTTTCCAAGAGCTCACATCTAACCATTCCCCATTCAATAAACTTTATTGATTCTCTATTACCTCCAGGATCAAATATAAACTCCTCTGGTTGTCATTAAAAGTCCTTCAGAGCCTGATCCTAACCTGATTTTCTAGCCCTATATTACTCTCTTTCAAAGATATTACTATGGCCTCACTGTTTCTCATGCACAACACTCCATTTCCTGTCTTTGTGCCTTGGCACTGGCTATTCCCCATACCTGGAATTCACTCCCTCTTCATGTCTACCTCTTTGAGTCTCACTTTTTTCAAGAAACAATTCAGATCATGCTACTGATTTGAGAATATACCCCATCTTCTTTCAGCAGAGGTGAAAATGAACATGACAATATATGAAAGGTGGATTGATAAATAACTCAATTCCATTCAGATTCAATTCAGCTTACATTGACTAAAGATCTACTATATGTTGTTTCCTACTTAGTAATTTTCTCTCCACCTCTCTTAGCTCATAAAGTTATGGCAAAGACACACTTAAACTATTCAAAATACAAGTTCCAGGAGGCTGCTTAGCTGTTGATTGATATGAAGCAACAGTAGATGTGGTACTTAATAAAGCTACTGTGCTCTTGGCCTGCATTCCTAGTGTGGGATCCAGCCCAAAGGAGGTGATAATCCCACAATGCCTTCTTTCATCAGATCATATTTTAAATAGCACATTGACAAGCTGGAGCAAGTTCATGAGAAAGTAGCTAGTATGGCAAGTAGATTGTCATGTTAGGTATAGGAGTGATTATCTTAGAGTGGAAGGGACTTAGGGGAAAGTGATAATGACACATTACAAAACAAAAATAACAAAAAAACTATGGGTTGCATTCAGGTCCCAGTTCTGTAAATTTCATTAGCCTATGCCCCTAGCTAAGAGGCGACAAGATTTAGGATTGTATTTGGAGTGAGATGATAGGGGTTTGAATCTTCCATATGCTATATCTGTCATGATATAATGTGTGTGGTGCTGGACAAGTCATCTCCCCTTTTGGTTATTACTTCCTTCATGTATACAAGACAGAATTCTACCTCTTTTAGTTCTAAATTCTTATGACCCAATGATGCCTCTCTGGGCTTTAGTTCCTTTATCTGCAGAATGAGTAGGTGGGACAACATGATCTCTATGATAATTCTAATGTTCCATGTTCCAATGAAACATTTGAAGGCTTATCATGTAAAAGAAAGATTAAACTTATTATATGTGGCTCTGGATGCAGAAATGAGATTATGTGATAGAAGTTACAGGGAGGTAGATTTAGACTTAGTATAAGGAGGACTTCCCTAACAACTAACCCAAAGTTGAATCAGCATCACACAAGACATTGAGCACCACATTACCACAGGCATCCTGGAGGTGGTTAGCACATTACTGGTTAGGGGTGTTGTAAAGGGATTCAGTACTGGCTAGCTTAGGTTAGATGACCATCAAGGAGCTTCCCAGTTCTTAGCATATAAGCATATAATTGCTCATCTATCTTCAAAGTGCATTGAATTACAGGAATCATCAACATCAACTAAGTGGAAATTTAGATGGACCCCATTTTGAAGTTTAATACCTACTTAATTTATTTTTTCTAGTACAATATATACTTTAATAGTATAATAATATGACATGTTTACTGCCAAAACTGTTTGAAAGTGATTAAGTGTGTTCTAGATTATTTTATTGAATAACCGAGTGCAATTTAATTTTAAAGAGCTTTTAGAAGACATTACAATGGTTCATTAGGATTGGCATATGATTTCAATAGCTTAGGTACTCCCTACATTGTTGCTAATTACGATCCTTTTATAATTTCTTATCTTGTGTGATTCTTGTCCATATTTTAACACAAATCCTACAGCCATAGAACTTCCTATTTCTTTTTCAGTATCTTGGCAATGGAGTGGCACAGGAACACAGAATGAGAGAAGGGAAATGCAGGTGTAATATTACTCAAAATGTTGACTAATTATACTATTTAATGATAATATAATCATGATATTTTAATTGAATGTAATTAAAATAAATATTAAAAATTTGTTCCATTCTTATGTATAATCCAAAAATTTTATGTCATTTTTTAAAAAATTAGTCTGCATTTGTGATTTCATTGGTGTGGGGAACTTCCAGATGGAAACTTCCCCCTATGATGCACATTAATAACAACCCCTCTATATCTGATAGTCTTAGGTTTGTCCCAGGGGGTCGAGTAACTTGCCAATTGTGACACAGTTAGAATGTGTCACAATTAGAACTTGAACCTAGGTTTTCCAAAGTCCAAAACTGGTCTCCTATCCCTTACACCACACTGCCTTTCATAGTTTTCTTTCTGTTTTCTTTTTCAGTGGGAGCTGGTAGAGATAAAAGGGATAGAAAATAAATGCTTGTCAAATGAAAAATAAAATTATAAAATGTATAATCAGCTCCATATGATCTGTAATATAATTTTTATCCAAGGAAATTCAAATGTTCAACCTTGACAGTAAAATTCAGTCACTCTCTACCTAAAAACAAAGTTTCAAGACATAGACTAGGACATATGTTAAATCTTTCATGATATTCTTACTGAGTATCTATGTAGACTAGACGGCTCAAAAGAGTTATCTTCTTACTAACAGCTAAGGCATAGGCTAAAATGATTATAGGGTCAAACAAGCACAATTGCATTCTTCTTCTCTAACTCATGTCCTTGAGAACTAGATTTGAACAGAAGGTAAGAAACTCTGCTTGGTTCTGTATTACTAGGTTTGGGAAAACAGGGCACCTTGATTTTTCATACTCCTGCTACTAACCTATTCCTGACATTTTGATTCCTTACTAAAAAATCTTAGAAAATATAAAGGAAAAGTTTTGCTTTTCAATTTCATACAAAGATCACCATTTTTAAAGGTATGTCTTAGTATATTTTTTCAAAGTAGGTGAAATATTCCCTTGATTTTTTTAAAGGAAGATTTGGGAAATAAAGGTGTTAGTTATGGAGGCCAATTAAGGCCATGTGTATCATTTTTCTCTGATCAGTTTCTGCAGAGTTAACTATGGCCTAGAATTTGGGTGGTTCCAGATGTCTTTTTCACTGGGAATTTTAAATCTTTACTTCAGGAAAGTAAGTTTGTATTTAAATATCCTAATTTTCCCACATAGATCTACAGGTTGGTACTTCTCACAAATTATTAATTGATAAAAGGGATTGATAGCATTTTATCTTGGTTTTCAGCTTTCAATAGGTACCAGTTTAACCTTCAAGGAACAGGACCATAAAGAATTGCAGTTCATCAGTCAACCTTTTATCATCATTGTTCTTTGATTATATCCTTTGTGGACTGCTGGCAGAATAATCAAAGGGCAGGATGAGTTTGCTTTGTTCTTTTGGCTGGAAGAAATCTCATGACTGCCACATTCATAGTCAACCAAAAGGGATTTAGTTTAGCAGCATTTGAATGATGACAAGTCAAACATGTTGGAAATCCATTATTTTCACTACACTACTATCCTTAAATTTACTTAACTGTTTACATGTTATCCTCCTCCAAATCCCGCCACTATAAAGATGAAAACTCTTGAAGGCAAGAATTATTTTGTTGTCATTGTATCCCCTATGCTTGGCACATGGTATCATCATCACTGTCATCATCATCATCATCATCATTATCATATCAGCTAACATTTATTCTTTACAACCATCCTTTGAGCTAAGTACTATTATGAGCTCCATTTTATACATAGGAAAGTAAAGCTCAGAATTTAAATAACTTGCCCAGGATCGTGTTGCTAGGAAGTAACTAACACAGGATTTCCCCTTTGTCTTACTGACTCGTAGTTTTGCACTATACCTGCTATACCTCTCAGGAGAAGAGACTAAAGCTGATGGCTTTGCGCAACCTGCCTCACTCAAATCCAATTCACTTGCAAGTCAAGACATTACCTCCTGATGTCATTGGTCCTCTTTGAGAATGAAAGATTAAAAACAACCTGTGAGTAGTAGTAGCTGCCTCTTGGGAACCCAACTGGCCAGTTCCAGTTGGGCAATGCTACCATATCCTCCTTTCTTCTCCTCCTTCTCTTCTCCCTCTGTCCAAGTGGAAGTCATATCTTTAAATTTGATTTTGATCCTTTGTACTTCCCAAGAGACCTTGGAGTGTGGAGGCTAGATTTTTTCTTCCCTATTTATTTATTCTATCATTTTTTTTAAACTGGGACAATTAACTCTTTTCAACATTCACTATTATAAGATTTTGAGTTCCGTGTTTTTTCTCCCTCCCTCCATTCCTCCCTTCCCAAGTGGCATGAAATCTGGTATAGGCTTTGCACGTACAATTATATTAAACCTATTTCCACATTAATCATGTTGTGAAAGAAGACTCAGGGAAAAAAACAAGAAAGAAAAAGCACAAAAAAGAGAAAATAGTATGCTTACATCTGCATTCAGACTCCATAGTACTTTCTTTGAATGTAGATAACATTTCCCATCATGAGTCTTCTGGAATTGTCATAGATCACTGTATTGCTGAGAAGAGATAAGTCTATCAAAGCTGGTCATAGCACAATGTTGCTGTTATTGTGTACAATGTTTTCCTGGTTTGAGATGAGTTTTTAAGGAAGCATACTGAATGTTTCAGGCATAAGGAATAAATAATATGAGCAAAAGCATGGAAGTTGGAAAGAAGAGAACAGGTTTTAGAGACAGTTTGAGTAAAATATGTGATAATCAGAAGAGAGTAATATGAGATAAAACTGGAAAGAAGGTAAGATGACTTCTGATTGCAGAAGGCTATTAGTACCAGGTAAAGGAGGTTGATCATACAAAAGGAAGGTTCATCTTGCAGTAGTATATAGGATGAATAGAAAGGGCAAAAAAGAATTGAGGAGGGGAAACTTGTGAGAAGGTATTCCATGCAGCCCATGTGGGTGGTAAGAAGAATTTAAAACTGTAGTATCAAGAGAAATACAAAGAAAAGGAGTATTTGAAGACTATAAATTGGACAGAGTTAGGTGGGGGGGGCGGGGAGGAAGGAAGAATCATTGAAATGAACAAATTTTCAAAACAGGAGACAAGGTGAATATTGGTGGTATAGACTCTAAAGAGTATAGAAGAGCAGGTTTAGGTAGAAAGATATTAAGTAGTTTGGATCATGTTGGAGTTTGGGATATTGGTGACATATGCAGGTGAAGATACCTGTAGCCTTTTGGAAACAGTGGAACTTTTATTGGACTACCTGAAAGCCATGATCAAAAAAAGAGCCTAGATATCATCTTTCAAGAAATTATCAAGGAGAATTGCCCTGACATTCTAGAGCCAGAGGGTAAAATAGAAATTGAAAGAATCCACAGATCACCTCCTCAAATAGATCCCAAAAAGAAAACTCCTAGGAACATTGCCGCCAAATTCCAGAGCTTCCAGGTCAAGGAGAAAATACTGCAAGCAGCCAGAAAGAAACAATTTGCATACTGTGGAAAAACAATCAGGATAACACAGGATCTGGCAGCTTCCACATTAAGGGACTGAAGGGCTTGGAATACAATATTCTGGAGGTCAATGGAGCTAGGATTAAAACCAAGAATCACCTACCCAGAAAAACTGAGTATCATGCTCCAAGGCAAAATACGGATTTTCAATAAAATAGAGGACTTTCAAGCTTTCTCAGTGAAAAGACCAGAGCTGAATAGAAAATTTGACTTTCAAACACAACAATCAAGAGAAGCATGAAAAGGTAAACAAGAAAGAGAAATCGTAAGGGACTTACTAAAGTTGAACTGTTTTGTTTACATTCCTACATAGAAAGATGATGTGTATGATTCATGAGACCTCAATATGCATATATATATGTGTGTGTGTGTGTATACATTATACATATGTGTGTATACATATATATACATATGTGTGTGTCTATGTATGTATATGTGTAGGTATATATATATATACACACACACACAAAGGGCACAGGGTGAGTTGAATATGAATAGATGATATTTAAAAAAATAAAATCAATTTAAGGGATAAGAGAGGAATATATTGAGAGAGGGAGAAAGGGAGAGATAGAATGGGGTAAATTATCTCGCATAAAAGTGGCAAGAAAAAGTGGTTCTGTAGGAAGGGAAGAGGGGGCAGGTGAGGGGGAATGAGTAAATCTTTCTCTCATTGGATTTGACCTGAGGAGGGAATGCCATACACACTCAATTGGGTATCTTACCCCACAGGAAAGAAGGAGGAAGAAGATAAAAAGGGGGGATGATAGAAGGCAGGGCAGACACGGGAAAGAGATAATCAAAAACAAACACTTTCGAAAAGGGACAGGGTCAAGGGAGAAAATTCAATAAAGGGGGATAGGTTAGGAAGAAGCAAAACATAGTTAATCTTTCACAACATGAGTACAGTGGAAGGGTTTTACATAATGATACGCATGTGGCCTATGTTGAATTGCTTGCCTTCTGAGGGAGGGTGGGTGGGGAGGGAAGAGGGGAGAGAATTTGGAACTCAAAGTTTTAAAAACAGACGTTCAAAAATGACAACAACAACAAAAAGTTTTTGCATGCAACTAGGAAATAAGATACACAAGCAATGGGGCATAGAAATTTATCTTGCCCTACAAGAGAAGAAGGGAAAGGGGGATGGGAGGGGAGTGGGGTGACAGATGGGAGGGCTGACTGGGGAATGGGGCAACCAGAATATATGCCATCTTGGAGTGGGGGGAGGGTAGAAATGGGGGAAAAATTTGTAATTCAAACTTTTGTGAAAATCGATGATGAAAACTAAATATATTAAATAAATTTTAAAAAAAAATTAAAAAAAAGAAACAGTGGAACTTGAAAGAGAGTTAAGAACTAGAGGAATAGAAGTAGGGATATTCTTCATAGACATAATAATTGAAGCCTTCAGAGTGAAGGCCATTTGAAAGTGGAAAAGAGGAGAGAGAGAGAGACAGAGAGGAATATCAATAATTCTCTTGATGTTCTATGCATTACTTGACATTGATAATCAGAAAATTGTTGAGCAATTATCTCTGCTATTGAATCTAGCGAGAAACTTGAATAATGTAGATCTAGAACATGTGTAGACCCCTTCAGCATGCTAAAATGGTGAACTGCTTCTGGAAAAATCATGATGGCATGAGATATAAATGTGCTGGAGAGATAGGCACACATGTGGACATCCTATACCTTATTCTAGTTAGCCTACTGTGAAAACCTTAGTTGCTTCCCTGAAACATTAAACAAAAAAGCCAGAGAGGAGTGCAAGTTTTCCAAGTCAACCTTTTAATGCTAGCATGGACTCTGAATGTCAACTAACTCATTAATTCCTCAGAACATCCCCTGGAAATTATTCAGGACCAGTTCCTATACCATAACCCCTACACCAAGTCAAGGTTTCCCATTCCTTCCTCCCAATATCTGGTCCTGTTTGACCAGATGAGAATCTTATAAAACCCACCAGGACTTACCAGTTTTTGATGCATCATTCTAACGGTATCCCAGTAGACTTGACCTCTTTTCACCCTTCCTGACTTCCCTCTTATATTTTATCTCCTTGCAATACAACTCATTTGATTTACTCTCTCTATGCTGGCTCCTGTCTCATTTTAAGTTCTGCCTCTCTGTACTGCATCCTTGGATCCCAAACCTCACTCAAATTACCTAAGACAGCTATCACATAGTCAGGATAAGCCTTCTTCCATTTGGCTGAGTAGAAAGAACTGTCATCATCTTTAAAAGAGTCTGAGTTAGCTCTAGCTGTCTCTTTTCTTGCATTCCCATCAGGAAGAGCAAGGCAATTCCTCTCACATTATACAATGAGACCATGTGATAAGGAGGAGGGTCTTAGGACCTCCTACTGCCTCTTAGGTAACATGGCTTCTGAGAAATGAATTGTCTTTGCCTTTTTCATTTGTTGTTTTCTGTTTTAGGTGAAAGAAGTGGAATCTATGACCTTGGGAGTTTTAAAGTAAAGGAGAGCACACCACAGAATCTGGGAGTTGGAATCCAGGCTGGATTTTGCAACCAGCACAGCATCAATGCCCCAAGGCATTGATTTAGGAGTGATCTTTGGTACTCTCAGCAGAAGGTCTTATCTCCCTTTTGGTCTTGAACTTGGTGGGACCAATGATATGTAGAAATGGAAAGAAAGGAACTTAATGACCCCCTTCCCCAGATATAGGGGGAATTATGCCCAGCAAGGTGTTTGAGGGGCAATGTTTAGACATTTTTTTCTTGCTACATCATCAAAGTAAATATTTTTCATAAAAGTAAATCTAATGTTAAATTCTTAAATGGAACTTGGGAGCTGCAAGTCATTGGCCACCTACAATGAGAGGAACATATCCAGTGAGAGACTTAAGACAATGTCAGAAGAAAGTGATACCCTAAGCCTTTTAAATGCTCTAGAACACTGAAGGGGAGATGTTAACAGCCTGGTGCTGAGAGACTAAGACCAGAATGCCTGTCACATTTGTATAATCTTAATATATCCCTGGTAGATGCTTTATATATCCCTAGTGTCTAGAAGGCTCTCCCTCCACATCTTTACCTTATAGAATCTCTCTCATTCTTCATAATTCCATTTAAGCAACATCTTCTACATGAACCCTTTCCTCACTACTCCTCTTGCTAGTGCCTTCTCTCTCAAACTACCTTGTATTAACTGCTGCTTCTGTTCAGTCAATTCAGTCATACCTGACTTTGTGACAACATTTGGGGTTTTCTTGGCAAAGATACTGGAGTTGTTTGTCATTTCCTTCTCCAGTTCACTTTACAGATAAAAAAAAAACTGAGGCAAACAAGGTTAAATTACTTGTCTGGGTCTATAAAGTGCCTAGGGCCAGATTCGAACTCACAAAGATTGAGTCTTCCTGACTCCACGGCTGACACCCCATCCACATACCACCAAATTGCCCCAGGTTTCTTTCCCTACTGAGACAAAAGTCAGAACCCTGCCCATACTAATCCCCTCAGGAATTCACCTCTCAGCCCTGCCCTTACACTTCCTCCTCTCATTAGAGAAAAGTTGGAAAATATTTGGGGACCCTTCTTTTTTGTTACCTGGAGTACCTGTTTAGCTAACTATTATTTTTTTTAATTTTTTTAGCCACTGTGGAAAATTTTTCTCAAATATGTGATTTTTTTCTTGTGTCTTTGCAAATAATTTGCACATAATTTGTATAATTTGTACAATTGTGTACAATTTGTACATAAATTGAAATTTCATTGTGTAATACTGGAAAAATTAGGAACCCCTGAGAAACCCCTAGCTACTGACAAGCACCCCCAGAAAGAATGGACTCAGATCTCTTTGGCATTTAGCAGAAATCCCTGGGGCCCTGTGACTCCTCCAAGGAATGTCAATAGATAGGACCATCCCACTGAAGGATAACCTGGCAGACCCTTTCTGGTCTAGCAAATATCCCTGGGGCTCCTTGACTCCACCAAGGAATGTCAATAAGATTATCCCACCTAAGGATAACCTGACTGAATCTTTTGATCAGCCAGGACCTTTGTTCCTGTGACCTGGCCTGTAGGTTCCAGGAGATAATTAACCACTCTACCCCCACATGTCCTCTATAAGTCACACTGTCACCCCAACACAGGGCCATTGATTTGGGTTGCAGCCCCAATGGCCACCGGCTAATAAATTCTCCATTTAAAACTTATCCTCTGTGGCGTGTCTTGCTCGCTTCTGGTACAACAATTGATTACCCTAAATCTCGTAGGGTTTTGACATCATCATTCTACATGCCAATGATGATTTTATAGTATTGTTTATGTAAAAGGGGTAGGAGAGTGTTAGAAGTTTTTTTTTCCTCCTTCCAGCTAGTATTACATAAGTATGTGAGCGGAAAAATGATGCAAGAAGGGCTCAGTTACTTACTAGCTATGTGACACTGAGCACATCAGTAAAACTTTTTGCTTCAGTTTCTTCATCCATAAAATGGCCATAATAAAGCATGTCTCTCCTTGGTTTGTTATGAGGATAAAATGAGACAATATTTGGAAAATGCCTTACAAACATCAAAGTGCTATATAATGGCTACTTATTAATACTTTTATTTATTGTTTTTGTTGTTATGTAGGCAAACTTGTCAAAAATCACATCTGCTAATGAATATATATTATATTTTATATTTTAAAACTACAACCAAGAATTTGTCTCTAACAAATTCAGGAAGTCTCTCTCTCTCTTCCCTCTCTCTATTCAGAAGTAGGCAATAAAAGTCAGAAGTCATTTTAAAGTATAGTATTATTTGTTGCATTTATGTTCAGTTAGTTTCCAAATAGTTAAGTATTGAGTCATTGTTAAAATTATTTCTCTTCCTCAGTTTTGAAGGTAAAAATATTTTAAAATGCTCAAAACTACTGATTTTTTCCCATTTAATTTTTTTTCACTTTTTTCATTAGTGTATTCCCCGAAATGTTTGTTTTGGAGAAAGGGTGTTGTTAATAACAATAATTTCTTTATTACTTTACATAGTGCCTTAAATTTAAAAAATGCTTTCTCTCTATAAAATAAGCAGTGCTAATATTTTCCAACTATTAAAAATAAGGACAGACAGGAAACGGCATAGTTAGAAAGGCTGCCTCAGTCACAAGGTTAACAGGTAGGACAGTTAGGACTGGAGCCCAAGTCTTCAGGTTCTAAGTGGAGAGAACGCTCTTTTCATTCACTCTTTCAGCCATGTTGCATCCATATACTAAGGATAAATAGTTTCAGAGTACTATCTCAAGTCTTAGATCAATTGAAATGAAATGAGAATAAATACTGAATCAACTTAAATGAAATTAGAAGGGACAGACAGAATAGGAATCCCTGGAACCAGGGATGTGCTGGTAGTCTCCTGTATACCCTCACCAAAAATATACCCACCAATGTATACATTTTTAAAATTTAATTATATCATTGCCATTATTTTTATCACCCCTTAATTAGCAAAATATTAAATTAAGCCCTGATATGTAGAATTTGCCAATTTTCCAAGGTAAAATGTTCACACTGAAGTTTAACAGCTAGCTCTGGTTTGAACAGATTTAAGCATACCACTGCCTGGAAACCTGGCCTAAACAAGACCTGAAATTCTTTACTTCAGGTAATGATGAATTCTTTACTTTGTCATTATCTGAAATTTTACGAAATTTATCTATCTCATACAGTCATTTGTACTTTGGTGTGAATTAATTCAACAAGCATCTTGTTCTAAACATAAGCTGATGTCATTCATATTATGCCTTGTATGTAGTAGGCAAACATTAGTACACATTGTCTAATTGAAGGATCTACACTGCAGGAATGGGAGTTTTCAATGGCAAGAGGCACTCAGTTTGGGAGTGAGGGTTACTTTAGAAAGGAATAGCTGGATGGGATTCTGCAGTCAGAACCTTTAGGGAATTGAGAGGGGGAAGCATGAGGCAATGGGGACCTAAGGATGAGAGATCACTAGAAAGTAGGAAGGGGAGAAGGGAAGAGTTAGGAAAGCACCAAAGAGAATTGCCTACTTCAAAATTGTACTTAAGGTCCTTGTATATGAAAGGAAAATGCAAGAAAAACCAAAGAGAAAAGTTAGTGCTTTAGTAGTTGTGATAAAACAGAATCTTTTTGTCAGTGATATCATACTTTATTATTAATGGATTCTGTAGACTTTTTTTTTTGGCCTTTTAACAAATCCTGTAACAGAGCTTTCTTTGAGTCTTAGCTTCAATGGCATATAAATGCAAAAGAAATTTACTTCCTAAATGTAAACCAAAGATGATTGACCGAGCATGTCTTTTACTGGCCATCCCCAATGCTTGGAATATTCACTGTCCTCAGCTCTTCCTCTTCATTTCCCTGGCCTCCTTCAAGACTCAACTCAAATCTCATCTTCTGACTTTTCTGTTTCTCCCACCTTGCTAGTGACTTATGCTCTGTAATAACTACAAATCTTAGCTTACCAATGTCCTTCCTAAACTGTGGTCCTCTACTCAATATATGCGTGTGTGTGTGTGTGTATGTATGTATGTGTGTATATATATATGTATAAAATTTCTTATGTACTAGACACAGTCTCTCCCATAGCTATGAAAAGCATGATCTGTTTGTCTTATAAGTTTTTTTAATAGTATGATTTTAATATTAAGTTCACTTATCCATTTAGAATAGATTGTGGAATATGGCACAAGGTGTTGGTTTAAGGTTAATTCTCCTAGACTGATTTCTGGTTTTCCCAGCAGATTTTCTCAAAGGGGGAGTTCTTTGCTACCTGATGTATGTTTCCTGGTTTATAGAACACTGGGTTATTGAATTTCATTTTTTCTGATTCTCCCTTATATAATCTGTTCCATTGATTTACCTCTCTGTTTTAACCAATATTTGATGACTACTGTTACTTAATATAGTCTGAGATCAGGACGTGCTATTCCCTCTTTGCCTCTACCTCTCTTTATTATTTCCCTTGATATTCTAGAAACCTGTGTTTGCAGACAGGATTCTTAGTCAGGTATGGATTGGACTAGGTTGTCTCTGAGCTCCCTTCTCTCAGAAACCATTAACTTGTACATAGGTCTTATAGGTAAGGCACAGGAAAACTATAGACCAATATCATTAATTAATATTTTTAAATACTTTAAGTAAAATCCTGTCAAAATGACTACAGCAATTCGTTCAAGAAATCATTCATCATACCCAAGCTGGATTTATTCCAAGGATACAAAGATGGTTCAACAAACAGTACATTTGCATACTGATATTGAAGATCCACTACATCTTTCACTTCTGGAAAGCTCCAATTGTTAAGCAATTTTCCCCTAAATCGAGCTAAAACATTATTCTTTACTTTGTCGATTGCTTCTGGTTCCTCCTTCTGGGAGCAAACAGAGTAAGTCTGTTTTCCTTTTCACATAACCTACTCGAATAAAGGTATCATATCCCATCAACCACCACCCCAAGCCTTTAGACTAAACATTCCTAGTTTCTTCCATAGATCCTCACATCTCCAAATCTTTCACAATCTAGAAAGCTCTCCCCTGCATACTCCTTAGCTTACCAATGTCCTTCCTAAACTGTGGTCCTCTACTCAACTCAATGAAACAAACATTCATCAATTCAATTAAAAAAAAAACAGCTTTTAACAATGACCTCTAATAAAAGCCATTTAATCACAAACCACTATCAACCCTAGAAGGGACTACCGGCTTGCTGTCTTCTAGTTAGATTTGGTGTCAAATACTTGTGTACAAGGAGGCTTGCCTGAGCATGCCCAGGCTGGTTAGCATGGGGACACTCTGTCCACTCCCACATGGATGGGGGTAGCCCCATTTAATTGGCTATTAACTGAAATCGTCCCCCAGCACCTTCTACTTACTGTGGCCAATCATAAGAGGCCACCCTTACCCACTGGTAGGGGATATATGATTCAGGAATGCCTAGGAGAGCCCTTTTACACTAGACAGAAATTTTATAGTGCACGCATAGGAAATATTGCTTTCTAAAGTTTCTAGTTGGCTAACACAGGTTTAACTGTGTTTAGAAAATGAGGTTATAAAGGCTAGGGAGTTTATAGTACTGAAAAGAATTTGAGGATGTTGTTTTGAAAAGATGCTAAAATACTGAAATAAAGACAAAGGGCACAAATAAAATGTACTTTCAAAAATTAGGTTAAATTTTAAATGAAATTATACCTTCCACTGAAGAGGGCAAGTCACACAGCTGAGGCTGGATCTGAACTCAGGTATCCTTTAATTCTAAGCCCAACACTCTATCCACTGCTCCATCTAGCTGCCCAACTATGTGGTTAGCACTTCCTCTGCATCTCAATAGGCTTAGAGTTACCTAGAGCAGTGAGAGATAAAGCATCTTTATCAGGGTCACATAGTCATTATGTATAGCTGGGACTTGAACTCTGTTTCTTCTGGCTCCAAAGCCAGCTCTCTGTCTCCTATACCATACTGCTTCTGTTATGCCACCCTAGGCCAACTTTCTAATACAAAGGATAGAAATGTACCTCAGCATTTATTTAACACATAATAGATGCTTAACAAGAATTTTTGAATTAAGGAATCCCACCTGTAAGAAGAGAGACCTATAAGACAGAAATAAAATTTAAAAGCATATAAAAATAAACAATCAGTGTGGTTGAACTATGCTTGAACCTATAGACACATATGAACTTTATATGTATACATGTGTCTGTAGAATCTTTTCCATTTTACTTAAGTTCTTTTGACTTGTGTTAAAGTTAATAGATTCCAGTTACATTCTTGGCCCAGCAAAATGTCTAATCTAATTCAAATGAAAACTCCCATGCTGCCTAGTGCTGGCCATTTAGAATGCCTCCTAAATCTAGTCTTCAGCTGATGGAGATCTATCACCTCCAACTTTAATCTTGTATTTTTAATGGAATAATCATTGTAGTATGTGTTGACAAATCTGCTACTTCAGCATAAATCAAGGGGGAGAAAAGAGTTTTTCCTCATGTGATGGGGCTGCTCTCATTTACTCTGTGGCCATGTTTCCAAGAGTCTTGGGATTTTGAAAAGTCTTGAGCAAACAATGGCAAGAGATAATTCTTAGGTCCAAAATGAAACTTCAAAGCCCTAGTTTATAGTTTATCACTGACATTTTCAAATTCAAGGTCATGTGTCCAGTGGTAACAAGGCAGAGATCCAACCCTACCCCCAGTCAACACTCAAACAACTTTTGGACTTCAGCCAATAAGTAAATGACATATACCAGCTGGTGAAGAAATGGAAAACTGTGGTATTAGATGAACTGAGAGATGGATTAGTCAGAAATTGGCTTGGCCCATAAGTAACCTCTGATACCAGCTCTCAGCATGCCTGATGCACAGCATGTACCAGAGGCAGCAAGTCCCAGAAGACAGGCAGAGGAATCACTGTCCATGCAGAGGGAGTGTGTATGGACTGCCACGCATAACCCTCCTCCCCACACAGATATAGAAAGCACTTAGCACATGAGTGCGAGGTACATTAGCACTTCTAAAAGGAAGTAAAATTTTCCACTGCACCTGGCTAAAGGGGTTGTCTATAACAGTGTAACTACAAAGTAGAACAGTCCCCTTGAGAAAGCCTAATGTTGGATGGAGCAGTTGGAGTCATGCCACAAACTATCATTTTCTGGCTACCCTGGAAACCAATATACCACAATGCTTGATAAATGTGAAATTTTAGTAATAAGATTGACATATACAAAGCAAAAGAGCAATTCTTTTGAAAGAAGTGAAAGTAAAGGCCATGATGTTGGGCAGGGGAAGGGTCAAGGAAGGTAATAATGGTTTTAATAATCCCAATGGGTTCTAAGTACCAGGAAGATCTGAATTCCAGCCAAGGGATTTGCCCAACTAATGTGTCTCTAAATCCTCTAACATGTGCTACCCCAGGTTAAAGACATTAAACATTCCAATCAAGTAAGTTCTAAGGATAATTTGCTCACTGAATACTTAGAAATTGAAAAACCCCTTAGGTTAACAGTGTCCCTCTTAGTAATCAATATGCAAAAAGTCTTTCTGCAAAAAAAAAAAATACACATATATATGGTTAGTTTTATTAAGATAGCAGTTCAACAAAATAGAGGGGAATATTCATAATTGTTCCCTAACAGTCAATCTAGAACTGGCCCATGAATCACAAGCAGTAATAAGTAATAGCAAAACCTGACTCTAATGTATTACTTCCTTCTCGTTCTCTATGAAGGGACTATAGTTTTCTTTTTGGTTATATACTAAAATATCTAGGTCACAGTGGACCTTTAGTTATCGTTAAATAGGCCCAAACATATAAGAACATCTAAGAATCATACTCCTTAGATAGCAAGGATGGTATTGCCATGTATGGAGCACTTGGCCAGGATCCAAAGAGACCTTAGTTCAAATCCAGTCACAGACAACTACTAGCTGTGTGGCCCTGGGCAAGTAACTTAACCTAGTCTGCTTTCGTTTCCTCAACTGAAAATTGGGATGATAATAGCATCCACTTCCCAGTGCCTGGCACATAATAGACACTTGTTAAATGTTTGTTTCCTTTCTTCCTCTCATATTACAGGTCCCCTTTATGTTTTTTCTTTAATTTCCCTATTAGAATGTAAGCTATTGACAACAGAGACAATTGTTTTCTTGTATCTGTATCCCTATAGATTAACACAGTGCCCACTAAGAGCTTAAGAAATGCTTTATCTATCTCATTTGAGAAGTGGATTAATTAGGCTTTTTTTTTTTACCCTGGAAGAAACTAGCATTATGACAGCAACTTCTTTAGCAGGGGTTTAGGGTTTAAACACTCTTATGTAGTATTTTAATGAATCTAATATCATTTAAGCCATTTGCACATATTCTCATGCCCATCTCTGCCAAGCGTGATTAAGTAATGCCTTAAAAAATATACATTTTGTTTTCATAACACCCTCACCTTTAAAATATTCTCTCCCCTCTCCCCTGCCCAATACACTATCCTTTATTTAAAAAAACATTTTAAAAAGACAAGATAAAAGTTAACCAGCAAAATCAGACAACTTACTAACTGAGTCTGAGAGTATGGGCAATATTTTACACAACTCTTGTCCCCCACCTCTCCACAGACAGGAGAGAGGTACATTTTCTTAATCCTTCTCTTGGACAAACCTAGATAGCTATAATTATAAATAAGTAATGTCTTTTTAAACTCATAATTCCTTCTGATTTCCAATTCAGCCAAGTAGGATGCTGAAAGAAGTTCTTTGTTAGGAAAACTTTAAAAAGAAAGGTTGTTGCCCTTGAGACATTTTTGAGATGATAAGGATTAAAAAGAGTACTGCCTGAATTATTTGCATTGAATCTTTGAGCAATTTTCCTTTAGAATAAAAGCATTTGCAAGGTCCAGATTGCTATAGTAGAGTTTTCATCTTTTTTAGGTTCTTGTACTAATAAACTGAGAAAGAACCAGAGAAATCAATTGTGTCTCCTTTGTTCTTTCCCCCTTAGCCCATTAAATTGTTAGAACAGATGGCAGCCATTACTTTGTTCTCTGAATTTCCTATGTTTCATTCTGATAAACAGAACATAAGCCTGAAAAACATAGATTATCTTAGCACAAACTAGACAAATGAATGGGTCCAATGGCAAGTAGTAATCCCTCTGGTGCATCCACCTCATCTCCTTTAAACCCCCTATTAAATCCTAGTGTTTCTGCTACTCTAATGATGACTTGAGAGGCTAGAGGTCTGCTTTTAACTTCATTAAGATTTCCCCACAATCTCTCATAATCTATTATAGCCCACTATATAAACACCCACTAAAAGCTTAGTCCTACTATAATCTAGGAAAATGGGATGGCTACACTAATTTCCATAATTGTTCAGCTAAGCTTTATCTCTGGCAGAGTGGATTGTTTTTAAAGGAGGAAAATATAGCAAATGTCAATTGCAGTCCTTGGAGTGGATTGGTCACAAAGTGTGCCCATACAGATGTTTCATCAATTTAATATTTTTTTTTACCGGATGTGTTATTTCATTGATATCGGAATCCCTGACAAAGAAATCCCTCCTCCCACTCCCAGCAGCTCAGATTGGTACCAGTTCTGTAACTTACAGACTTGAAGAATTACCTGGGGATTCTGGGAAACTAAGTGTTTTATGCAGGGACACACACCTAGTATATGTCAGAGGAGAGACTTGAACATGAGTATTCTTGAGACTCTATCCACTATGTCACACTACCTCTCATGTGTAAGATGGATCAGAAAATGGAAATTACCAGCTTATATTCTTTTAATGAAAAATTTCTTTCTATGATTTTTTCTCTACTGCATTTCTTCTCTATACTCTCCAAAATTTTTATCATTGTTTAATTTCAAATATTATTTCATTTTGTACAACCCAAGTAGTTGTGCCATCAAGATGATACAGGGTGCAATGGAAAGAGCATGATTAACAACATCATTGTAAAGACTAACAACTTTGAATGGCCTAGCAAAATGTCTAATCTAATTCAAATGAAAACTCCCATACCACCTAGTGCTGGCCATTTAGAATGCCTCCTAAATCTAGTCTTTAGCTGATGGAGGTCTATCACCTCCAACTGTAATCTTGTATTTGTAATGAAATAATCATTGTAGTATGTGTTGACAAATCTGCTACTTCAGCATAAATCAAGGGGGAGAAAGGAGTTTTTCCTCATGTGATGGGGCTGCTCTCATTTACTCTGTGGCCATGTTTCCAAGAGTCTTGGGATTTTGAAAAGTCCTGAGCCAACAATAGCAAGAGATAATTCTTAGGTCCCAAATGAAATTCCAAAGCCCTAGTTTATAGTTTATCACTGACATTTTCAAATTCAAGGTAATGTGTCCAGTGGTAACAAGGCAGAGATCCAACCCTACCCCCAGTCAACACTCCAACAACTTTCGGATGATCAAAATAATGATCATCCGTGATTCCAGAGGCCTGATGATAACCTATGCTTTTGTTGTTGTTTACTCATTTCAGTTGTATCTGCCTCTCCATGATCTCACTGAGAGTTTGTAGGCAAAGATACTGGAGTGGTTTGCCATTTCCTTCCCCAGCTCATTTTATAGATGAAAAATACTGGACAAACAGTTAAATGACTTACCCAGGGTCACACAGGTAGTAAGTATCTGAGGCAACATTTAAATTCACAGAGATGAGTCTTCCTGACTTTAAACCAAGCACTCTATTCATTGTACCACCCACCTGCTGATAATCTGTGCTAACCACCTCCTAAGAGAGAAGTGATGGATGCAAGATGAAGAAAGAAACATATATTTTTTGGACATGACCAACATAGATATTTATTTTGTTTGACTATGCATGTTTGTTACAAGAATTATGTTTGCCTTTTGATGTTTTTGCTTGAAGTAGGATAGAGCAGGGTTGGGTAGAAAAGAAAGTCAAATCCATGTTAATTGAAAACATATATATGTCTATATATACATATATATTAGAGAGAGAGACAGACAGACAGACAGACAGATAGAGACAGAGAGAAAGAGAATGACTCTTTGAATAAGATGGCCTCCATAATTGTTCTAGGTCTGATCCCAAGCATGTCATATAAACTTGATAAGCCTCAGTTTCCTCACCTGAAAAATAATAATAATAGTAGTCACACTGTGAGACACAGGATTGTTTATGATGTAAGCATTCAACAGCTATATGAAAATGAGTTCTTACTGTATCTGCCAATGGACCTCTTGGTGTCCTTTCCTCAGTCTGTCTTACAGAATGAAGAATATAGCATGTATTCCACTATTTTAGATGGACTGCAGGATGGACAGGATGGACACCAAGTTGAGGGACTCTAGGCTATTAAGTGAGACAGATTGTGGGGCCAGGCCATTTCACTTTAAATATAAGCGCAGCTCATTCTGTATCACTGGTCTCCAATTATCTTATCTAGCAAATGATTTAAAAGTTTTTGCATAGTGGATGTTTGTATCTGAGAACTTACATAGACCCAGCAAAAGGAAGGCCTCCGGCATGTTGCCTCACTAGAGAGTGATTTTTATTTTGGTTATGGGAAAACATTAAACAAAGAAAAACTGCAAAAATCTTTCAGGCCTGCGCAGTGCCCAACCATTTCAGTGATTGTGGCAGAGTAGTGAGAAAGGGGGATAAGGATGCTAAGAATCACATGTCTTTTAGGCTTCCAGTTATGTTAATTTAATTGTAGGCTCTCTAAATGTGAATTCTTTTTTCATTAACCATTGAATTGGCATGCTGCTCAGAGGAGCGAACCATATTAGTATTTATATTCTTGCTCTAAATGAAACCAAAAGATGTAAAAGTTCAAAGGATTCCTTATGCATTGGTTAATAAAAGAGTTGGAAAAACTGGGGTGATCAGGGGAAGAAGTTTCATGGAAGAAGTAGCACCTGAGCTGTGTCTTGTAGGAAGAGAGGGGTTTTGACAGGCAAAGATGAGGAGAAATAACAAATTGCTTTAATCCAGTTAATATGGCTGGTTCCTTAAGAAGGTGTTATGGTAATTAGGGTGGGTCTTTTTGCTCTTCTTCCCTTCTGGAATGCTAAAGTAATCAAGTACCTTTGATGAATCTTGCCTTTAAAATGTAATGGCAAGCAAAGTGGACTTTATTTTTGTTTTTTTGTTTAAGTACTTCTCAACACTGAGGTAATCAAGTGCCCCAGGGCCCTGAGGCATGTATATAAGATCTGAGATTGGCATTTTGTTTTGGGGGCACACTCATTGAAAGACTGTTGGTGACAAGACTCTGGGTAGCCGTTGAAGCAGGAACCACACCCTTCCCTGGCTCTGAGAAACTCAGATGTTAGTGCTTCTCTGGTAACTACATACTATGATTTGGTCAGACAGAAATCTGTCTGTTGATCTGTTTATATTGTCTTTGTAATTTCTGTTTGTATTCTCTCTGAAGTTCAGGGTGCTGGCTTTTCCCCCTGAACTAAGTGAATGGTATATGTATGTTTAATTAAAGTAAGATTGCTAACCCCTTAAAGTTGGTTCCTTAGGAAAGCAGATAAAATAACCTGTGCTAGCAGCCCTCCTGTGTGCTGGTGTTATTGGTCTTACACAGCCACAGTAGCAGCAAGCAACGTGGTTGTTACAGAAAGCCTTTTAAAGATAGACCTTAAATTTTGCATATACTGTCAGGTTTTGCTGATTTGCTAAGTAGTTCTGCTGCCTTTTTTTCTTTTTGTAATTCTTTGTTACAAAGGATGGCTATCTGAGTAGAGAAGGGAAAGAGACATATTCAGAAATGAAGGTAATAACAAACAACAACATTTATTTAGCACTTGCTATATGCCAGGTACTGTGCTATGCATTTACAATTATTATTTCATTTGTTCCTCACAATAACCCTAGGTGTTAGGAGCTATTATTATCACCATTTTACAGAGGAGAAAACTGAGGCAAACAGAGATTAGGTGACCAGGGTTACACAACTAGCAAGTATCTGAGGCTGGATTTGAATTCAGGTCTTCCTGACTCCAAGCCCAGTGTTCTATGGATTGCCTCACCTAACAGCCCAAATAAATAAGAACAAAGATATTGAGAAAAATGAATGAAAAAAAGGAGTACAGGTTAAATGAAGAGAATATTTTTAAATGAATGTTATATATTTACAAAATGGGTAGGTAGTACACAGTGGAATACAGAACCTCAAGTCAGGAAGACTTGATTTCAAATCCTGCATTACTCACTTTCTGTCTGTGACCCTAGGCAAATCCCTAATCCTCACTCTCTTTGCATGTGTATAACACTGAT
Source organism: Trichosurus vulpecula (assembly GCF_011100635.1). NCBI lineage: Eukaryota > Metazoa > Chordata > Mammalia > Diprotodontia > Phalangeridae > Trichosurus > Trichosurus vulpecula. The sequence goes on along the minus strand of NC_050573.1, from coordinate 411,051,694 downwards.
CTCACCAGGTTGTTGTGAGGTTTGACTCTGTGAAATATTTTGCAGATTTTAAAGCACTATATATATATAATAGCTAGCCAGCTATTATTATTTTAAAGGCCTCAAAAAGAGACAAAGAAAATTCATCTTAGAGTGACATGGTTAATGTGTAGGTTGGTCTGCTGAACTATTTTTTTTCTATTCTTTCTTTTTAATCTTTGCTCAAGGGAAGGCTTTCTGTGTAGTGGAGGGAGAGAGAAAGCACATTCAAAAAATGAGGATTATACAACCAAAGATAGCAATTTTAAAAATTAGAAAAGAAGAATTAACTGTAAGGTTTGGAATTTCAGTCTATCCAAGTAGGCAAGAAAAAATCTTTCGGGGAGGATTTAGGGAAAACATGAACAAGAATTATACAGCATAAGAAAGTGTGAAAGCAGTTTTAGTCTGCATTAATGAAAAGGACAACTGCATGGATAAGAACAAAGATTTATCCTTTTCTGATCAATCTGATCTATTACTGTATCTTTTAAGGCTCTCTATCCCATTTAGCATTTTACCTCTCTCTGTCCCTCTGTGTCTCTCTGCCCCACCCTTCCCTCCTTTCTGGCTTTTTCCTTGCCCACCATTCTCAGCTTAGTTTTTATTCCTGCCATTGGCCCTCCAGTACCCAGAATGCTCACCCCGTCTCTCCACCATGTCTTATCCAACTTTATGCAGCATTCTTGACAGTGACTAATGGGCTCCATCCTTTCCAGAACACAAGGCTCGTCTCCCTCACTCCTCTTACTAACCACTGAGGGGACCCAAATTGCAGCTTAATCTCTAAGACGTCATAAGGAGGGCCCTGAATTCTGTATGCCTCGGGACATAAAACCCCAAATCTAATCTTGTCAGTTTAAATACTATGAGCAAAACAATATTTTTATAGGAGGTTTGACCTTATTGTGTCCTGCCTGTCAAAACTGTCTTCAGAGGAACTTAATTTAGGCTGAACAATATCCCAGAGAGACTAAGGCTGGAGTCTCTAAATAAATTTTGAAATATGATTTAGTCTTCAACTCTGTAACATAAAACTAGATGGTCAAGGTACATTTTAAGCAACCTCATATTCTTTATTCTTGTGTCTTGTCCCTTTCTGTAGAGCAAGAAGAAGAGGAATTTGGGGATTTATAGATTATTTATCCACTAAGAACTTCTGACATTGTGTCCCTAATCTCAAAAAGGCAATGGAGAATTCTCTCTTCCTTTTTGTAATTCTGTGAAACCAGTAAAAGGGAAAATCAATGCCCAAATAATGAATGTGTTAACTCAGTACTATTCCCAGTCATGGTCTACAGTTCTTGACCTGCATACACACGGTGAAATTCTGCTCCCTGAGATCAGCTCATTTGATCACCACTTCAACATCTGAAACGTGGATCCAAAATTTGACATTTGCAATGATGATAATGATCATGATGATAGCAAGTTCACCACTTCCAAGGGTCACAGAAAATTCTGTAAGGTATCTTGTCTTAGAACAAGTGTTCTTAACCTTTTTGTGAACCCGACCTCCACAAAGATGTGATGGCACCAAGACTTTTCCCACAAATGAACCAACAAGATTGCTGTTGGACTGATGAATTTGACTGAGCACCAATGAAATGAGTTTTTAAAATAAAAGTGATCCTATTAGAACCAATGACATATAAAAACTGTAGGAAAAGCTAGACATGAAGACCGAACCAACTTGTCTGATTCTTATGCGCACAATCCAATGTTCAAAGCAAGTGAAGCATATTCAATTCTCAAAAATCCTTTGACAATGTTAGCCAGCTAATTGTCACCATAGGGTTCAGATTTGGGGAGTACTATAGTGATTCAACTATCATATTACCTTTCTCCTGAGGTTCAGGCTTCTATCTACAATTGTCTGATAAACACTGCCTGCATATCCCCTAAGTATCTCAAACTCAGTAAGTCTAAAACAAAATTTGTTTTTTTTTTTCCTCCTTCACCTCTCCTACTAATCCCCTTGTTTATGTTGAAAGTACCATTCCCCTGATCACCCATGGTTCTAATTTGGGAACGATTTTTGTTACTTTGTTCTCATATGCCTTCCATATCCAATCAGTTGCTGAGTTTTCTCTATTCAGTCTATTCAGCGTTTCTCACATCTTCCCTCTTCTCCCTACTCACATCATGACAACCCAAGCCTCATCAGCTGTCACTTGGACTATGTAATAGTTTGCTAATTGGTCTCCCTGTATGAATCCTCCCCCTACCCTAGTCCATTCTCCACACATCTGCCAAGGAACTTTTCCTAAACCACAAAACTGATCATGTCAGTCCTTGCCTTAAGAAGCTTCAGTAGTTACCTAGTATCTTTAGGGTGGGGGGGGGATATCCTTCATTCAGCATTAAAAGCTCTTTGAAATCTGTCCGTTTATCTTTCCTGGCTGGTTGTATATTATTCCTGTTCATGTATGTCACCATTTAGCCAAATTAACCTACTTGCTAATGCTCCTCATAAGAGACATCCCATTTTGGAGTTCCACGTCTTCTACAAAAACTATCCCCATACCTAGTATTCTCTCAATAAATCACTGATTAAGCACCTACTATGTGCAAATAAATACAAAGTAACTTAGAAAAACAGGGAGGTAGGCACTAACTGCTGCAGAGTGAAGTTTTCATTCTGGAGCTCAACTTTGAAGGTAACTAGACATTCTAAGAGACAGATGTGGCATGGGACTGACATTGAGTTAATAAAGCAAAAGAAATAATAATATTCTAGGTAATATTATATTAAAGCAAACAATATATCACAATACATATACAAATCAAGACCATGGTATTGTTTTAATGCACTCAATAGTGATGGTACAGTGGCACACACTTATGAAACCCCAGCATGGAAGCACACAGGGCAGGAAAACTCAAGTTCTTTTAGGGCAACTCAGAACTCTAGATTGTAGGCTTCAGTGTTACTGGTTCATTCAAGAACATCTATACCACACAAAACTTGTCTGCTCACTGCTTGACTGCTGACCTTCTTCACTTCAATTAGGAAGTCTATTCTCTACTAGAAAATAGACATTAAAGCTCTTGCAATTTGCTATTACCCTTCAAATGAAGATTGGACAGTGTTAGCTCTTTATATGAATAGTAACTCAAACTGCCTGTCTCTTTACTCTTGAAAATATTACAGCTTTTGCAAAATCCTTTCTATTACTCCTTCTTAAACCAAAGGTGGCAGAAGATAGCAATGAGCCCTTGTGAAAAGTTTCACCTTTCTTCAATTCAAGGAGGTGCAGAAGCCATCATGTGGATTCTTTAGTTCTGTCTCCAACTGATTAAGAAATGCTCAGCAGAAGCCTTCTCTCAACTGACTGCTTCTAAGCGCCCTAACTCCTACACTATAACTTTTCTGTCTAATTGTGTCTTCACTTATTGGTTCCTCTTTCCTTGCTATTATATATAGTTGTTGCTGCTGTGAAGTTTTCCCTTCTTTCTATATGTTTAATGACAGTTTGTTGCCTCTCAACCTTTCATTTAAAAAATCACAACTCCCCAAATTTCCCCTAAGAAATTGACAGTCCTTTAAAAAGCACATTTTGGTCTCCAAATGTTCATATAATTTCCCATTTTGCTAACCTTACCCACTTTAGTCATAAAGCATTTATATGCAGATTAGAGGAGGTTCCCATCATGACTCAGCTCTGAAGTCTCCAATAAGACACTATCTGATGCTCTTGAAATTGTGTTTCTTCGGATGCATTTTTCTACATCTTTTTTTCATAAATAAAAGATCTCTGTCTGCCTAGCATTCACCTGTTCTCCTACAAGTGAGGCATCAATCCATATTGTTAACAAAGAAAGCTGAGTCCTCAAATCTATACCAGAGATAATTTTCTCTCCAAACCATCCAAATCCTATCCAAATTTGTTTCTTTATATGCATATTTTAACAGCTTATATGAAAGCAAAATTTTTTTCCCACTGACAGACATCAAAATTTCATCCATAACAACAGCAACATATTATATCTTTGGGCAATCAAGATACATATCTTCTTTTCCAGAAAAATAAACCCTTTTCTCCCTATTTCATTATTAACTCCTCCTTATGAAAGGGACTTTAAAGAGACTGCACTTTACAGGAGGTGACTAGAAATTCTAAAAGGTAGATGTGACATAAGAATACTTTCCAGGCATGGGGGACAGCCTGGGCAAAGGTATAGAAAGGCAGGAGATGGAATAGTATGTATGAAGAATCATAAATAGGCCAGTTTGACTAGAACAGAGATAATGGAAAGGTAGATTGGTACCAGATGGTAAACAGCTTCAAATACCAAGGAGAGGACAGCGTAGAAGCAATGGGAACCATGTTTGGTTTTTAAGCAGTGACATAATCAGATCTGTGACTTAGAAAGATCAATTTGGCAGCTACAGGGAGAAAGGATTTGAGGGGAAAGAGGCCTGACGCAAACCATTGAACCAGGATGTTACTGCAGTAGCACAGGCATGAGGTGATGAGGGCCTGAACTAGGGTGGTTTCCATGTAAGTGGAGAAAAGGAGAAAGAGGAGAGAGCTGTAGTGGAGGTATAATTGGAAAGATTTAGCAATTAATTTTATATAGTAAGTGAGGGAGAGTGAGTAAGGCAATGCCAAGGATAACTCTGAAGATGCAAATTTTGGTGACTGGAAGGATGGTAGTACCCCTGATGAAAACAGGGGAGTTTAGAAGAGGAGTTAGGGGTGGGAGGGAGTTAATGAGTTTCATCTTAGTTAAAATGAGTTTGACAAGCCCACAGGATATCCATTTGAAACATCTAATAGGTAGTTAGAGATGTAGGACTGAAGGCTTAAGAAAGATATATAGCCCTAGGAGACCTCTGTATAAAGATAATAACCAAATTCATGAGAAATTATAAGCTAACTCCAACAAAATGATATATAGAGAGAAGAGAGTGCACAAGACGGCGTTAAATTCACATAGAAATGGGAACCACTGAACTATACATATGGATCACTGAAGGCATATATTGTCTTAGCCTCATATTAACATCATCTATGTTTTATTGTATTTTTCTTTATTTTGATAAATATTGTCCAATTATATTTTAATGTTTCCAGCTGCATTCAGTAATGTTGCCCTGAAGCCTTCTATCCCATGGACTGAACGTTTGACACTTTGAGCCCAGGACAAAGCCTTGAGGTATATTCATGGAGAGGAATTAATAAATTGATAATAATTTAGCAAAGAAGACTGAACAAGAGCAGGTAGATAGATATACCAAGAGAGAGTAGGATCACGAAAACCCAGAAAGGAGAAAGTCTCTAAGAAAGGAGGGTAGTGAACACTGCTAATGCTACATAGAGGTCAAGCTGAGAAAAGGTCATAGGATGTAGTAATTAGGACGTCACTGACAACTTTGGAGAGAGCAGTATTAACTGAGTGAAGAGGTTGCAAGTGGTTGAGAAGCACATCAGAGAGTAAATGGCAGCCACAAGAGTAGACAGATAGCTCTTTTTCTAGGAATTTGATTATCAAAGTGAGATGAGATACAAGATGATAGTTCTCCTCACAACCACCTTTCAGAAACCTAGCTTAGGGGCAGCTCAGTGGCACAGTGAGTAGAGCACAGTCCCTGGAGTCAGGAGGACCTGAGTTCAAATCTGGCCTCAGACACTTTACACACTTACTAGCTGTGTGACCTTGGGCAAGTCACTTAACCCCAATTGCCTTGTATTCCCCCCCTCCAAAATAAAAAGAAAGAAATAAACCAAAGCTTGAAGCCTTGGCTCAGGAGCAATCTCATTCAAGAGGTCTTTTTTGTTCTTTCTTTCTAATTTCCTCTCTTGTTAAGCATGATAGATTTAGGCAGCTGCATGACATACTGGATATGGTGTGGGATTTGGTGTTAGGAAGATCTGAGTTTGAATCTTCTCTGAGATATTTAGTCTCTGTGTCTCAGTTTCCTCATCTATAAAATGGGATAATAGCCATACCTCTTAGGGTTGTGATACAAATCTAACGAGTTAACATATGTAAAGCACTTTGTAAACCTCAAAGCTCTAAATACTAGTGATTATTATTAGATATTTGTAAGGTACTGTCTGGGTCAACTGCAAATAATGTCATCATTTTCCTGATGTCATGGTCTTCTTCAAGAACGAAGGACAAACACAACCTGTGAGTAGTCTCTGCCCCTGCCTCTGCCTCCTCTTTGTGCTCCATTTCTATGACAGAAGTCTGCTTCGTAACTTCGGGTTTACTGGCTAGATTTTTTTTTTCTCAAAAACCAAGCCTTAAACCTAATTCACTCTGGAGCTCATCGACTGGACAAAAGTCCTAGCACAGAGTGAATGCCAATACCAAATAGTAACTGTTTCTCTTTTGGCCAAGAACCCTGAGGGTCTTCCCTTCCCAGTTTGATTTTTTTTTTTTGGAGTTTTGATTAAAGGGGCCATCCTTCGATTAACTTCTTAAAGAGGCCTGTTTAAATGGATGTTACCTCACTCAAAGTGAGAACCTGAAAAGACATTAGACTGAAAGGGCCAGGGTCTCCTAATGCATCCTGGGTTGTCTCCAGTCATCCAGGTGAACATCAGGCCACTGGACCCAGATGGCTCTGGAGGAGAAAGTGAAGCCAGTGACCTTGCACAGCCCTCCCTTCCTCAAATTCAAGTCAACTGCAAGTCATGTGATCATTTCCCTGATGTCATGGTCTTCTTTGAGAAGGAAGGACAAATGCAACAACAACAATTGTCTGGGTCACATAATTATTTTGTATCTATCCTAAGCATACTTAGCAATGAATGCGTGTGTGTGTGTGTGTGTGTGTGTGTGTGAGATTGGAAAAGCAGTAGAGGCAAGAGCAAGTACAATGTAATTGCACTTATGCATACAAATTTAAACTGCAATGATACAATGAGGATCATGATCCTGAAAAAGCACCTGAAAGTTGGAGATTGCTCCCTGAAAATACTGGCCCAACATGCACTGGTAGCCAAAAAAGACTCAAAAATGTTGTTTGCTATCAACAAGAATATTGGAAATAAAATTTAAAAGCATATATGCATCCATACCTGGAAGAAAGTGCAGAGCTCTGGTCTTTGACTCTCTGGACACTAATGACCTTAGGGGTTAGAAATATTCCAAAACAATTGGAAGGATGAGAGACTAAAAAGACAAGGACTCCATTATAATAGTAGAAATGATTTAAATCTATATAATCATGAAAAGCATGTGTATTGTAACTGAGACACGGTGATACCTTTTGAAGCTTGATTCAGTTTAAATAAAGGAAAGCTCTATTGCACCCCCAAAAAGAAAAAAAATACCTTAGGGAAACAACTGAACTCAGAAAGTCCCTAGGAACATCACGTACAATTGAATTTAAAAGATAGTTGCTTAAATTTATGAATGACAAAAATACAAGAGAAATATGAGAAGAAAAAACAAAATCTAACCTTTAAGAATGACGTCTGGGAGGACAACCATATCCTCCCACATCAAGTCCCCAGAGGCTTCTGTTGAGAACAGAATACCAGGGTATGACTCGGCAAGTCCTACATTCCTGTATATACCCAAATTTTCTCAGACAAATCTAAAAGTGGGCAATTGGATCTGGGAAAATCTCCAGAACCTTAAAAATGTACGTTTCCTAACTAGTAGACACCATTTCGCTACTGATTCTACATGGGAGATACTTGGGACCCCAGACTATGAAATATAACCAAAAACATCATGCCCTAGGACTGTGTGAGAAGTTGGCAGCCCACAATGCCCCTATGCCTCTGTTTACACAAACTTTCTCATCCACAATTTTGGGTTAGTTGGTTATTAAGCAGCAGGCATTAGAACCCAAACAAAGAAAACAATAATGATGCGATGAGCAGTCCATGCCACAGGCCTCTATTTATGAGAGAAATCTGGACCATTCTGACAAGCAATACCCACCATATCAATTTGAAGCATTTTTCCATTTCCATGGGCAATTCTAGATGTGCACAATTAGACAACTAGATGAGGAAAAGAGGCAATTTTCTTTTTTTAAAACTGTTTTGACATCTTTTTTTATAGATGGCCTACATATCCCAATATGTCCTTTCTATCACATCCCTAACAAAAATTTGAAAGGAAGAAAAATGCAATTTAGCAAAATTAGCAAAACAAGACCAGTGTTACATGTGATATTCCACATCCACTATCCTGTGTTCCTGCAAGAAGAGGAGACACATTTTCAGCTCTCTTTTAGGAGGTCAAGCACAGTCATTCTAGCATCGTAGCATCCAGTTTCATTTCATTGTTTTTCTTTCCCTTTACATAACTGGAGTCATTACATGCATTATTTTCCTGGTTCTACTTAACTTTCAGATCAGTTCCTACAAGTCTTCCTGTGGTTCTCTGTATTTGTCATATTCCTTGTGCCTTACATCACAGTCATATTCAATTCTATTAATATAAAGCAAATTGTTTAGCCATTAGCAATGTGTTTCCAATTCTTTATTAGTTATAAAAAAAGTGTTGGTATACAATTTTTTGGTGTATATGGGACTTTTCTTCTTAGCATTGACTCCCATAGGGTAGATGCCTAGCAGTAGGATCTCTGGGTCAAGAGGTATGGACATTTCAGTCACTTTCTTAAGCATAGTTCCAAATTACTTTCCAGAATAGCTAAAGAAATTTACAATTTCACCAACAATACATTAATTTAGATATTCCTCAAAGGATAAATGGTCAGAGGATGTGAAAGACAGTACTCAAAAGAAGAAAAGTAAGTTTTAGACAGCCATATAAAATATATTCAAAATCACTAATTATTAAACATAGATTAAAACAGCTCTTAAGTTCTAACTCCCACCTATCAGATTTGCAAAAATTGCAAAAAGAGGAAATTTATAATTGTTCAAGAGGATGTGAAAAGATAGTTACTCTATAACATTGATGACAGAACTATAAATTGGTCCAACCATCCTAGAAGGCAACTTGGAACCATACTTGATAAGTCATTAAGCTATACAAAACCTTTGATCCAGTGAAATTCCAAGGGTTCAACAGTGGCTATCTTCTCCAAAAGCACTGGTGTGGTTGCTGGGGACACCTTTCCCACCTAGCATTCATTTCTGACCCAATGATATTGAGTATCTCTGGACTTCTCAAATTCACAAGGTCAACACCAAACCTGGACATGTCAATCCTAGAAAATTACTCGTTTACATAAAACCAAGAAAGAAAAAACACATAAACTCAAACACAGGCACAGGCAGGACCTTTGTTTTATGCCATTGCTTCTGCCATTATGGAAAGACTTGTGTGAATTGATACAGGGTAAAATAAGGAGATAAATACGAAGACTACAGCTAATGGGATAAGGACTATTTGGCAAAAAAAATAGTTTTATGAAAATTGGACAGCAGAATGACAGAAATTAGATACAGACAAAAATTTTACATCTTATACCAATATGAGTTCCAAGTAGATACATGATATAGATATAAAAAGTCACATCATAAACAAATTAGAGAAACCTGGAAAAAATACCTAGCAGATTCACGGCTAGAAGAAAAATCCATGCCAAACAAAGGACAGAGAGGATCACAGAAGCTAAAATGGATAGTTTTGATTACATAAACTAAAAAGGTTTTTTTTTTAACAAAAAACACTCAATAGAACTAATATTAAAGGGGAAACAATTAACTGGGAGAAAAAAATCTTTACAACACATTTCTCTGAAAAAATTTCTTCTTTCCAAGAGAGCTAATGAACTAATTCACATTTATAAGAAAAAGAGCCATTCCTTAGTTGATAAAATGGCCTAAAAATATGAACAGTAGTTCACAAGGGAAGGAACCCAGGCTCTCTATATCTATATGACAAAATGTTCGAAATCACTACTAATTAAAGAAATACAAATTAAAACAATTCTGAGATTCTACCTCACATCCATCTTATTGGGAAAGATGATGAAAAATGGAAAATTATGAATGTCAGAGAAGATACAGGACAACAGGAATCAATAAATGCATGGATGGTGGACCATTGGATGGATACAACCATTCTGCAAAGTAATTCAAATTATACAAAAAAAAGCACTAAACAGTGTATGCTCTTTGACCCAACTATACCAGTGCTAGACCTTTACTCAAAGGTGATCAAAGAAATAGGGGGTGGGGGAGTTCTTCTATGTACAAAAACACTTGTATCAGCTCTCTGTGTTTTAGTAAAAAACTGGAAACCAAAACCCATCAGTTAAGAAATGGGTGAATAAGTTGTGGCATGTGAATGTAATGGGTTACTACTGTCATGGGAGAAATGAGGAAATATGATTTCAAAGAGACATGAAAGAATTACATGAACTAATGGAAAATGAAGTAAGCAGAGCCAGAAGGGCAATTTACACTAAAACAACAGTATTATAAGGACAAATAATTTTGAAGACTTTTATAAACTGGTGTAGAACCAGGGGAGTCATTTATATAATAGCTGCAATACTGTAAAGAAAAGCAATTTTGAAAGCTATAAGAACTGCGACTAGTTCAGTGATCATCCAAGATTCTAAAAAATTGATGATAACACATGCTATCTACCTCCTGACAGAGGACTGAAGGACTCGGGATGTAGAATGATACATAGACACACACACACGCACACACACGCACGCATGCAAACACGCACACAAAATGAGAGAATTTGTTTTGGTTGACTATGAACTTTTGTTACAGGGAATTTACTTTACTTTTCTTTCCTCCTGTGAGTGGGAGTGAGAGAGAAAATAGATTTCTAGTAATTAAAAAGAGAGTGGTTGGGAAGTTCTTCAGAGATGGAAAGTTTCATATGCTTTCAGATTAAATCATTGTAATGTTAGTTTTGCTTAGTTATTTTGTTACAAAAAATCTCTCAGCGGTCATCTGTAAGTGTAACAGAAAAACAAAACATCAAAAACAATAGCAAAAAGATGTTGCAAATACACACAATGACTACAATAGTGTAAATAGAAAGAACAAGAAAATGAAACTAAGCATTCTAATTATGATGACCAATAATAAGCTTAATCTTGGTGAAGAGGGATCTTCTTTTCCTGTATGGGTTAAGCAAGATGACCTCTGAGGTCTCTTTTGGTACTCAAATTCTGTGACCGTGAAGGGTTGATAAAATGTACCTCTGTGTGTGTGTTTCTGTCTCTGTGCCTGTGTCTGTCTGTGTCTCTGTGTCAGTGTCTGTCTCTCTCTTAGTTGGTCTGTCTGTCTATCCGTCTGGGAGCTCTGGGAGCACTTTTCTTTGTTTTTGTTCTTCTTGTATTAAAATATACCCCCTATGTACTCCAACCTTTGTACAAGTCATGGATGTTCATATATCACTTTGGTTTTCTTCTATAGAGCATGCTACATAGGAGAGTAAGAAAAAATGAAGAGTTAGAGAAAAGAACACAGGTAAAGCATGAAATGGGAATTGTCAAATTACAAATTATGAACAAATACCAATAAAAATAAAGATATTAAAAACCTTAACCAATACAAATTTTATTAAGGCATACAACAGCAAGAACTCTGAGGGAAAATGTGTACCTTGGTACATGGTAAGGCAATATTTGACCAATTGATATCAATGTTTGTCATATTTTTTAATAACATATTGTCATATCATAAACTGATTTTGGTGCAAATTATGGAAGAGAACATTGTCCTAGGAGTCAAGAATCCTGAGTTCAAGTCTTGTATCTCTACTACTTAGCAGCAATTTGACCTTGACCATATCGCTTAAACTTATTATGCCTCAGTTTCCTCATTATAAAGTAAGCAGATTAGCTCACTAGATGATGTTCTGACAGTCTATGATACAATGGCTCAGTCTAGCTCATTTAGCATTTTGTATTTATCTCATACTCTATCAAGTGAGTCATAAATCAGATAGATGTTTGCAAGCCAAATACGTTTGTTACCATCATGGAATATATCCAGCACAGAGTCCAAATGAAAGACAGATTCCCTATGGATGGACTCCAGATGCTCCTCTTTACAGATGGCATTGTGCTGATTGCATCAAGTGCTGGAATATTGCAGAACATTCTAAATGAGAACCATAATTACTCATCAAAGTTCAGTCTAACTATCTATCCAGAGGGAAAAAAATAAAGTGAATGAAGAATAGCCTCACTATCAGATACAGTTGATCAACGGTACATAGAGCTGATCCATTAGTATAAATACACACACACACACACACACACTCACACACATAGATATATATGTATCTATACATGTGTATGTGTGTATATATATGCATATATATATATATATATATATAGGCTTGCTCAGACATTATATTATGGATAATAAGGTGGGCCCAGAATTGACTATGAGGAAGGGAGTAGGGTAGTATACAATTTGGGAAATTGTACACTACTTTCATTGATCCCAAGATTTCTTCCAATAAAGTCTTGTTTTTTCAAAACTACAGCATTGCTATATGTCTACAGACAACGAAACACCATGGTCTCCAAATAGTCAGAAATGCAGGTGACCCAAAAGACCATGCAAAGACATATGGCAGACATGCATTATTATATTATCTATGATATCTTGAAACCAGTAAGTGACATTAGTGATATCCAAAGGATTTAGGATCAGAAAAAAAAGGTGGTTCAAAGCATTTGTAGAGAACGAGGGCTAACGAATAGATACCATACCTTATATGTCTCTTAGTCATATGACATTAAAATAAAAGAGAAAAGTCACTACTGCATTGTGTGGATTGCCTGTGGAAGATTTATGGGAAGGGGCAAAAAAAGCATAGACAACAGTTTACGGACTCTAAGGATCATAGAGTTAGAGTTGGAAGGGACTTAGAGGTTATTGAGTCCAACCTCTTCACTTTAAAAACAAGGAAACTCTTGTGTATAGACAGGGTTGCAATCTGCACTGGAAGAAGTACCCCCATCAAGGAGATCACAGATTTACTGAAATGTTAAAGAATTAATAATACATATAGAAACAAAATATAAGTAATAATGAAATTTGGAGATTTCTGGAAGCCATCTGAAGATGTTACTAAGAAAATCAGTTTCCTTACAATAATTTTGTGGTTATTCCATTTCTTGATTCCATAACCTTCTTTAGTTTCATTAATTCTAAAGTCAATGCTACAGTCATAGGGTAGACAAGATAATTAAGTTCTATAATGTTAAATAACAAATGTTATATTTAGTTCCAAACTATTTTAAATTGCATTTGATTACAACCTGATGAGTTTATGAACACTGATAGCTAGAGTATAAAAATAATTCAATGAAAATTTTGGTGATCTTTTGCTGATGAATAACATTAATGTGAAGTTATGACACCACCATTTCAAAAATCATCTCAATGAGGAAATTCACAAGAAGACATAGACAAGTAGAGCAGATTAGTAGCTACAATCTTCAATTTAATCCAGTCTTTAAAAGCTAAATAATATCCTCTCTTTCATGTAAAATTCTGTCTTTTGTTCTTTGCATATTGAAATGTTCATGCTTGTTGATGTTTTTTAAGTTCATAATATAAAGGGAAAAAGGATAATCCAGTGCAGGATGCTTACAGCATCTGCCTCCCTTTGATTTCTAGCAAGATGTGGATCAAAATTCTCCAGAGTAGCTTAGAGTTAAATCAGTCATCATCTGTGTCCTACATGTTAGGTCAACTAAAGGCCACTGACAGTTCTCATGGCATGAGTCGAATGTCAAATAGTCTATGATATAGAAGTGGAGATACTACCAAAAATTATTTTAGGGCTATGGGTAATATTGCTAAATACGCTTAAAACCAACCAATAAAGAAGAATTTATTAAAGGCCTAATCTGTGCCCAGTAACAGTTTCTGGAAAGAAAGAGACAAAAATAAAAAGTCTTTGCCTTTGAGGAGAGTAGATTCAGTCAGGAGAAGCAAAAAAAATATGAATAATATTAATACAATTTTTATTACAATTAATATTATTATAATTATTATAATATTATATATAAATAATATTAATAATAAGAGTAACAATAGTAAGGATAAAAATAATAGCCTTTATATAGTGTTTTAAGTTTTGCAAAGTGCTTTACAAATGTTATCTCATTTTTTTTCCCTAAAAACAACCCTGGGAGGCCAATGATACTAGTTTCCTTATTTTACAAATAAGGAAACTGAGACAGAGGTTAAGTGAGTCACTCAGGGTAACATGGATGGTGTCTCAGATCATATCTGAACTCAGGTGTTCCTGAGTCCAGATTGAGTGCTCTTTATCTATTATGCCACTTGAAAATGTATACAAAGACAATACAGTAATGGGCATGGGGAGGGGAAGAGGAAGAGTCACTAACATATAGATACATCAAGAAAGGCCTCCTGTAGCAAGTCAAGATTTAACTGAGTGTGAGGGGAACACACACACACACACACACACACACACACACACACACACTCACACACCCCTTAAGAATTCTAGTAGGTGCAGGTGAGAAGGCAGATCATTCAAGGTATGGGGGACAACCTGAAAAGTTTCAAAGGACAGGAGATGGAATGTCATGTGTAAGGAATAGCAAGAATATCTGCTAGACTGGACCACTACATGAGGTAGAGAAGAGTTTCATAAGCGTAGAAATGGAGGCTGGAGCCAAGTCATGGAGGCTTTTAAATGCCAAACAGAGGAGTATGTATCTGATCCTAGAAGTAAGAAAGAGTTGCTGGAGTTTACTGAGTAGAGGAGCATCATGGTTGGAGTTGTACTTTAGGAATATTGCTTTGGCAGATGATGAAGGATTGATTGGAGAAATTAGAGACTGGATACAGGGAGAAAAACTAGAGATTTTTGTGATAGTACAGGCAAGAAGTAGCGAGTACTTGACCTAGAGGGGTGATTGTGTGAATGGATCCCAAGACATGAGAGAGTTCTCATCTGTATAGATAGAGGGGGCAACTTGAGAAATAAAATCATAGATCCTTGATTTAAAAATTATTCACTACCCTTCAATGTTTAACCAGCATTGCCAGAACTAGCTTAGTGTTTGTGAGGCTGCAAAGAAAGGTGCAGGAGAGAAGAGGTATTAGACTACCTACCAAACTGAAGGTCTACAGAACCATTGTGCTGACCTCATTGTTGTATGCCTGTGATACCTAGACAGTATACTAGTGCCATGCCAGGAAACTGAATCACTGTCATCTGAATTGTCTTAGGAAGATTCTGAAGATCACCTGGAAAGACAAGGTAATGGACACTGAGGTCCTTTCTTGAGCTAAACTGCCAAGCATTCAAACCCTACTGCAGAAGGCACAACTTTGATGGGCTGGCCATGTTGTTTGAATGCCAAATGTGCACTTGCCTAAAAGATTATTTTTCAGAGAACTCACACAAGGCAGACATTCGCATGGTGGTCAGAAGAACCGATGTAAAGACACTCTTAAGGTCTCTCTGAAGAATTTTAGAACTGATTGTGTGACACTGGCAAAGGATCAGCATGGCATGCCCACATCAAAGAAGGTGTTGTGCTTTATGAGCAAAACAGAATCGAAGTAGCTCAGAAGAAACATGAGATGCTGCAGATTTAGAGAATCCACTCCCAGATGTTTACATGGACTATTTGTGCCAGACTTGTGGTAGAGCCCTTCGAGCTTGTATTAGTCTGATCTGCCTCAGTCAGACACACTGTAACTTGACTCTAACATAGTGATGTCATTTTGGTCCTCTTTGAAAACAAAGGACAGCTATTATCATTCACTACCCAGATCTATAATTAGCCTGTGGTGAACAGGGCTTTGCTCCAGGGCATTGACATCTGGAAGGAAAGGAAATTACTTCTTCTTTAGGAAGGTATACCTCCTACCAGCAGAGACCACCTACCCCATATCAAGAGTCTTTCATAGTCTTAAGACAACATATTCCATAGCCATCCTGTGCCACACCTCCCAGCTCTTCCTTCCCTCCATCCCTGTGGTAGTGAGGACCTTAACTCTTCTTCTGACATATATCCTTGCCACCAGACTGTATTCTATATTACCACCACCACCATCCCCAGCTGATTTTGCCCTGGGTGATAAAATTTAAATCTATAACAAGATCAAGACATTTGTTGCTTATTCTTTTCCATATTCCTATTCTGTCCATTTAACTTTTGGTTAATAGCCTTATGATCCTTAGATTTAGAGCTAGAATGATAATAATAATAATTTTAACAATCATAGTAATAATCTGTAATTTATATAGCACTTTAAAGTTCACAAAACATTTTCCATATGAAATTTTTCAGGTCAACTAGTTTGCTTCTGTTTACAGAATAGGAAAATGAGACATAGACAGATTAAATGACATATGCGAGGTCATAAGGGTAATTAAATTCCAAAGTCAAAATTCCACCCTAGATCCTCACACTCAAAATTCATTGCTCATTGGATTGATATTCAGTAAAAAGAAAAGTGAACAAATGAGATTATTTAGTTACTTGTTGGTAAAACCATAAGAAATTCTAATTAAATTATCAAAAATGTCTTGTGCTACCAAAAAAAATACATTGTACTAGTACAAAGTACTGTGTTAAGGACTTTACATTCTTTGGGAGGGCAAAATCAAAACTAGAAAAGGCCTATATTTTTATAGGGGTGCACATATTTGTTTTGATAATCCATGCAAATATGTATTTATGTGGCTTCAGATCCTTTCTAGTTATAGTCAAGTTATTTAACCTCTATCTGCCTCATCTTTCTTACCTGTGAAATGGAGATAATAGCACCTACCTCCAAGGGTTGTTGTGAGTGTCAAATGAAATAACAATTCTAAAGTGCTTTGCAAACCTTTAAGTAATATATCAATTCTAGCTATTATCATGTTATTATAAATAATTAATATAAATAAGATTTAATTAAATACCTGCTTCAATAATTCAGGAAGCTTAAACTTTATCCAAGGGAGTACTCCCTTCGTGAATGCATATCACTATCCCTCTAGCTCAATTGATGGTCTTCAAGAGTGGCTGTGATCAAAATACTCTTCACCTCTTCAGCAACCTGGCATTGAGCTTCTCCAAACTTAACTAAGTTGGTCTTCAGACAATCATCAAACAGTCCCTCTCTTGAGCCATGCTCCAAGCCTTTGCAGATAGATAACCCCACTTTTACTGCCACATCACAATACAGCATAATGAGACTTTAAAGGAGGAACTGGACACTGAAATATGGTCCAGACCTTTACAAAAATGAATAATTCATGTTAGACAGCTATGTAACTATTTTAATTAATAAATACTTCCCTGAGCTTTCAATTAATTTTTCCCCTACCTCTTCTCTGATTTCCTTGAAATCATATTATATCTTTTGGTTCTAAAAATAATGCCCTAATGTATAATTCTCAGAACGATCTCTTCAAAGACAAATAGAGGTGAATACAATAATGAATAATGTATTAGGTAATAAACTTATGATTTGTTCTCTAGTATTTTTATTAAATCCTTGTTCATACTGGCTGAATATCTAGAATTTATATTTGCTTTTCATAGAGCAGTTTATTTATACACATATACATATTCATGTGCATGTTTTTTAATCAGACCCATGATTTCATCCATGTAAGAAGTTCTTGAAGAGGAACTTCTTCTACAAATGTAGATCAGCACCTTTCCCAAAAACTTAGAGTTTTTGAGAGTTACCTGGGACACTGAGCACTTAAATGACTTGAGCAGAGTTACACAGACAGTGGGTGTCAGTTGTAGATCTTGAGCCCAGGTCTTGCTACTGAATTTTTATTCTGCATGAGTCAAATCAGTTCTTCAATATTATGTTCCTTTCTGGATACCATATTTTAAGAGAGATATTGACAAACTTTAAGAAACAACTTGGTGTAGTAGATAGAGTTGGAAATGGAGTAAGTCATTCTCAATACCTCCACTCTTCTCTCTAAGACTATAGATAGGGTATCATCTGCATCAATGGAGGAAGTTTCCATACTGAGGGTTCTCTACACTATTGAAATCACAGATCTGGACCACTTCTCCAACCTCTCAACCAAAAAAAAAAAGAGTCAAACTAGAATATATACATCGCACATATCTATTTAATCTTATCTGAAGGATTATGTGCATATAGACTAGTATGGTGAAGGGACTAGAAACCATCCCCAATAAGGAACACAAGGGACAACTGAGAGAATTTCATCTGTAGCACAGAGGAAACACATTAATAGCCTTCCAAAATTTGAAAGGTTGTCATACAGAAGAGGGATCAAACTTGTTCCATATTGCTCTGCAAAACAAAACAAGGATCAGTGGATTGAAGTTACAAGGAAGAGTACTCCACATGAATATAAGAAAAAAACTTTCTAACAATTAAAGTTGTCCAACAATAGAGTGGGCTGCCTTGGGCAGAAATGAGCTCCTATTAGATATTCCAAGTTTAATCAAAATTTTGGAATGAACATTTGTCAGGGTTGAAGTTGAAAGGGTTTGGTTTAGATGAGTTCTAATGTCTCTTTGAATTCTCAATTCTATGATGCTCCAGTGGATTCTTAATCCCATTGATGTGGGTATTCTCTCTATGAGGGCAGATATCTTTCCACGTGATTCTTTTCTCTTTTTCCCATAGATCCTCACGCAAAATTGATTCAATATAATAGAAGTCTTTCTTCCATAAAGTTTCTACAACCATACACACGCACACACACACACACACACACACACACACTGCAGTGGAGGCTTTAGGCTGATCACGCACTATCCCTGAATTATATCACATAACCAGCCCACTTTCTAGTCCTCAATGGTCTCCTTTAAAACATCTCTTGAGCAAAAAAAAAAATTACTGGAAAATAAAAACATAGGCTAGTAGCCTACAAGTGGCCACTATGCATGAAATCATAATAACGTGGGAGTTTGGGGGTCTTTTGGGTTTTTTTGTTTGTTTGTTTGATTTTTTAATCTCTTTTCAAGCTTAGGAGCAAGTGAATAAAATTAGAGCTCATTCTGAGTCCAAGTCGCTGCCCCACTAAAGTCCAGCCTGATGCTGAACACAGCAAATTACCTAGCCTTGATAATCAGTTTTAAATTCACTATCAAAACATTTTTTCTTATGCTGAGTTTCCCAAAGAGTCAAACTGTTCTTAAAATGAGCACTTCTAGAATGTTCCTCTTCTTGTTTTCATCTCCTTTTGGCAGTCAGATGTTTGTTATAATTTTAAACCTGTCTAAGCCGTGGAGTTTATTGTTCATAGTTCCATTTTCTTCTGAGTGCTCCAAACAGTAGGTATAATTTATGAAATCATTTGTAACATCTTTAATGGGGCCATCACAGGTTGCTCTGTATCTTTTTTTTAAAGATTTATAAAAATGTACCAGTCCTGATGGCATTTTGGAAGCATATAAAACTAAAAATAAACATATTTTGAGCTAGCTAATGGAAAAGGGGAAGAAGTAGGTCAAGAATCAATAACACACTCAACAAGCACTTATTAAGCACCCACTATGTGCCAAGGATTGTTTTAGGTACTGGGGATACAAAGATTTAAAAAAAAAGAAATAATCTTTGGTCTTGAGGAACTTAAATTCTATTGGTTTGTAACACAAAGAATGATGGAAGATTAGAAGAATGGGTTCCCCTCCATTCACAACATCTCTGATGTTGTTGTTTTACTTGAAAAGGATCAACGACATCAGGATGCTGGGGTCAAGGTACAGTATAAGTACCTTGTACTAGTATAAGTATTTGTACCACTGGTCGGGCACAAATAGTCCATTTGAACATTTGGGATGGAGATGTCTTGAAATTTGCACATCTCACATTTCCTTTGTGCTAGTGCAATACTGATATCTTTAGGGGTTTTAAGGGCATAAGAGGCATTTTTTAAAAAAAGAGAGTGGAAATGTAGGCCCTGATTGATCTGACACTTCACAAAACTGACACAGAGACAGAATGTAATTGTCATAAGAGATTTCAATTAGGTAGACATCTGCTGGAAATCTCTCTTTTATAGAAGCAGAGGAGTCGAAACATTTAAAAATATTATTTTGAAGATTACTTCATATTTCAGGACAGCAAGTAAATAATGATGCTATAATACACCTAATTCTGACCAATAAGATAAAATGAAAGTGGCCAAAACCTAGGATGGTATTAACTATGTCATCTTAGAATTCATAATAGATAATAATATTAATAAGACCACATTTTGATTATCACTTTACAGTTTTAAAATACTTTACTAGAAATCATTGTGATGTAGCTAGGGCAATTATTTTCATCCCTCTTATAAACCTTGAACAACAGTACCATATCACCAAATGCCTTTTTAATATCTCAGATGTTTGTGGGGGGTTTTTATGTCCATAGGTATCTCAACTCAGCATGTCTAAAACAGAATTTATTATTTGTCCCAAATATTTCTGTTTCCCGACCTTTGCTATTACTGTGGAAGACTATTAGCCATCATCCTAGCCCCCCACCATCCCCGGTTTGCAACTTCAGAGTCATCCTCAACTCCTAACTTTTACTCACCCCACATATCCAATCTATTCTCAAATCTTATTATTTCTACTTTCACAACATCTCTCATATATACATACCCATCTCTCCACTCATATAGCCACAATTCCACATGGTCACGTAAGGGTTAAGAAGCAGAGCTAGGACTTGAACCAGAGTTTTCTTCTTTCAAGAACAGCATTCTTTTCATCACACCACTGAATTCTGGGCATAGTCTGCCACATTCCCTAGACTCTAGAAAAGCAGATTTCAAAATCCAGAAAGGATGTTGGCTCAAAAAGCATGAGAGACTTTCAGGAACTGAGGCCTGTCAGTAAAATTACAAATCATTCCAAGAAGAGAGAAAAGAGATAGTCAAGGCAAAAATAAGCATTTATTAAGCACCTACTATGTGCCAGTCATTATGCTAAACACTTTACAAATACTATCTCATTTGATCCTTACAATAATCTTGGGAGATAAGGGTTGCAATTTTCTCTACTTTACAATTGCAGAAACTGAGGCAGATTGAGATTAAGTGACTTGCTCAGAGTCACATAGCTCATCAGTATCTAAGACTGCATTTGAACTCAAGTCTTCTTGACCCTAAGCCCAGTACTCTATTCACTGGGCCACTGAGCTGCTAGCAATAAGAATTTTGATGCAAAGGGAACTCATATTTTTCAAAGGACTCATGGAAGCTCATACTTCTAAAAAGGATATATTCAAGAGATAAAAGCAGGTAATTCTCCAAGGTACAAAAGCATAACAAAGTGCTTTAATAATAAAAGGAAGACTACAAAGAGCTAAGGCATATGAAAAATGCTACAAAAAAAGGGTAAATTTTTGAAGCTATTTTTTGAGGGGAGGAACAAGAAATGGATAAATGGATAGGACTCATCTTTTGCCCAAATTAGAAGATCATAATGGAGGAAAGAGAGAAAACAAAATTAGTCAGCTCTCATGATCCCATTTTCCCTTCTAAGAAAAGAGATCTTTAGACTTGAAATGACACAGTGAAAATTATCTGGCAATTAAAACTCAAGATATAAGAGAAGATAATAAGAATGCAGAGTTAAACTCAGTGAGATGAAGTTACTAGGCCTAGTACTTACTTCTCAGGGCACTAAAAGAACTTGTAGATATGATTTTGGGTTGATGATCTTTTTTGAGGAATTTTAGTGAATGCAGGAGGTGTCATGAGACTGAAAATAAGTAAGCATCATCCCGATTTTCATAAAGAAGAGTAATGTATGTAATTCAGACTACAAAACTGTTGGCTTGACATCATAAGATTAATGGCATGAAGCAGGTAAAGAATTTAGAGATTGCTTAGTTCAATTATTTGTTTTAAAGATGAAGTAATGAGAGCCCAGAGAAGTTAAGCAATTTTCCCAAGGCCATATGGGCAGTAGTAATTAGACCTAGTATTTGAATCCAAATCTTGAGACTTTACAATGCTATACCACACAATTTGGTACTTCATCAAATATTCTTTTGTTTTCCTCATTGCTATTTCATCCTTGTTCACTTTATCTAACCAAAAAGATTATTAATTACTTGTGGAACATAGTATCTGCGTTATTAATTCTCTTTGTCTACTATAGTCATAACACAAATTTCATGTTAATTTTTCAATAAGTACCTATTAATTGATTAAAATAAATATGGAAGTGGCCAAATGTGAAACAAGTTAAATAAATTAAAAAGTCATTTGTAACACAAAAAGATGTTTTTTCCACGCCTGTTCCTTTTCTCTGCTATTGAATTTTTATGTAAATTGGATTTAATATTAGTTAGGAAAACACTATGGGCTTCCTGATTCTCCCAAACTTTGTTGAGGAAGTTGGAAAGGTTAGTCAACTAAATGCATTCCACTAGAATGCACTTGTCTGAGCCCTTATTCTTATGCCACAATCTTTTTATTAATCTCTATCACGTTATCCATTAAGTCTATGTGAAGAAAAAGAGAACAAAGCCTTGTACTGTCCATCTTGATGAGAATAGTTTCATCTTGTTTTTGTTTGTTTTTGTTTTTTTTTGCAGGGGGGAAGGCAAGGAAATTGGGTTAAGTGACTCACCCAACACAGCTAGTAAGTGTGTCAAGTGTCTGAGGCTGGATTTGAACTCAGGTTCTCCTGACTCCAGCGCTGGTGCTCTACTCACTGTGCCACTTAGCTGCCCCACAATTTCATCTTTAAACCAGACTCCATTCCAGTGTAAATAGAGCAGGCATATCTTCATCCCTATGTTTGGGCATTTCCCACATCCCAGTTCATAAAATGTTATAATCATCAGCAGAGTTCTCTTCTCACAGTGACAGGTTTGTAACATGCTACAAACCTATATCTGAGAACTGCAGACTATATCTTTCCCTCATTGTATGAAACACTTTTATTTCATAGCTAGGACCAGGTTATCATCTATTTTAATTGTACTTATTTTACTTCTATATATTTTCTGGCTAGAAATTATTTATAGACAAAACTTCCCTAACTTGCAGGTTTCCTATGTGACAATGACATTCTTCCTGCTATAATTTGTATTATTAATAAAAATGTTGCTGCTATGTACCCTAAAATGAAAAACTTTTGGGTTTTTCCATGACTCTGCCCATTGATCATTCCCTCTCTTATTCAATCTCTCCCTATATCTATTCTATCTTTAAAAATGCTTTATTTTACCTTGCTCTCCTTTTGAGCTCTTCTTATACCTTTCCATTTTATCACTGCTAAACTTTTTTTAAAAAAACAGGATATATTTACTGCTTCCTCTTGCTCACTACCTACTCATTCTTCAATCCCTTTTGCTCTGGTTTCAAACCACACTACTCTAGTGAAACTGCTCTCTCAAAAGTTATCAATGGTCCCTTAATTACTAAATTAAATGTTCTTTTCTCAGTCCTCATTAGCCTTTATTATTCTGAATTTTTCAATACTCCTTTTTCTTGGATATTTTCCTCTTAGCTTCTGTGATATGTCTTTCCTGTTTCTCTTCCTAAGTATCTAACATTTTTGCAATCTCCTTTGCTGACTCATCATTCATCTCTTGCCCCCTTAACATTTGTGTCCCTTGAGGTTCTGCCCAGGGTATGCTTTTCTTCTCTTTTTTGGTGATCTCATCTGCAAACATGGGTTAATGAATCACATCCCAAATTTATATTCCATTCGAATGTCTCTTCTGAATTCTAGCTTCAAATCTTCATTTGCCTGCTAGATATCACCACTTGGATATTGCTTCTTTTTCTTAAAACTTCTCAATTTCTCCTGTAGCCAACACCATCATGTAACAATAATGCTGCTTTCAGTTGCTGCTGAGGTGTAAGATTCAACAAGACCAGCAACAAGAGCTGCCAGCAAAGTTTCTTGATCTGCTTTTCTAAGGAAAGCAACTTTAAGGGGTTAAAAATCTCATTTTAATCAAACATACATATATCATTCACTTAGTTCAGGAGGAAAAGCCAACACCTTAAACTTCAGAGAGAATACAAACAGAAATTACAAATGTACATTATATAAACAGAGCGAATAACACCAACCAGTCTATCTATAGCAATACATAGCTACCAGAGAAGCACCAACATCTGGGTTTCTTCAGAGCTGGGGGGCTCTTAACAAAGGCTACCCAGAGTCTCATCTAGTCAAATCACATGACAGTCTTCCAGTGAGTGAGAGCCCCAAACAAAATGCTAACCTCTGAGTTTAT
Source organism: Trichosurus vulpecula (assembly GCF_011100635.1). Classification (NCBI taxonomy): domain Eukaryota; kingdom Metazoa; phylum Chordata; class Mammalia; order Diprotodontia; family Phalangeridae; genus Trichosurus; species Trichosurus vulpecula. Next base: position 411,027,563 of record NC_050573.1, on the reverse strand, counting down.
ATACCCTGTTCAAGGACCATAGGTTCACACCTAATCAGCAAAAGGGTGTGGGTCTCGGGCTTTGCACCTAGTAAGACTTTATCAAAGGCACTTGATTACTTTAGCATTCTAAGATAAAACAGTAAAATAAAAAAGTCCCACCTTAATTACCAATACACACCACCACTACCACTACCACCACCACCATCATCATCTTGGACTTCTGATTCAAAACTTTGGTGTCATCTTTGATTCTTCCTTCTCACTCTCTCATCTTCTATCATATCTATTCACTTGCCAAGTCCTTTTGATTCTACCTCTACAAGATCTTTCATCTCTATCACCTTGTCTCTACTCACATGGCTCCTACCCTTCTCTGAACTTCTCTGTCTCTGTTGAGGGGATCAACATTCTTCTGGTCACCCAGTTTTGCACCCTCACTGTCATCTGTGACTTCTCATGAGTGGCCAAGTATTGACATTTCCATCTCCCTACCATGTCTCATATCTGTCCCTTCTCTCTACTTACATGGAAATATCTTCCTAGTTCAAGTTGTTAATGCTTCTCACCTGAACTATTACAAGTACCTAGGCTCCTTTTCTCAAGCCTCTCCCCATTTCAGTCTATCTTTCACATAGATGCCTAAGTAATTTTCCTAAAGCAGAGATCTGACCATATCACTCCATTACTCAATGAACTCCAATGACTCACTATTACCACTATGGAGTCAAACACCTCTGATTAGCCTTTAAAGCTTTTCACTACTTGGCTTCAGCCTGCTTTTACAGATTCATTATATATAACTTTACATGCCCTCTATAGTCCACTTAAGTTGGCCTTATTCTTCTTCTTCGGATAACAACACTCTATATCCTATCTCTATACCTTTTCATAAGATGTCCTCATGACTAGAATATAAGCCATCCTCATTTTTCCCTTTTAGAATTGTTATTTCCTTCAAAGCTTAGCTCAAATCTCACTTTCTACTTGAGGACCTTCCTGATCTTCACAGTTACTTGTGTTTCCAGTTTATCACCTCTCCAAACCATCTGTAAAGCAGCTAAGGAAAATAATCTTACCAAGAAATAGTTATGACTTATCACTATGCTCAAAAATTTTCTATCTCTGTGATGGTGACTTTTCCCCTGCCTTCACAGGTTGCATAATATTTTCATCCTAAACGGTCTCCTCCATCTCTGATTTCTGCCTGTTGACATGGCCGGCTTTTCCCTACTAATTCCTGCTTATCATGTCACATAACTCAAAACTGTGCCTTTCGAGGCCCTTATAAGACAACATAAGCACCATTGAGAGTTGGGAGGGTGGTCAATGAGGGCTGGAGCAGCCAGAGAAAACTGCATAGAGGTTATAGAATTTGAGTATAAGTTCTTGGGCACCTCTTCTGCATTCCCTTTGTCAGTCTGGTGAATCCTCAGACCTTTCTCAGAAAAAGAAAAAGTTCTTAAATGCATGAAATAAAGTTGACATGATTGCAAAGGAAACCAATCATATTAAAAGGCAGTTTTAAATATATTAAAACAAAAACAAGTTTATGGCTCCCTGCTTAAATCTTCCTCAGAACCCCTGCTCTGGAAGTTCCTTTATAATTGGGAAGCTTTGGGGTGGAGGTAAAGCTTCAAGGTGGGAGTTAATTCAGTCCAGCTGGAGGGATTTGGGGACATGAAAGCAAGGCTAATTGTTACATATGTTGGGGAATTAGAGGAAATAAGGCTAGATAGGTAGTATGGAAGCATATCGAGAAGAACCTTGAGAGTCAAGCAGAAGAATTTAGACTTGATGTCACAGGAAATAGGAATTAAAGTCCTTTGAACAAGAGACAGACATAATGAAAGCACCGGTAAGGAAGATGAGCGTAGCAACAAAATGAAGGCTAAATGCCTCCTTTATGACACTTGAATTCTGCTTTATATTACGGATATTTGTGTACTTGTCTGATCCGTTCTCCATCCTTCATTGATAGGTGTGTTTTAAAGCTAAAGTCATTATATTTCATTACAAATCAAACAGAATTTTTATGAAATCAGATATTTCAATGTAGAATCAGAGTAACATTATTTCAGAGTTGAGGGGACTTAAATGGACATCCAATCAAAATTATAACTAAAAAAGTATCTTTTACATCATATTTTACAACTGGTCATCATCCAGCCATTGCTCCAAGACCTCCAAAGAAAAACAATCCACTATCTCTCAAGGCAAACCCACTCCACTTTGAAGTAGCTCTGTTAGGAAGTTTCTTTTTAAAAAAGCCTAAAATTATCTCTTTGTGGCCAAGATACCAGAGTAAAAACAGGAACTTGCTTGAGGAATCAAATATGGAGATATCTCTCCCAGAAGTTTTGACTGGCGCCTCAAAAATGTTTATCCCTCTCTGAAGTCAATTCAAAGCAATGTTCACTATGGAAGAATGAAGAACTCTGCAAGTGAATACATCTGCATTGATGAGGAACCCTTTTTCAGCAAATACCCGAGTCATGAAAAATTGCAATCAGTACAGATTCTACATATTCTCATATTCTACAGCAGAACAGAAAAATTCTCTGTGGGGCACCTATATGTGAGTGGCATTGGCATGATCACTGCCTCATAGACTGAGGCCAAGGACATTGGCCAATATTAGAGACATGCACTGAGCCAATTAATGGAGAGCTATACATGTACTGGGATTTTAAACAAGAGGCAGCTGTCATCAATCAGGCCACCAAGAGGTATCTTGAGATCAAGAAGAACCCATCGGGTTTACATATCCTTGTCCCCCAGGAGTGCACTGGGCAAATATGGACTGTCCAACATATTGTCAGAGACTGGGGGATTCCTGGAACTATCAGTAGGTATTGAGCCATTCAAGCAACTTGAACCTAGGAAGCTTGGATCTGGGAACATTCTTCTTCAATGAGAGGAAACTATAATTTTCCCTACTCAAAGTAGAGGGCACATAGTGATTTATAAGTAGTAATAATCTTCTCATATACAGGTAATGGGATAAGACCATAGATTCAGGGTTGGAAGGAGCCTTAGAATCATCCAGTTCAATGCCCTCACTTTATAGATGAAGTAGTCGAAGCTCAAAGACTTCACGTGACACCTGGATGACAGAACTAGCTTGAGTCTGAGTTCTCTGACTCCAAAACCATAATTTTTTTCCCAATACATCATAATGCTGAAAGAGAGAGAGAGAGAGAGAGAGAGAGAGAGAGAGAGAGAGAGAGAGAGAGAGAGAGAGAGAAATGGATTGTGAATATCTTCACGTTCTAAAGAGATATTTCTCTTTAGACATGTCTTTGGATACAGGAGGGACTGGAAGGCTTAGGAAAAAGAAAAATGTCCTTTTTATTACCATTTCTCCCCACTAAAAAATAAAACAAAACAAAACAACAACAACACACACCCACGTGCACACACACACAGGCATTCAAGGCAGAGATGTGCTGATAAATGTCTAAGAACTGAATCTCCAAAATATGTACACATGACACACTTTTTAATTAACCTTCATCGTTAACATTTTCTCCATCACTTTCTTAAGTCTATACAATCAATAAAAAAATAAATCAAGCCATGATTTATAGAATATGCCAATATCTGAGCTGTAAATCTTCAAAATGAAAATTTAACAATCGGCTCACAGTATCCTGAATGAGCTGGCTCCAACCCACTGTTGGCTAACCTCTCTGAAATAAACAGCATTTTCTGGCAAAATAATAAAATAAAATAATCTCTTTGAAATTTTACTTGTCATTCTTAGTTCTGTCCTTTGGAGCCAAGAAGAACAATTTTAATATTTCTTCTATGCAATGGTCTTTTATTTTCTAGGTTAAACACCCCCCACTTCTTTTAATGGATGATGTAACAAAAATCTGACCCCATCCAGACTGACTTTCTTTGGACACTTTTAGCTTATTATTCCTACAGTGTGGTACCAAGAGCTGAATAAAATATTTCAGGTATGATCCTACTAAGACAGAATACAGCGGGACTAGCATCTTATTTCTCAACGCTATGCTAAGATTGTTTCAGTTTTCTTGGCTGCCACATTGTTTGTTCATAATGAACTTGTAGTTATACGAAATTTCTAGATCTGTTCAGATGAAATGGTCCAGCTAGTGGAAGATGTGTATCTCCATCTTAGGCTATTGAAGTAGATTTTTCTGAACCCCAAAATAATATATTATATTTGTCACTGCCTTTATATACAGGCTAAAAATATTAAATTTAACTGTATAGAATACATTTGTTACAAATGCTATACTTTCCAATGATGAAGTTAATTCCAAATAGAATAACAGATTACATGACAAATAATGGTTTCAAAGAATGTTTCACATGTACATGAATCAAACAACTAAGTTTCAAAAGATGAATACAAAGAATTATAGTGTGAAAGCATTATCATTGACAAAATGTGGCCATTTATAGACAACAGTTCAGTTAACACAAATGAGAACTTTTCATCATTCTTAAATCTGCCTTAGTCATGGCCCCATATTTATTACAAATGAAAATATCTCATTAGATTCTATAAATGGTTATGATGTGAAAATATTCATACATGCTACAAGCAGTATGATATGATAGATAGAATGTGGATTTGGAGTAGGGAGACCTTTACTTGAATCCTGCCTCAGACATTTCCCAACCATGTAATCCTGAGCAAGTCCCAAGGATATCACACACACACACACACACACACACACACACACACACACACACACACACACTACTTTTAAACATTAAATTGCTACGTACATGCTAATTATTGTTATTATTATTATTAACCTCACAGAGCCAGTTTTTTAACCTGTAAGGTCATAGGTTTGCAGTAAGGATCGATTAAGATAATCTATGTGAAGAAAACTTTAAAGAACTATATAAATGAAAGCTTCTAAATTCAAATATGGCCTTAGGCACTTACTAGCCATTTGATCCTGGGAATATTACTTAATCTCTCTTTGCTTCAGCTGTAAAAATGGGGATAATAATAGCACCTACTTCCCAGGGTTGTTGTGAGGATCAAATAAGATAGTATCTGTAAAGTTTAACACAGTGTGGCACATAGTGGGTACTTAATATATGCTTGTTTCCTTAATTCCTCCCTAATAACTCTCTCATCTGCTACCCACATAAATATACATGGCTGCTTCTATCCCCAGATTTCTCTTCAACCCCATCCCTACCTAAAGCCTTTTTGATAGCACAGCATGAAGATGGCTTGGATTGACCTGGTGTGTCTGGGTAAGACTGGATATGATGAACTATCACTAATTTGAAACCAAGGATGCATGAATGAAAATGGGGTGCTGGGTTGGAAGCATCAGTTGGAGTGGAGGGTTATATCATGATGATGGCTAGAGAGCAACAGGGTGGGTCAACCATTGGTAAGATGCATAAATATTAGCAGTAATGTCTTAGTAAATTCAAACTTTCCATTTCAAAGGATGATAAACAAAGAGAGTGGCTAATAGAATATGTGTTCTTTATCATGCATTTTCCCAAGGCTACCCATTTGCTCTATAATGATCTTACGCAGCTTTTTTTGTTTCGTAAAAATTCAATTCTAATGAAAAAAATCAGATACCTTGGATACAAAGCTTTAAAAAAAGAATATGCACACATAGTATACTTCCTATACTCAAGGAGTTTACAATCTACTGGGGCAGGAAGGAAGAAGGGAGATAGAATACAATGTGTAAACAGATAGATACTGAGTAATTTTAGGAAGGAAAGGGCATTGACAGCTGACATGATCAGAAAAAGGCTTGGTGTAGAAGATGGCATTTGACCTTAGACTTGAAGAAAACTAGGGATGCTAAGAGGTAGACGTGAGGAGAAAACACATTGCAAGTAAAAGAGACAACCTGTGCTAAGGATGGGGGGTGGGGAGAGAAATCCTGAGGCCAGGGCAAAGTCATTAGGCCAGTTTAGATGGGAGTCATAGGAAATGTCTGGAAAGGTAAGATAAGGGCTATAAAGATCAAGCTGAAAACGTGTTTGTTTTGTTTAACTTAATCAAAGAGGCTTCAGGGAATCACTGAAGATTTTTGAGCAGAGAAGTGATGTGGTCAGACTTGTGTCTTAGGAATGTGAATTTGGGCAGCTGCATAAAGGGAAAACAACCAAATGTCTCAACCACCAAACCAGAACAGAGATATGAAAAATAATATCTAGCAGAATGTCTGTGCTAATGCACGTCTATGGGTGAATGAGACAGACAAGAGAGAGCTTGAAGCAAGGGGTGCTAGTTAAACAAATAAACTGTTGCAATAAGTCAGGTATAAGATGACAACAGTCTGGATAAGGGTTGTGGTAGTGGCAATGAAGAGGAAAGGACCAATTTGAGAATCAAGGGCATCTGGCATTTGGCTGGATACAGGGGTCAAGGAGAAGGATAAGATGAAGGCAGTTCACAGGCTGTTAGCCTCAGTGACTAGGTGAATGACTGGTATTGATGGATACAGGAATAGGGATAGGGAGCAAAGATAATGAGCTCAATCTTAAATATGTTAAGTTTGAGATGACAATGAGACAACCAAATAGAGAGGGCCAGCAGTCAGTTTGAAGCATGGAGTTGGACCTCAGATTAGAGAATATGCATAGAGACATTATCAATGATACTCAATATTTATATGCACTTTAGGGTTGTCAAAGTATTTTACATATATTATCTCATTTGAAGCTACTAGTATCCCCTTTTACAAAGGAGCAAAGTGAGTCTGAGAAAAGTTAGTTATTTATCTAAGGTTACATAGCTGACAGTAAATATTTCAGGCAGCATGTGAATCTGCCTCTTCCTCATTCTAAGTACAGTGTGTTATCCATTTTTTCACCAAACTCATCAGTATAGAGTGTTTAAAAGCACAAAAGTGAGATATTCTCTAAGTGGAAATATATATTTTATGTATATACATAATACATACAGATATATAATGTATATACATGAATATATATAAAATATATACAGAAAGAGAGAGAAAGAGAGAGAGAGAGAGAGAGAGAGAGAGAGAGAGAGAGAGAGAGAGAGAGAAGGACAGAGATACAATAAGGCCACATTTACAAAGTCCAAGGTAGGCAATCATCTAAGGAAACATCAAAAAAAAATATTTAGTGAGATGGGAGAAGAATCAGAATAATATGCTATTATGGAAACCAAGGGAGAAAAGAGTTTTGAATGTGAGCAATGCAGTGTACTTTTTTTTATGAGTTTTGAATGATAATGGCCCCTAGATTTAAATATCATTCACTTATTTTCTTTTGTCCCTTGAATGTCAAACTGGGCAACTTTTCCCAGGCTAATGGTACAGACACCAATTTAGGAACATAGTGGCTTACTGCAAGAGCATCCATACAGCAGCTTCATTTTCTTAAAATAGTTTAGCAAATTTCCTGCTGACAGCACTGAAATAATGCAAGAGATTGAAGCATCTTCAATAGCATATTTTTAATGTCTTGCTAAAAGGTAATAAATATAGGACAGAAGGACAAGAGCATGGCTGAAAATACAGAAACATTTGAGTAGATAGGAAGGGGTGTGCTGAGAGAGCTTTTGTCAAATGGTTTCTCTCTTCTCAATAAAACAGAAACCAAGGTCAGATGAGGAGAGTAAGTCAGCAGTGGAGGGGTGGAGTTAAGAGGTTGAGAAGAGTGGTAAAAGTTTTAAATAAACACTTGCTTTGGGGACTGGGATAGAGAATTGATGAGAGATGAATGAAATAATGTTCTATCAGCAGTGAGGACCCAGTCAAGAGATTAAATAACATGGGTTTGTGCATAATCTTATGGTCCCACATACATCTGAGGAAATACATGGTGCTATTTTATAATATAAGGGCCTTGGACCACCATAAACCACAGCCTCATGAAAACAAAATGATAAGTTACAAGGCTCTTCAAGACATTTGAAAATTTCTATGAAAAATGGAACTGTGTGTGTCTTAATATAGTAACAGACCATTTGCATTGTCCCCCAGCCACACTTTCCCCTTTCATATGGGTAAATTAGATATCCTAGAAGTGCAATAACATTTTTCTGAAATGAAAAAAAAAGACCTAGAAAGTGTTCTACTGGCAGCAGGAAAAAATAGTCAAGTTAACAGGAGATAATAAAAGGACATGTCTGATTTACATCACTTATGAGATCAGCCAACACTAAAATATATTATATTCTCTCTCAGAAGTCAGTATCTAAATGCTCAATTGGGAAAAGACTTTAGAGATCAACTAGTTCAGCTCCTTCCTAATGGATATATCTCTTCTACAAGTCTATTTTCCATCATTCAACCATGAATTGAACATTTCTACTAATGGAGATGTAACATGCTTCCTCATGAGGGAGTCCAATGCATATGCAAATCAAATGAAGTCACACTGTTACTAAGATGGCTCTCTGATCTGATCCATATGGGTACTCTTTCCAACAGATATGGCTACATGACATTTGAACCATTTCTTCTCATCTTCTGTGATTCTAATTAATGTAATTTCATAAAACCCCAATAAAGGTACAATTGAATCACTCAACCAAAAAGCATTTATCGAGCACTCACTGTGAGGCCAGGCATAAGTGCTGTTCTCTATTAGCATATAATCTCTCAATGGGCATGGATGAATGGTATAAAGAACTTGAGTCCCTATTTTGGGGGAACAAGAATAGATTGGAGTGAAGTGGAAAGCCATTCTTACTAACACTAATGGAAGGGACCTAAACCTCTCAAAACTCAACACGTACAAGAATGAACTCATTGTTCACCCCTTAAAACCTATCCATTTGCTAAATTCCCTATTTCTATTGGAAGCAAAACCATCTTTCTAGTCACCTAAGTTCATATTCTTAGGATATCATTAAATCTTCCCTTTCCTTCATTTCTCACGTTAATGAAAAAAAACATTTATTAGGCATTTACTATGTGTCAAGCAGTGTGCTAAGTGTTGGGGATGTAAAATCAAAAGTGAATACAATCATCCTCACAGAACTTAGATTTTATTGGGAGAAATATTACATTCTCTCAGGAATTTGGGAGTGTTTTGGTTTTGGAAAGTTACTTTTCATTTTTTAGTTGGAAAGAGTTGAATATCACAAGATGAACAGACATGGATGAGTTATGATTACATTATCCTTTCCCCAAAACATAGCCCTGGTCTGAGCTTGCCTATATCTGCCCAGGGCATGTCACCATTCCAGTCATGTAGGTCTGCAACTTTAGATTTCACCTTTCCATCCCATAAATCCCATAAATAAATAGTTGCCAGATCTTGTCTTTCCTACCTTATATCTGCTTTCCTCTTCCCATTCACTTTAGCACCACTTCTTCTCACCTCTTTTTTGGACTATTCAAATTAGCCACCTAATTGGTCTCTCTATTTCAAGACTCTCCCCTCTCAAATCTATGCTCCACACAATTTCCAAAATGATATTTGTATAGCACAAGCCAAACTATGTTACTTTTCTGCTCAATAAACTCCAGTATTTCTCTATCTACCTTCAAATCAAACACAATCTCCTCCATTAGGTTTTAAACACCCTTCACAATCTGGTTCCAGCCTACCCTCCCAGCCTTATTAGGCTTTGGCCTCTTCACACACCAGTCAAAGCAAACTGTTTTTCTTGCTGTTTCTGACACATTATATTCTATCTATCATCTCCATGACTTTGCAAAGGCTGGCTCTTATGCCTTGAATGCTCTCCTAATTCTCTACCACCTTTTAAAATTCCTAATTTCCTTCAAAGTTCAGTTTATATCCTTCTTATATGAGGACTTTCCTTTTCTCTTAGTAGCTCCTTGTAAATTCCCTTGTATTTATTTTGTAATCATTCCAAATGTATTTATTTATGTGTGCACTGTCTCCTTTAGAATACAAGTTGTTTAAGGTCAGGGACTTTCATTTTTGCTTTTGTATTGCCATTGCCTAACACTATGCCAAACAGGTCATAAAAGCTTAACAAATGCTTCTTCATTAAGGTTTACTTCACTTGATGGAAGCTTGTACTTAAGTAAGCTCGTACTGTAAGTACTTGTACTTAATACTAATACTTAATACAGCAAGAACGGACAACTAGGATACAATGACACTTAGCTTCTCTGGAGATATTTTCTGGTCTGTATTTTCATCAGGGTTTGGTGTCTTAGGCACCTACCAAGTCTAAGATGGCTAGACTCCATATGGCTGGTACATTTTATGACCCCTGATGATCCAGAAACCATGTCAGAGAAGCTGTGGACTTTGTCCTGGACTTACACTATGTTGGGTGACAGGATGCATGGGGAAGTAAGCTGCACCTGGGAAGCTAAGGTCAATCAGAATCCAGAAGTAGCTTTATACCATCATATACTACCCCCTACTGGTGAGATTCTAAGAACCTTCTAGAGCAGTGGTGTCAATGGCAGCCCCAAACCATACATAAGGATTCCTGTAGGCTGCATATTGACTTAGAAAGCCACATACTAACATTATCTATGTTTTCTTATATGTTTATTTTGTTAAATATTTCTGAATTTCATTTTAATCTGATTCTGATCACACTTGGGAGTGTTCTGGGCCTCATGCAGCCTGTGGACCACATGTATGATACCTCTATTCTGTCCAGCTTGGCCTGCTTACAGTGAGAGGCATGTATCCATGAATCAACACTTTGACATTCTTCACTACAGTGTCAGTGTTAACAATACCTGTGATGGGTCTTCTCACCTTGTTTCTGAGGCAGATTCACAGATGTATTTCTTCTGTTAGATCCTCTTGCCAACATAAAGTCATGCAAAGCCCTTTGTGGGATAGGTAATGCTGTTCAAGCCTGCTAAAGATAAGACAGTATGGTTTAGTAGGACCTGACAAAATCTAATCACATGGATTTTCCCGTAATTAGTTCATAAGGTAAAATACAGGGCAAACCTTATGGACTCAACCTTATACATATCCGTGCCATTCGAAAGATAGAAAGTGAGATAACTGCAACTCATCTGGAAGTTTTGAGAGTTCTAATTTTGACATACCACTCATTCTTTATACTTTTTCTGAACCCTATGGAGGACATGGACAATGTTGCCTATAGGTTAATAAAAGAATCTTTAAAAGGATCCCTGAGAGTCTGATATGTAAAATGAATCATTTTCTCTCTTGATATTATAAGAGAAGAGAGAGAACTCAAAAAGGAAAAAAATGATTTAAGAGTTAAGCTTCAATCCAACTTGAGATCTCACAATTACTAAAATGTAAGGAAAGCCTGTATATAGGCATCTATACAAAATTCATATGTGGATATTCAAATGGACCTGGAGGAAATTCTATACTTCCCTATTACCTCTAGGATCAAATTTAAAATACATCATTTAGGACTGTCATCTTTACTTCATCTTTTGTTGAACAATAGAAATTCTAACAAATACAATTACAACTATTATGAGTGCTTTAACCTTTTACCCGCTGGAAAACACTTGGAAGCCAACCATTTAATGCCCAAAGTGAAATGGTCTGATCTTGTTGTTTTTCTTAAAGTAAGGTTTAATGCTCAATTAAGAATTAGCACTTTTTACAGAACTTTTTTTTTTCTTTATTAGAGCTTTTTCACTTCCCTTTTTGTTTTGAGGGCATATTTTGTCCTCTTATCATGGGAGAATAAAGATTTATTTAAATGGAAAGAATGTGAGATGCTAAGGACATAATCTTATACATGGATATATTACTATTAAAACAATGAGTAAAAAGATGGCAAATCTAATAACTCATTTGTCCAAACTGTCTATTTTAGGAAGTTGAAATAGTAAAGACCCCTAATTAAGGTGAGTAGAAATAGAAATAGCAGGATCCTTTGTTTCTGTACCCTCCTCATAGCAAGCTTACCGATATCAGGTGTTTGCAACAGGAAGATTCATTATAAATATTTGCAGTTCACCAGCCTTAGTGAGAGAAATTTCCTACGAAAGGAGGAGGAGAGACATGGTTGCAACAATTTTGATTTCCATCAAGCCTAAGCCTAAATGCTCAAGCTGATCTGTCATGTGTGTAACTGGACAAAACTCCCTCAGCTCTGTTTTATTTGAGGCAAATGTCATAATACCTTTTGGAACAGGAAATCATGCAAAAGAGTTTCACATTATTCAAAGGGTCTCATGCCCAGGCTCATGATCAACAAGGTAGGAAATATCCCTATTCAGAAAGGAAACAGCACAGTGAGAAAACTGAGTCAAGAATAATCTGTAATTACCTTCATAAGACCATCTTCTCAACATTCTTGGTAGTCTACATCTGTCTATAGTATTTTAGGTGGAAAAATCAATCATTAGAAATTAAGAAAATACTCACATTCTAGGGATTTACACGTAAAGTAATGCATGATAGTTCACTGAAACTTGGAAAGACCTTCATTACAAATAGACAGGGTAGCTTGATACACTGCATATCCATCCCCAGGATAAAAGAAAAATCTTTTTAAACTTTGGTCTGGTGACCCCAAGTTAGCTTAAAGATGTAACTCTGATATATACTACTCTAGATGCAATTTATTCAATTAGTTTTCATAGATTTCATAATTAGTGGTCAGACAATTCATCAAATAAATAATTTCTGTACTGTAAGCAAACTTTTAGCGATCCCCCATGACTGTGAGTTTTATGTTTTTTAAATGACTACTCAATTTTAAATCTTGTTGCATGATTCCAGGGCCTTCTTCTACGTCCATGAGAATATCACCATCTGTGAAATAAAGCTTAGAAATCATGAGAAATCTAGAACTAACTAACTTCCATGGGTTTTTCCTTGAATCTTAGAACCAGACAGGTGTCTGGTTTCTTAGCCTCGGTAATACTAGGTGTCAGGGCGGGATTTGGATTTTTCTTAGTTCTAGCCAGAATTGCCACAAAGGATTGCCACAAAGGAGTTAAAAATAGAAGATGTCCTCTCAGAGTAACGGGTTTTCTGAGCCCTTGCATTCTACTCCCCAATCACCGTCAGCTACTCACCAATGAAAAGGTTTAGCTTCCTAAAGCAGATAGTCCCAGCTCTGGACAGTGTTTCACAACTAAGAATATATCAGGCACAAGAGATCTGTGAAAGTAAAAATAAAAGAGGACAGAAAGTTAAAATGACATAGCTAGAGAGACATGAGAGACTCAATTATCCCAAGGCAGGAAACTGACAAAAAAAAAAGCAGATTATCCCTTAGACAGTTCAACTAACCCTAATAGGTTATGTCTGAGCTGGCCTCATCCCCAATACAAAGAATTTGAGGAAAATTATTCTCACCATCTTACAGAACTTTGGAGCCAATCAGATGCCAAGATGCTGATTTGGGTAAGAAATCTGACCCAGTAGGTGACTCAGTGATCTTGGAGTCTGAAAGCCCCATCTGTCCCACCAGGCATTTCAGCTGGTTTTGTTCATAATGGCCAATTGTTGAGGATTTCCTCAAGCCAGAGATCCTAAGATGTTCCCAGAAGAATAATTGGTCCCATTTGGAACTATGCCCAAAGGGCTATGAAAATGTCCATACCCTTTGACCCAGTAATACCACTTCTAAGTCTGTATCCCAAAGAGATCATACAAATGGGAAAAGGATGTACATATACAAAAATATATTATATAGCAGCTCTTTTTTTGGTGGCAAAGAATTGGAAATTGAGAGGACGCCCATCAGTTGGGGAATGACTGAACAAGTTGTGGTATATGAATATAATGGAATACTATTGTGCTATAAGAAATGATGAACAGGTTGACTTCAGAAAAATCAGGAAAGACTTATATGAACTGATTCTGAGTGAAGTGAGCAGAACGAGGAGAACATTGTACACAGTAATAGTCACATAGTGTGATGGTTGACTTTGACAGACATTTCTTCTTGGCAAGGATCTAAGACAACTCCAAAAGACTCATGATGGAAAATACTGTCCACATTGAGAAAAAGAACTATGGAGTCTAAATACAGATGGAAGCATATTATTTGCTCTTTCTCTCTTTTTTTCCTTCTTTCTCGTGGTTTCTCCTGTTGGTTCTAATTCTTCTATTCAACATAACTAATGTGAAAAACAGGTTCAATATGAGTGTATATGTAGAACCTATATCAAATTACATGCCATTTTGGGGTGGATGGGAGGGAGAGATGGGGAAAAAATTTAGAACTCAAAATCTTATGGAAATGATTGTTGAAAATGAAAAGTAAATAAATAAATTTTAAAAAGAATAATTGCTCCCGTGTTGGTCCATTTGACTACAAGTCAAATCAAGAGACAAGGCTCAAAAATAAAGTGTCCCCTTTCCCCTCCTTCACCACACCCTGCCACCATCACTACAGAAGTAGAAGGAGTTCACATTAAACCGAGGAATATTTAAATTTCTTTGTTGCAATGGCCAAAGCTGTTTAATCACCAGGTGGTCAATGCCTTGGGAATGTGCTTCTGTCTGTGATTAGCTAGGCTGATACTCAAGACACAGATTTGGGCTATTCCTAGGGCCATGTTTGAAGTCTTCCTATAAAGTAATATAACATAAAACACAAAGAAATTATTTTCTCAAGAAGCCCAATCTACCACCCCCAAACAGGGGATATTTATGGGTTCAAACCAAAAGACTATTTCTTGTCTTCACTCATTCATTACTGATGCTTTCTCCTCCCATGTAATTTGCATTTAATTTTGAAGAATATGATTACATTTGGTATATGACAAAGATGTTGTAAGAATGCAAAAAAAAACCTATGATGATCTAGTTCCATCTCCATCAGGGTGATTATCGGATCCCTTCAAAGAAGGAAGAATTACCCTCACTATTATCTTTTTCTTGAGTTAGATGAACTGACTTCACTAAGGTACAACTGTATGCCTCAGAGCATGGTAGTGATCTCAAGTCCTTGAAAGTTAGGGCATAGAAACACAAACTCTCATTGAAGATCCCATAAGGCCAAGAATTTTTTAATAAGATAAAATAAAGAGAATAAAGAGAAATGTGAAGACAAAATCAGAAGGACTTTTAAAGTTAGGTTATTTTTTCTGGATCTTTAATTTAGAGAAAAGAAAGCATTTTTCCTACAATACCAGACAGTACAAGTATTATTATGCCCATTTTGTAGATAAGAAAATCTCAGGGATTTCAAATAATGTTCATGGTCACACAGTAAGTTATCTAAAGTTGATCGCTCTTCTCACTACAACCCTCTCTTAAAGATTTTGTTACTGATTCCCTTAAAATTGTACTCTTTGATTCAACACTCTCAGGAAAACTAGAGGACCATCCATTTAGTTCTATATGTATTAAACACCTAATACTTATAAAGCACTGGTCTGGCTGTTGCCTTAATGATTCCCCTTTATACCTCATACCATATAACAATTAGATAGCACTTTAAGATTTACCAAATACATACATTAACTCACTTGATCAACATTGGAGTGAATCTAAGTTCAGAGCTGAGCTGACCTGGATGTGGATGAAGACCTTAAACATGCCTTAACTCCTCTCCAACAACAAGCCTGGGCCCAGCACTCCTTAACTGTCAGACAAGACATCTGCTCTGCCACCATACCAGTAATTAATCAATACTGCCTTTACCACTGTGAAGGGCTTGATGAGCTACTACCCTTTGGAACCACTCAAACTTTCCTGTACTTCTGAATTGTGAACTGACCAGAGTAAGGCTCTCTTGCTTGACTACCACTCCCTACTGTTTTATACCAATCCATCTTGGCCCCACCCCTCCAGTGTCCCTATGCAACTCTTCTCTGCCCTTCCATTGTACCCCCTGACACCCTTGTTTTATTGTTAATAAACTGACCTTCGTATTAGGCCTGTGTCATACCACCTAGAATTACTTGAGATACACACACACATATACATTGTGCATGTGATATACATATATAATATATGAATATATATGTTTATGTATATATGTATACATACACATACCGTGTATATGTTGTATATATATAATATACATATATAGAATTTACTTATATGTATATAATTATATAGCAAATATATACATATGCTGTATTTACTTATATGTATATATTCTATAATACATATTATGTTTACTTATTCTATGTAGATATATAGGGCAGCTATATAGTACAGTAGAGTGCCAGGTCTCAAGTCAGGAGGACCTGTTGTTGTTGTTATTATTATATGTGTATATGCTGTTTCCTTACAATAGAATGTGAGCTCTTTGAGGCGAGAGGCTATTTTATTTTATCTTTTTGGACCCAGTGGCTAGCACAGTTCCTGACACACAGTAGGCATATAAAAAATGTTTCTTGCATTTAAATATGGACCTGGTAATAGACTGAATGTCTGTTATCTGAAGATCCCCCTTGTTCAGAGACTCAAGACAGAAAGATGGCCATAGAGTCATGAATTTTTGGCCACAACTCAAAAAGATTGCCAACATGTAAAGGAATTATAATCTACATCAAAGAATTTCAGAATTTTAAAGAAAGAAATGACTTAAGAGGCTACCTAATCCAATCTATACCAGCATAACAATCATGCATTGCATCATAAATTTTCATCCAGTCTTCATATAACTCAGAGCAGAGTGAAAGGGCTAGTCAGAGACAGTTGGCATTATCTCCAGGTGAAGCTCATTCCATTTGCAGACAGATCTAATCCTTAGGAAGTTTTCCTTGAATCAAGTTGAAATCTACAATTCTGCAACTTCCTCTCACTATTCCTAGTTTGGCCCTTTGGAACCAAGTACAGCACGGGTTTAATCTCTCTTCTATATGACAGGTCTTAGAGCAATAACCACATTTACAAAGCACTTTAAAATTTGCCAAGCACTTTACAAATACTATCTCATTTTATCCTCACAACAACCATGGGAAAGGGATGTGATTATTATCATCATTTTATAGATGAAGAAACTGAGTCAGAAAAAGTTAAATGACTTGTCCAGGGTCACACAGCTAGTAAGTGTCCAAGCCATATATCAATTTAAATCTTTCTGATTCCAGATCCATTGTACCACCTTAATGCTGTAAGACAGCTATCCTGTCTCTCCCTAAGTCTGTTTTTCTTCAGGCTAAATATCCCACGTTCCTTCATCTGATCTCTGCATAAGATGGCCTCCAAAACCCTCACAATGCTGGTCACCCTTTTCTGGACATTCTCCACCTTCCATCAAAGTCTTTAGCAAAATGTGGTACCAAGAACTAAAGAAAATATTCCAAGTGTGTACTGAACCAAATAATAAAATAGAGCAAAAATATCACCTTCCTAGCTATGGACCTTGTTTCTCACTTCATGAAGTCCAATATTAAATTAACTAAAGGGTAACTAGTATTGAATTTGTAGTTGAACTCCCCTGATGTTTTTTACATGATCTGCTGTTTATCCATTTATCTCCTAATTTTTTCCTATATGAAGTTTATTTTTTAACTTAAGTAGAAAGCTTTATATTTATCTCCATGAAATTTTTATCTTTTTAGATTTGACTTATCATTTGACCTAGTATGCTGACCTCCCCAGGGTCAAATGCAATAAGCAAATGGCTTGAAGTTCAAAGCTTATTCCACTGCTCCATGCTGCATTCAAATCTCCCAAGTCCCATTATGCTACTGTAACTACCCTCATTCCACCTGCTTCCCTTTGTACTAGTTACAAGTGTCGATCATGGAATGACACAAAGTTCAATTTCACCTTCACTGATCACTTTTTATTTCTTGAGGCTTTCCACTCTGTTCATCCTACACTCCTCTATGAGCTTTCCCCCCACTATTCTTCTCCCTCAACAACAAATGCCTTTGGCTATTTCCTTGGGATAGTTAATCATCAAACACAAACAAAGAACTTAAAGTATCTTTTGAACAGCAAACCCCAGACCCCAAGGACTTTTATACAGAACAAAAAACAGACCTTAACAGAGATTCCTTTCTCTTAGCTAAAGTTCTATAGAACATAGAGATCTATCTACCACAGTCTTAGTCTTTCTTCTTTTTATCATGTTGTTGTTCAGTCATTTCAGTTGTGCCTGACTCTTCCTGACCCCAATCGAGGTTTTCTTGGAAAAGATAATGGAGTCATTTGCCATATCCTTTTCCAGCTCATTTTACAGATGAGGAAACTGAGGCCAACAGGGTTAGGTGACTTACCCAGGGACACACAGCTAGCAAATATGAGACCAGATTTGAACTCAGATCTTCCTGACTCCAGGACTGATACTCTATTCACTGTGCCACCCAGCTGTCCAACAGTAGAGAACAGACCTTGGCAGAGTCTTCTAAGCTAAAGTTCTGTAGAACACAGCGATCTACCCCAATCTTACCCTTTCTTCTTTTTATCATAGTCAACTGCTAAAATCAGGAGTGATTTAGACTTTTCCATCATTCAAGCAGGTACAATATGCCAGGAACGGGTTTAGCTCTGGGGACATGTCAAAATAAGACAGTCAAAGTGTTGCTCATGAGCCACAAAATGTTCCACAGCCAAAGAAAAGAGAGTGGAAGGAGTAGTGACTCAAAAGTACAGAGTAAAAATCTTTGTTATGCACCCAAATATTGACCACTAAAAAATCTCTCCATCTCTGACATAATGCACCCATCCCATTGTCTTTTGCTTTGGGGTCTATTCTTCCTCCTTATCCAAATTTGTTTTTGTGCCAACCCTCATTTCTCACTCCCCTTATTCCTATCTACTGTATAAAAGATGGATGGAGACTCAACAATGGCAGAATTGAATGAAAACATACCCAGAGCAACCTCGCTTCTCATTTAATATAGAAGAATGTTGTCCCATGAGGAAATCTCATGACCCTTGTAAGTGTGCTCAATGAATTTGGAGAGGAATGGGGAATAAGGCAAAAGAACTTAGTCTTTCCTCCTGGGAGTTATGAGAGAGAAAATGAAAGATGGATTGGAAAGTGGCAAGATGAAGTGGGAACTTCTGTTAGAAGGCTAATTATGTAGGTGAGAGATATGAGGGCCTGTACTAGGGTGGTGACAGTATGAATAGATAGGAGAGATGTGATGGCGGAGAATGGAGAAGGAAGAAGGAAGAAGGAGGAGAAGGAAGATAATGATACAACTAAACTGGCCAGCCTTTTTCATTAGCCACTTATTTTGACAGTTTTGACCTACCTCATGTTTTGAGGTACTACTAATAAATGAATTTCTACCTGTAAAAAAGAGACTGCGATAGATCAAGCCATGTCTTTATTATTGTATACAGAAACTTCAAGCATAACCTCCATTTTGAAATATAACTTTCCTGGCTAGAAAAAATGTTTATTTTAAGTATGGTTTAGAATAAATATTTTTTGCTTGCACATTGAGTTAATTAGTTTATTTGAAGCATAACTACTTTTAAACTCATGGTTTGCATGATAAAAATTCAACAGTTTAAAAAAAACTTTCTTTGTGACTTTTGCAAAAAAAAGGTTTGTTCTCCACTTAAAAAAAAACAAAACTATAGCTCCTTCTAATTCCTAGTAGACTGCTCATCCTGAGAAGACAATTATATTCCAAGGTAACTGAATGTATATCATCCTTAGGTTAATTACAAGGACATACCTGTCAAAGGTTTCATTCTAGGGAATAGGATCCTATATCTGAAGCTACTTATAGTTTTAAATGCAGACCAAGTTCAAATTGTCTAAAACACTAAATTCAGAGAATTTAGATAGTCTAAGAACATAGCCATGTCTGCCCCAATTAAGTAGTACCCCGAAATTTTCTAAATCAATTGAAAAGTAAGACTAATGATAAGGAATGACACCAGAAAAAGAACTTTTTTCTCTATATAAGCAAGAGCAATCTAGTCTCAAATTGTTTTATTGCCAAAGACTCATCCTGTGACCCTCATATGAGTACTTGTGCTTAAACAGTGTCAAAGGCTGGAATAAGACAAGGATCTTTGTAATCTTGAAGTAATATGCTCATCATCTGGAAGGATGCAAGAGGACCCTGGGAGCTTCCATTTTCCCTGCACTCACTATCCATCTGACATCTAACTAACTGTAACAATCAGATCTAGAATACATGAGTTCTGTGTTAGGTTTCACTTTCACCCTTTCATTGGAACAGAGTCACCACGGAACTATCCATTTCAAGAGCATTTGCTAATAAATGTTAGAGAATTAGTCAGTGAGAATAATCAATTATTCCATCTTTGAAATTAACAGAGGACACTCACATTTACATAACACTTTAAAGTTGGCAAAGCACTTTGCCTATTTTATATTATGTGAGTTTCAACATAACCCTATGAAGTAGATACTATAGAAATTATGATCCTTATTTCACGAATGTGGAAATCTAGGCTCAGAGCATTGAAGTAACTTACCAAGAGTCACACAGTTTCTACTTTATAGAGACAGGATTTGAGCCTATCTTCTGAACATAGCTTAGCACTCCATCCACTACACTGAATTTGTTTCAGACTGTGAAAGAAGTTGCAGAGATAAAGAGTTTATAGGACTTGGTAACTGAGGAGAAGTACAACAGAAGAAAAAGACAATGATAAACCCAAGGTTTCAAATATGAGTGAGTGGATGAACACTGGTACTGCATCAACAAGGCAAGATTCATGACCTTGAAGATGACCATGAACGTGCCTGTATAGTTCAGAATCACAAAGTATAACAGATTCTTTAGGTAGAAGGAAGAGGAAGTACAACATTTATTTAGATGCCAGAGGGTCAAATCCCAGAACCAGTAATTCCAATTAAATATAGCAGTAATTGTATTACAAAACCAGTAAGTCCACCTAAATGTAACAACAAGGAAATTATAACACAGTGTTATAGCGAGGAACCAAGTCATCTTGTAACCTTCCCCCCTGCTGGGGTCTTCCTGTAAACACTCACAAATCCCAACTATCTGCTTGCCTGTGTTCTCTCCCTGTTCAGTTCTCTGGTCTCCGCAGCTCCCTGGTTTTCACTCTCCACTATGCACTCTCTGCAGCTCTGTGGATCCAGAGTTCTTAATCCTTCTCCTTGAGCTGAATTCTGAATTCTGACCTTACAATGGCTACCTCTTGGGAATAGATACTCTTTTTAGGGCCTGAGGGCTTCATGCCCAGTCAGCAAAAGGGTGTAAGCCTAGGGCTTAATAGGAAGAAAAGAGTGTAGGCCTGGAGCTTAGTGACTAGTAAGTAAAGGGTGTAGGCCTGCCTACAAACAAACCTCTAATCAAGCTTCCCTTAACTAGCCCTACCTGAGGCCTATTAAATGGGTAGGAAAGATCTTTAACAGCTGATTGGCATCACAGGTACCCACTGTCAAAACAGGAAATCAGAAGAAGTAGAAGGTTTAGGAGAAAGTTAATAACTCACTTTTAGACATGTTTAACTTTTGCAGCTAGTGACAGATCCAGTTTTGAGATGCCTTATTGGCAAATGCTATTTAAGGCTGAGAAGAAATGTCAGGTGAGAAGATATAGATTTCAGAGTCCTTTGTACATGGATCCTTGAATCCATGGAGGTGAATTAAATTGCTTATAGGAAAAAAAAGAGTATATGAAAAAGAAGAATAAAGGTCCCAGGAAACAATCTTGTGGAACACTTAATTTCAGAAGTGGGATAAGGAAGAGATGCTTGTGAAGGAGACAGAGAAATAGAGAGATGAGAAGAGAAACAGAAGTATATATTATATCAGAAGCCAAGGGAGGAGTGGGTGGTCAACAGTGTCAAAAGTTGTACAGAACTTAAAGATGAGAACTAAGTAAATAACTTTGGATTTATGGATAGGAAGATCAGTTGTAACATTAGAGAGAGCTATTTCTATAGATTGGTGGTGAGAGAAGTCATATTATAATGAGTTAAATATAGAGTAAAGGGTGAAAAAGGTGGAAATCACAGATATAAACACTTGTTTTCAAAAATGTCATTATTCTAAGCCCGGGGAGAAATGAGGTAACATTGTAATGAAATAAAATTAAATTCAATTTTATGTTCAAAGCAACATCTTAGACTAAGATATAAAGATAAAACAAGGAGTCCCTACCCTTAAGGAGCTAACCTTCTACTAATGAGGGAGAGCAGTAATAATATTTAGAGAGATAAATAAATGAAATATAATTTGAGAAGGAAGAGAGTACTACTAACTAACTGTTTGGGCAAAACTTTTCATTGTTGCTTTTTTTGACTGTCTCCTTAGCTTGCCCAGGCTGGAAATGCAGCAGTCACTCACCAACCTAAATTCACTGCTAATTAATACAGAGGCTTTGACCTGCCCCATTTCCAAGATGAGCCAGGGGTTCTTCCCTAGACAGCCTGGTGATACCCTGTGTCAACTTAGTGAGGACACCATATCAGTTTAGCCTGCTGCAGCTCAGGACTCCTGAGCTCAAGCAATCCATGAGCCTTAGCTTGATCTATAGCAGAGATTACATACATGTGCCATCATGCCTGGCCTGCAACACTTTCCATAAGAGGTGATACCTGAAATGAGCCATGGAGAAAGTTAGAAATTCCAAAAGGGAGAGGTATAGAGAAAGAACATTCCAGACAAGCAAAAGATGGAATGCTAATTTTGGGGAGCAGTAAGAGGGGCAGTTAAACTATAATGTAGAATGTCCAAAGGAGAGTACTATGAAATAATTTTGGAAAAGAAAGGCTGTTTCAGGATTTTGGACAGTTGAGCTTGTTTGTGAATAAATGAGAAAGAATCAATAGAGAAGAGAGAGATGTGACCAATATGCAATACGATTTCTTATAACAGAAGTTTCCATGTCTCATTGCAATGTGTTGGAGCAGAAGTCTCTGAAGATAACTGGTCTTGGTGTCTACAACACTCTTCTATCAAGACTGAAGGAAGTATTCAACAGACTTTCAAGAACATTCATTAAGAAACTAGGAGCTAATAAGAATGATTCTATATGCAGCCAGCCATTGGGTGAATTCAGATCAAAGACAGCAGCAAGGGTCCACTCTTGTCAACAGTCTTTGTGACACTAGCAGTAAAGTAGGTGAAATTTGTCTCTGGCACATCCCCAGATCCCCATTGCCATCCTTTTAAAGTACCATGACCCTCATGTAGCTAGTGCCCTTTGCTTTGCCTTGGTTGCATGAGAGCCATTCACTATGACACTCTAGCCCTTCCTGCTCTAGAAGCTTTGATTCCCAATTCCATCATTGAAGTTTACTTGTCCCGTCTCCCATTCCATAAAGCCTTGTTTACTGCTGGTAGGTTACCGTGCCATTGGGTGTAAAGGTAATGTTGTTACACTGGGAAAATGAGATAGTTGCATTTTAAAATCAGATTCATAGAGCCAGTTCCTTAGCTTAAAAGAATAATTTGGATGATGATGAAAATTCAGGTACAATAGTAATTCAATGGAGGAGAGGTTTTGGAACAAAGACATCCTTTGTTGGCATGCAAAATAGGCATCTATCTATTGTATCAGGACCAGCCATGATTCCAGATATGGGGAAATTCTGATTCCAGGGTCTGACTCTAATAGATGATTAGCATTTCCTTTGCCATGTTCAGTGCCTCCCAGTTAAGTATGTAGCCTATGGCCTAGTCCTCTCACTCCTAAAAGCGCTCACATGAACTGGCTTTAAACCTGGGAGCTAACAAGGCTACCGGTTGCTATCTTTAACTTATTGTCCACATCTATAATGCAATTAGGTAAATTTCTGAGTACACTTATGGTATGATTCATTTCTAATTCTCAAAAAGTAGATTATAGAGTTCCCCAGTGCCTATACATACACTCAAGATGCAAAATACATATAAAGCTCAGAATAGCCTTTATTTCACCTACAGAAAGCAAATAAAGGACTCTAAACAGTTCATAACAAGATTCAGAGATACCTAAAACATCAATTGGCCCTTTAGCTCCCCTGGAAAAATAACTGAAAGCAGGGTTCCTATTAGGGCAATCCTTTGACATTCTGATGTGTTCTCTCTTTCCCAAAGAGTCCTACACATCCCTTTCCCCTCCAAGATTATAAAGGTGGATAGAGCATTGGGCCTGAAGTCAGGAAGACCTGAGTTCAAATCCAGCTTCAGTTACTTACTAGTCATATGACCTTGCACAAGTCATTTAACTTCTGTATGCCTCAATTTTTTTCCATCTGTAAAATGAGGATAATAATGGCACCTACATCCCAGGGTTGTTGCAAGGATCACATGAGAATATGTAAAGTACTTAGCACAGTTCCTGGTACATACTAGGTACTATGTAAATGATATATAATAGTAGCATGGCTCTGTGTTTTGGAGGATTCTGAACAAGCATTTACCTTCCCACCTTCCCTCTTTGAGTAATTCACTGACTTGGCTCTCTAAGTGGAAAGTCCTCTTCTTTCTCTTTGGAACACACTGTAACAGCAACTCTCCTCCTATGTCTAGAAAATCAACTACCCAGACTGTTGAACTCAATAATCCTTAAGCTGGTGGTTAAGAGTTAAATCACTCTTGGACTTAGCAGGCAAGTACGTGTCTACTTTCATCATGTGCTTTTGCAGGAAATCTCTGTGTCCTGAGCCCTATCAGCCTTTGATTTCGCTTCTAGGCCCCTGGCCTTTAACTTCTGCTCAGAAAGATAAATAGGAAAGATGGAGTTTGCCAGGAGCTTGGGGCACAGGGACACTCCTTTCAAGCCAAATGCTTCTATGGTTAATGGCCATTAACTATTCCTGCGGGTGGAGTGGGAGGGAAGAGGGAAGTGAGGAACTGCCCATACATACAGATCTTTCTTTGTCCTCTCAGAATATTAGATTCAGGTCTGTCTTAGGAAGGTGACAAGGAAGGCTAAACAAGAAAGCATGGCCAGCTGCCCTTTTACAGGCCGTGGGAAGAAGTGACTAATTCTCAGTCATCAGAAGACAGCCCCAATATCTGAAAATCAGTGAAGCACCAGTAAGCATACTCATAATTCAATTGAGCTGCCTCCAAACCAAAGGGTCCACACTCTGCAATGCTGTTAGCTTAACTGGCAACTCATGAAGTAAATCAGGGATTCCTGATACTTCTGAGACATTTTACCTCTTCACTGTAGCACTTGCAAATTGGTGTGTTTTATAAGCAATAATTACTCCTCAGCCTGGCTATGCATGGTAAGTTAGCCTTAAAATCCCAGTCTTGCAGATGGGGCGATGTTGCATGGAAAATAATTGGCAGCACTGGGAATAGAACTCTTTAATTCCTGATAACCAGCTCTGAGCTCTGTCCGCAGGGAATGCTTAGTGATTATAAATAGAGGACAAAGAGGACAGGTTGAACAAATGACCTCTATTGCTTGTCACTTATTTTAATACTTCTATGCTCAATCCTTTCCCTAGAGGAAATGGTTTCCTTACTAAAAATATATTCTCCACAAGATCTGTGTGGTTCTACAAAATATCAGACAAGAGTAGGAACATACCAAGGGACAGTACCATTTTGGTAGTAACTAATCCACTTATCTATTCTGTCTGTGGAGGATAAGATAATCTTATTCTAATAAATTCAGTAAGCATTTTTCATACCAAATGTAATTAGAAAGTAAGCTTTTTTTTAACCCATTGAGGTTAATCAATAGAGGATCTAGCAGTCTCATTTTAATACTTATTAGAAATAGTCCTGTAACTTTTTGCACAGGCAAAAGCTCAATAAATACTTGTTAAGTGTTTATTGCCCTAATTTTTTATACTAAGTAGAGTCCCAAGTCTTTTGTGTTAAGTATCATGAGACTCAGAAATAATCAGTGTCAGCAAAGTATACCATCTCCTAAATTCACAGCTGGAACATCATGATATTACCTCTGACTGCTCAATATACCTCCACTAGTCTTCCTACAATGCCTCATTGTGGCAATGGAGGTGACTTTAGGTTCTCAAAGGCCATTCCAATGAAAGAACACTAGCTCTGGAAGATTCTGCCACGTTGAAAAGGCTTCAATATGGCCCTGACAACGGAGTGAATCTATTTTCCAAGGAATAATCTAACTCCTACAGAGAAGCACATTACCAGTAGGCTAGCCACCTGAATTTTATTGACCATAGGAACCTATGAAACAAAGAAAAATACAAAATAGCTCTCCATCCTGTGCAGCCTACTTCCACTTCGATAGGCACAGTGGAAGAGTGGCAGAAAGGGGGCAGAGGGAGCTAAGAATCACAAGTTTTAGACCATCTGTAGACTATAATTTGACTGTTAGTACTCCAAAATTCCTGAGATCCTTGTCCAATGACCAATGAGTATACATCCTGCTGGAGGAGCGGAGTTCTATTAATTTAACATTTTCTCTAGAAATGAGAACAGAAGAAGGAAGAAGCTTCCAGCAATATGGAAGGATAGCTTACAGGTACTCCTTAGAAAGGAATAGGAAGGAGTTGATGGGATAGGTTTTATTACTTGCCTAAAGGCAAGAAATAAATACATCATGGGATTCTTATTCATCATGTATTGCAGAATTAATGCTGAATATTTGCAAAATGACCATTACGAAATTAATTAGTTTATACAAATCCTGAGGATGAAGTAGTAGAGAAATTCTACGAAGAACTAGATAAGACTTGATGAGACTTCCTAAATAAAACAATATATATTCTGATACTCAGTGACTTCACCACAAAAATGGGAAAAATGAGAATAAGGAGAAAAGTAGGAATCCATGGCTCAGATCAAAGAATTGTAGATTTTCCAGAAGCCTCACACTTCTATATCATGAACACTTTCTTCAGAAAAAGAATTGGTAGGTGCTAGATATAGGGAGTACCAAGTAACATCATAAATGATGAAAACAATTATAGTTTATATTTTAATAGACCAGAAAGATTTGTTATTGGTGTATTATCTCTAACAGATAATCATATATAATCATATGATTGACATAGCTAAAATCAAAATTAGGAAAAAAAAAGGAAAGGAAAACAAAGAGAAATATAGATGACATGCAACTTAAACAGTTTAAACATGAACTATTTAAACAATTGGAAACTTAAACATGGGAAACAGGAGCTAGAAGTAACATAAATACCAGCTATAAAAATTTTATGTTTCAGCAACATAAATTAATTGCCATTATCATAAAAGAGACTAAAAGAGCCCAGAAAGCACATTATTCAGCAAAAATCTAACTTAATTTCTAGAAAAAGAGAAATGACTACCAAAGTCCACACCTGATTTGACTGTAAACTCAGAGATTTTTAAAATCTTGTGAAAATGGAAAAATGATGACTATAAGCAGTACTGTCTCATAAAACAGAGAGTAGCATTTGGAAAATAAAACTAGTTTAAAGAAAGGTTGGCCATAGCTCTAACTATCCCAAAGGCATTCAAGAATGCAATGAAAAGAATACTATAAACAGAAAAAAAACAGAAATTATTCTAAAAGACATTATTAACAATCTGTTTTCTTTATTAAGGTCAGTGAAACGGGAACATTTGAACCCTAATTCCATAGTCCCAAAAGTGTTTATTGAAGAGATAGAAATGGTACTAAAAAGGACAAAGATTGTAAAAATAGGCCAAATGGACCAAGAATAAAAAGTGTCTCAAAACTCAAGGTACAGTTTTAAGCTTTAAACTTCACTAAGAATTTTGGGACACCCTGTATAGAAAGGACATGCATGTTGGAGGTAACTGAACTGGGAGGGTATCAAGGAACTGATATACATAATAGCTAAAGTAGTGGAAAATATGAAAGGTGTGTGTTGGGGATGGGGGGGAGTCTAGACACTATTAAGACTATAAAGGTGACTAAGAGAACATCAGTAACTACTAACTTGCTTACCTACCCTTCCAGCTATAAAACATCTTTATGTTTTATCTGTCCCTGAAGCATTAAAAATGATTACCATACAAAGGGCAATGGAGAGGTGCATGGTGGGCATGAGCAGATTGGGACATATAACCAATGAGGATCTCTGAAGAACAATAGGAATAAAGGATGCCATTAAGGAATTAAGATAGGAAGAGAAAATTGGGGTGATAAGGAGGGATTAACAAGTGGAGAGCACGGACACAAGTCACAGGATGAGGAAGCATGAATAGTTTGCAATATACATTATTGAAGGGTACTTCCTAATTGAGTCAATCACTGACTCATTTAAAAATCTAAGTTGAAATGATCTCACAATCACACCAAAAGAAAACTGAATATAAAGAAACCTATGGAGATAAGGATTATAAACAGATCTAAGTCACACTGAGAATCCACAGATTGGTTCTAAGCCTCCCTACAGTTTCCTCTGGACAAACTTCTCTCTAAGATGCAGATCAAGCATCATCTATGTCAAGCCTGTAAAACGTACAGCCGGGGCGCTTGCAATCTGCCAAAAGATTTCAGCAACAAGAAAAATGTAGGGTTGCCACTGCGCAGGCTCTGTTTGTCACGTGACCTACAGCACCCAATCCTCTTCAGTCTGTTTCTAGTCTAACCTACCTGGGGCCCGAAGGTGTTTACAAGTTCTGCAGGTATGCTTGTGAATACTTTCCTCACCTCCCCAGATGTCAGTGTCCTTCCTCTCAAAGTACCTTATGTTCATTCCCATTGTGTTTAATCGGTATGTGATTGTATATGTCGTTGTTTTCTCCCCCATTGGATTATAAGATCCTTGTGAGTGGATGGATGATACGCTTTTGTATTTGTGTTGCTGACCTAGTACATAGGTGCCTGGTGGATGGTAAGTACTTCATAAGTGCTTGGAATTTCACAACCCTTAGAGTCAGCTCATTCTACTTTTGGATAGCTCTAATTGTTAGGAAGGTTTTTCTTATATTGGGCAGAAAATTTGCCTCTCTGCACATTCTACCCATTGCTTTGAGTTCTCCCCTCTGGGGCCAAACAAATCAAAGATAACCTCTTTTGCACTTGACTCTCTCAGTTACTTAAATAAAATTAACATACCCCTCTCCCCTCAATCAAATCTGTTCCTAGCCCTAACCATTAATCAATTAGCTACTAATTACATCCTAATAACATCCATTAATCAATTAACCATTAATCAATACTACCACCATTCACCCAGATTCCTGTGTTCATAATCCTGTAGAATTATCACCTCCTACATCCAATTGGTCTCCAAGTCTTTTTCTATTCTGCCTTCACAATATCTCTCATATCTGTCCCTTCCTATGTAACAGGCAGCATAGTATAGACAAATATGGTTGGGCTTAAAATTAGGAAACCTGGGTTTGGATCCTAGCTCTGACAATTATAAGGTATGTGACCATAAGCAAATGACTTAAATTATCTGAGCCTCAGATTCCTCATCAAAACCTATTAGTGACTACTGCTTGCTCAATAAAAGTTACAGTTTCTAGACTGTCATTCAAGGCCCACCACAATCTAGGGTCATCCTGTCTTTTTAGACTTCTCTTGCTCTGTAACCCTAGATATATTATATTTTACAATCCACCAAACTAGATTCCTGGCCATCCAGTACTTTCCTGCCTCTAAGTCTGCTAATACCAGCTCCTGTCTCAGGATTGTTCTCTCCCTCCCCGCCTCTACCTCTTGAAATCTTTCCTCCTCTCCCCACCCCCTATTTCTTAAGACTCAGCTCAAATGCTGCCTCTTTTGTGAGCCAGTCAGGACAGATCTTTACCTGACTTGAACCTCATGGTGCCCTTGTATTTTTCATGCAACTATTTTTTTATTATAACTAGCTGTGAACTTTTCATACCTCTCTGATAGACTATAAACTCCATAAGGTCAGTAATTGTGGCTTATTTAATCTTTGCCTCCTCCTTGCTTGGAGCATGATAGTCATTTGTTAAATGTTTGTTGAAGTTGCAGAAATAAACATAACATATCATTAGCTGGCATTTATATAAGACTTTAAAATTTGTAAAGTGCTTTGCCAATATCCTGACAACAATCCTAGGAGGCAGGCAGATGCTATTATTATTTTCCTTATTTTACAGGTGAAGAAATCGAGGCATACAGACAAGAAATTTATTGCCTGGGGTCACCCAGATAGTAACTTTTGGAGATTGGATTTGAACTCAGGTTCTCTTTTCTCTAGGCTCAACACTATCCACTCTATGTTCTCTGTGCCACTACAAATGTGGAAGGGTAACATAACTGTGATGGATGGAATTACACCAAAAAAGAAAAAAATCTATTGACCCTACAACAGTAGGTGAAACAAACAAAAAATAGAACTTCCTACGGTGATGAGGGATTAATCATACTGCCATGTGACCAAAATTGACAAAATATTCTGTTTATGTGCTGATAAAAAATAACAAATGCAGCTCAACACAAGCATCGAGATTAAGGCCATCAAAACATTTGCATTAGCAGCACAAATATATTCACTTGGTGTCTTGTACAGATGGCACAGCCACTGTATATAACAACAGTGATAGATTGTATTTTTCTGTTGGGTTTTTTTGGCTTTGTTTTGTTTTTTTTTTTTTTGAGAGAGCTGGGGCCTCAATGAAAAGTAAAAGAAGAAAGCATTTCTATAAATACTGTCAGTTATTGAAAATGAGCAGGTTGGGAGAACAAAGCCATTGTCCAAATTAACTTATGTGTTGTGTCCCCAAATTAAACAAAAACACTGACTTGTACGTTGATTATTGCTTTCAAGAAGGTTTATTTGGTAAATTATAAATTGAGACAATTTTCTATGTGGCCAAAAACAGTTGTAACTGTGGCTCAAAAGCAAACAGCTTTTCCAATTAATTTGATAGTTTGATGTTGAAATTTGTTTTCATTCCCAAGGTAAGAGGAAAAATAATCTGAAAGACAAATTTTAATTTTAATTTCCTGCATTGACCTTAAAAGATAACTAAAAGGGAAAAAAAGAAACAACATTATAATGGGCGCATTCCCCACTGCACCCCCACCCCACTCTTTCATTTGAGCATACTAAAGCATCCTCTGCCTGCTTTCAATTCAACCATGTAGGGAGTTAGGGAGGTGACTCATGAGTCTTTAACTTATTGGCTCTTTTCAGCCACATGGTGGATTCTTGTTGAAAGTACTTTTTGATGTTTTAGAGGGTTGTGAAAGAACCTGAAAGATCCCTTGGTGGTCCCTCTATCCTGTGACAGCAACAAGAAAGCAGGGTGCTACATCTGATAAAAGAACAGGTATTCTCCAGATGGTGTCTTCTTGGATGCAGTCCTCTAGCTAACGAGATGTCATAGAAATCACAAAGTAGGCTTAAAAATTAGTAAGAAACATAAAAGAGCCCTGACCATAGAAAGCTACTATGGCAACAGGGAAGATCAAAACTCAGAAGAGGACAACACTGTCAAAATACCTACATGTGAAGACTCCAAGGGGAATATGAATTGGTCTCAAGCCCCCAAAGTCCTCTTGGAACTGCTCAAAAAGGATTTTAAAAATCAAGTAATAGAGGTAGAAGAAAATTTGGGGGGGAAGAGGGTTATGAAGGAGAATTATGGAAAAAAGAGTCAACAGCTTAGAAAAGGAAGCACAAAAATTGACTGAAGAGAATAATTTCTTTAAAAAAAATAGAACTAGCCATTTTTTTAAAATCCGCTGAGGAAAACAACTCCTGTACAAGTAGAATTGGCCAAATGGAAAAGGGGGTAGAAAAAAGTAACTGAACGAAAGAAAATAATTCCTTAAAAATTAGAATTGGGCAAGTGGAAGCTAAAAACTCTGAGAATTCAAGAACCAGTCAAACAAAATCAAAAGAAAGGAAAAAAATAGAAGAAAATGTAAAATACCTCATTGGAAAAACAACTGACCTGGAAAATAGATCCAGGGGAGATAATTTAAGAATTATTGGACTGAAGATGGCGGCTGGTAAGCAGGGACTGGAGTGAGCTCCGTACTGAGCCCCTCCAAAAACCTATAAAAAATGGCTCTGAAGCAATTCTAGAATGGCACAACCCACAGAACAGCAGAGGGAAGCAGGGCTCCAGCCCAGTACACCCTGGATGGCCTCTGGGTGAGGTCTATCACACACGGAGCTGGGAACGGAGTGGAGCAGAGCCCAGCCTGAGCAGCGTGGAACATCCAGACCAGAAGCCGGGCGGAGGGGGCCCTAGTGCCCTGGATCAGTGAGCTGCGGCAGTTACCAGACCCCTCGACCCAAACACCAAAGACTGCGGAGAAGGTTAGTGGGAAAAGCTGCGGGAGTAGAAGGAGTTCAGTTCGGCTTCCAGCCCCGGGGGCAGCAGAGGTGGGGCAGCTACAGCCTTTGTTACTTCCGGCTCCAGGCCCACCTGGTGGGAGGAATTAAGTGGCAGATCAGAGCAGGAGTGCACAGCATGCTGAAGATCTAAGCCCAGTTCGGGCTGGGGGTTGGGGAAGGAGCAGTGCTGGTGTGGCAGAGCTGGCACCTCCCCCCCAAACGTGGAACATAGAACTCTGTAGTCTACAAGCAGTCATACCCCACTGAAAAACTCAAAGGTCAAGTTAGTTGGCTGGGAATATGGCCAGGCAGCGAAAACACACCCAGATTCAGTCTCAGACTTTGCATTCTTTCTTTGCTGACAAAGAAGACCAAAACATACAGCCTAAAGAAGTCAATAAAGTGCAAGAGCCTACATCAAAAGCCTCCAAGAAAAACATGAACTGGTCCCAGGCAATGGAAGAACTCAAAAAGGATTTGGAAAAGTAAGTTAGAGAAGTAGAGGAAAAATTGGGAAGAGAAATGAGAAGGATGCGAGAAAACCATGAAAAACAAGTCAATGACTTGCTAAAGGAGACCCAAAAAAATACTGAAAAATACACTGAAGAAAACAACACCTTAAAAAACAGACTAACTCAAATGGCAAAAGAGCTCCAAAAAGCCAATGAGGAGAAGAATGCCTTGAAAGGCAGAATTAGCCAAATGGAAAAGGAGGTCCAAAAGACCACTGAAGAAAATACTACTTTAAAAATTAGATTGGAGCAAGTGGAAGCTAGTGACTTTATGAGAAATCAGGATATTATAAAACAGAACCAGAGGAATGAAAAAATGGAAGACAATGTGAAATATCTCCTTGGAAAAACCACTGACCTGGAAAATAGATCCAGGAGAGATAATATAAAAATTATTGGACTACCTGAAAGCCATGATCAAAAAAAGAGCCTAGATACCATCTTTCAAGAAATTATCAAGGAGAATTGCCCTGATATTCTAGAGCCAGAGGAAAATAGAAATTGAAAGAATCCATTGATCGCCTCCTCAAATAGATCCCAAAAAGAAATCTCCTAGGAATATTGTCACCAAATTCCAGAGCTCCCAGATCAAGGAGAAAATACTGCAAGCAGCCAGAAAGAAACAATTTGAGTACTGTGGAAACCCAATCAGAATAACCCAAGATCTGGCAGCTTCTACATTAAGAGATCGAAGGGCTTGGAATGCGATATTCCGGAGGTCAATGGAGCTAGGATTAAAACCTAGAATCACCTACCCAGCAAAACTGAGTATCATGTTCCAAGGCAAAATATGGATTTTCAATGAAATAGAGGACTTTCAAGCTTTCTCAGTGAAAAGACCAGAACTGAATAGAAAATTTGACTTTCAAACACAACAATCAAGAGAAGCATGAAAAGGTAATCAAGAAACAGAAATTGCAAGGGACTAGCTAAAGTTGAACTGTTTTGTTTACATTCCTACATGGAAAGATGATGTGTCTGATTCATGAGACCTCAGTATTAGGGTAGTTGAAGGGAATATGCATATATATGTATATATATGTTTATGTATATATATATATGTATATATGTATATATAAGTGAATGTGTATGTATGTATATATGTGTATATGTATGTGTATGTATGTATATATGTATGTGTATATATATATATGTAAAAGAGAGAGAGTAGACACAGGGTGAGTTGAAGATGAAGGGAAGATATCTAAAAGAAATAAGATGAAATTAAGGGATGAGAGAGCAACATACTGAGAGAGGGAGATAGGGAAAGATAGAATGGGGTGGATTGTCTCGCATAAAGGTGGCAAGAGGAAGCAGTTCTGTGGGAGGAGGGGAGAGGGCAGGTGAGGGGGGAATGAGTGAACCTTGCTCTCATCAGATTTAGCCTGAAGAGGGAATACCATACATACTCAGTTGGGTATATTACCCCACAGGAAAGAAGAGGGAGGAAGATAAAAAAAAAATAAAAGGGGGGGGGGATGATGGAGGGGAGGGCAGATGGGGGTGGGGGTAATCAAAACAAACACTTTGGAAAGGGGACAGGGTCAGGGGAGAAAATTCAATAAAGCGGGATGGGTTGGGAAGGAGCAAAATGTAGTTAGCCTTTCACAACATGAGTATTGTGGAAGGGCTATCCATAATGATACATGTGTGGCCTAGGTTGAATTGCTCGACTTCCTAAGGAGGGTGGGTGGGAAGGGAAGAGGGGAGAGAATTTGGAACTCAAAGTTTTAAAAACAGATGTTCAAAAAAAAAAGTTTTTGCATGCAACTAAAAAATAAGATACACAGGCAATGGGGCATAGAAATTTATCTTGCCCTACAAGAAAGGAAGGGGAAAGGGGATGAGAGGGGAGGGGGGTGATAGAGGGGAGGGCTGACTGGGGAACAGGGCAACCAGAATATACGCCATCTTGGAGTGGGGGGGAGGGTAGAAATGGGGAGAAAATTTGTAATCCAAACTGTTGTGAAAATCAATGTTGAAAACCAAATATGTTAAATAAATAAATTTAAATTAAAAAAAAAGAATTATTGGACTACAAAAAACACCTAGACAGAATCTTTCAAGAAATTATCAAGGAAAACTGCCCTAATATCCTAGAACCTGAAGATAAAATAGTCACTGAAAGAATCTACCACTCTCCTCCTGAAAGAGATCCCAAAATGAAGACTCCAAGGAATATTGTAGCCAAATTCCAGAATTATCAGGTCAAGGAGAAAATACTGCAAGCAGTCATAAACAAACAATTCATATATCAAGGAGTGACAGGATTACACAGAATTTAGCAGCTTCCATAATAGAGGATCAGAGAACCAGGAATATGAAATTCCAGAAGCCAAAAGACCTTGAATTACAACCAAGAATCAACTACCCAGCAAAAGTGAGCATAATCTTTCAGGGGAAAAGTGGACATTCAATGAAACAAGGGACTTTCAAACTTCCCTAAAGAAAAGACCAGAGCTGAACAGAAAATTCATCTTCAAATACCAGACTCAAAGAAGCATAAAAAGGTAAATAGGAAAGGAAAAAATGTTATTCAATAAGATTAGACTATTTATATCCCTACACAGGGAGATGATACTTACGAATCTTGAGAACCATATCTCTAGTAGGGCAGTTAGAAGGAATATACATAGACAGATGGTGCGAGTATAAGATGCCTTTGATGTGATGACATAAAAAAATTAAGGAGTGAAAAAGGGGATTTTACTGAGAGAAGAGGAAAGGGGAAAGCAGAATAGGATAAATTATATCATATGAAGAGGCCTAGAAGACCTATTACAATAGAGGGAAGGAAGGAAGGGGTAAGCATTGTTTGAACCTTACTTTCATCAGATTTGACTTGAAGAAGGAGTAACATATATATTCAGTTGGATACAGAAATGTATTTATCCTATAGGGAAGTAGTGGGGGAAAGGGGAAAGAAAAGGGGAAAGAAAGAAAGGAGGTAGTGATAGAAGGGAGAGTAGATTGAGGGAGGTAGTGGTGAGAAGTAAAACAATGGTGAAGAGGGACAGGGTGAAAGAAAAGTATAAATGGAAAAATAGGATGGAAGGAAATACACAATTAGTAAACAAATAATCACAGTGAATGTGAATGGGAAAATCTCTCCCATAAAACAGAAGTAGATTGCAGAGTGGATTAAAAACTAGAATCCTACAATATTTTGTTTACAACAAACACATTTGAAGCAGAGAGATACAAGCAGAGTAAAGGTAAAAGGCTGGAGCAGAATATATTATGCTTCAGCTGAAGTAAAAAAAAAGCAGGGGTAGCAATCTTGATCTCAGACTAAACAAAAGCAAAAATAGATCTAATTAAAAGAGATAAGGAGGGAAACTACATCTTGCTAAAAGGTACCATAGACAATGAAGTAATATCAATACTAAACATATATGCACCAAGTGGTATACTATCCAAATTCTTAGAGGAGAAGTTAAGTGAGTTACAGGAAGAAATGGACAGCAAAACTATACTAGTGGGGAACCTCAACCTCCCCCCTACAGAACTGGATAAATCTAAACAAAATAAACAAGAAGTTAAGGAGGTGCATAGAATTTTAGAAAAGTTGGTATGATAGACCTCTGGTAAAAACTGAATAGGGAGAGAAAGGAATATACCTTTTTCTCAGTAATACATAGAACCTACACAAAAGTTGACCGTGTATTAGGGTATAAAAATCTCACAATCGAGTACAGAAAGGTAGAAATATTAAATGCATCCTTTTCAGATTATGATGTAATAAAAATTACATGTAATAAAGGGCCATAGAAAGATAGAATAAAAACTAATTGGAAACTAAATAATCAAATCCTAAAGAATAAGTGGGTCAAGCAACAAATCGTATAAAAAGTCAATAATTTCATCAAAGAGAACAA
Organism: Trichosurus vulpecula; assembly: GCF_011100635.1. Taxonomy (NCBI): domain Eukaryota; kingdom Metazoa; phylum Chordata; class Mammalia; order Diprotodontia; family Phalangeridae; genus Trichosurus; species Trichosurus vulpecula. The sequence goes on along the minus strand of NC_050573.1, from coordinate 410,991,211 downwards.
TAATAATGAGACCACATACCAAAACTTACAAGATCCAGCCAAAGCCGTTCTTAGGGGAAACTTTATATCTCTAAAAGCTTACATGAATAAAATAAAGAGGAGATCAATAAGTTGGGCATGCAACTAAAAAAGCAAGAAAAAGAACAAATTAAAAATCTCCAATTAAATGCCAAGTTAGAAATTCTGAAAATCAAATGAGAAATTAATAAAATTGAAAGTAAGAAAACTATTGAACTAATAAATAAAACCAGCAGCTAGTTTTATGGGGGGGGGGGGACAGTAAAATAGATAATTCTTTGGTTAATTTGATTAGAAAAAAAAGAAAAAAGAAAATCAAATTACCAGTATCAAAAATGAAAAGGGTGAATTCACCACCAAATGAAGGGGAAATTAAAGCAGTGATTAGGAGCTATTTTACCCAACTGTATGCTAATAAGTCTGACAATCTAAGTGAAATGGATGAATATTTACAAAAAATATAAATTGCCCAGATTAACAGAAGAGGAAATAAAATATTTACGTAATCCCATTTTAGATGAAGAAATTGAACAAACCATCAATAAACTTCCTAAGAAAAAATTTCCAGGGCCACATGGATTTACAAGAGAATTCTACCAAACCTTTAAAGAATAATTAATTCTAATACTGTATAAACTATTTGGAAAAATAGGTGAAGGAGACCTACCAAATTCCTTTCATGATACAAATATGGTGTTGATACTTAAACCAGGAAGAGCTAAAACAGAGAAAGAAAATTATAGAGTAATTTCCCTAATAAATATTGAGGAAAAATGCTAAATAAAATATTAGCAAAGATATTACAGCAATTTGTCACCAAGAAAATACACTATGATCAAGTGGGATTTATGCTAAGAATGCAGGATTGGTTCAATATTACAAAAACTTAGCATAATTGACCATATCAATAACAAAACTAACAAATCATATGATGACCTCAATAGATTGAGAAAAAGCTTGTGACAAAATATGGCACCTATTCCTATTAAAACACTAAAGAGCATAGGAACAAATGGAGTTTTCCTTAAAATGATAAGCAAGATCTATCAAAAACCATCAGCAAGCATTATATGTAATCGGGGTGAGCTAGAAGCTTCCCCAATAAGATCAGGGGTGAAACAAGATGCCCATTGTCACCACTATTATTCAATATTGTACTAGAATTGTTAGCTTTAGCAATAAGAAAGGAAAAAGAAACTGGAGGAATAAGAATAAGCAATGAAGAAACAAAACTATCACTCTTTGAAGATGATGATTTACTTAGAGAATCCTACAGAATCAACTAAAAAATCTACTTGAAACAATTAATAACTAACAAAATTGCAGGATATAAAATAAATCCACATAAATCATGTGTTTCTATATATTACCAACAAAGCCCAGCAGCAAGACATAGAAAGAGAAATTCCATTTAATATAACTGTAGACAATATAAAATATTTAGGAGTCTACCTGTCAAGGCAAACCTAGGAACTAAATGAACACAATTACAAAACACTTTTCACACAAATAAATTCAGATCCAAACAACTGGGAAAATATCATTTGCTCATAGGTAGGCTGAGCTAATATAGTAAAAAGGACAATTCTACCTAAATTAATTTACTTATTCAATGCCATACCAAGAAAACTACCAAAAAATTATTTTATAGAGCTAGAAAAAAATAATAAAATTTATCTGGAAGAACAAAATGTCGAGAATATCAAAGGAATTAATGAAAAAATGCAAGGGAAGGTGGACTACCTGTATCAGATCTAAAACTATGTTACAAAGTGCCAAGCATCAAAACTAGTTGGTACTGGCTAAGAAATAGAGTGGTGGATCAATGGAATAGGTTAGGTATACAAGACACTGCAGTAAATAACTATAGTAATCTACTGTTTGGTAAACCCAAAAAACTCCAGCTTCTGGGATAAGAAATCACTATTTGACAATAACTGCTGGGAAAACTGGAAAATATCATGGCAGAAACTGGGCATAGATCAACATCTGACCCCCTATACAAAGATAAGGTCAAAATGGGTATAGGATTTAAACAAAAAGGGTGATACCGTAAGCAAATTAGGAGAGCAAGAAATAGTTTACTTGTCATATCTATGGATAACACATCAATTCATGACCAAACAAGATATAGAGAACATTATGAAATGCAAAATGGATAATTTTGATTACTTTAAGTTAAAAGGGTTTTGCACAAACAAAAACAATGAAGCCAAGATTAGAAGGAAAGAAGAAAGCTAGGAAATTTTTTTTACAGTCAGTGTTTCTGATAAGGGCCTCATTTCTAAACTATATAGAGAAATGAGTCAAATTTATAAGAATACAAGTCATTTCCCAACTGATAAATGGTCAAAGGATATGAACAGGAAGTATTCAGATGAAAAATTTTAAGTTATATGTAGTCAAATGGAAAAAATGCTCTAAATCATTATTGATTAGAGAAATGCAAATTAAAACAACTCTGAGGTACCACCTCATACCTATCAGATTGGCTAATATGATGAAAAAGGAAAATGGTAAATGTTGTAAACGTAGGAAAATTGGGACACTAGTGTTGGTGGAGTTGTGAACTGCTCCAACCAGTCTGGAGAGCAATTTGGAACTATGACCAAATGTAATGGTAAGCAGGGTGGGACTTTTTTACTGTTTTCTCTTTTGGGATGCTGAGGTAATCAAGTACTTTTGATGAGTCTTGCCTTTCAAATGTAATGGCAAGCAAAGTAGGACTTTTTGCTGTTTTTTTGTTTGAGTGCTTCTCAGCACTGAGGTAATCAAGTGCCTTTGCTTCAACTGGGAGTCTTTGATTGACTCAAGAGTCTTTGATGACCTGCTTAAGAAACAAGAAAGCCCCAGGCCCCAGGCCCCACACCTTTTTGCTAAGTAGGTGCTGAGCCCTCAGGGCCCTGAATAGGGTATAAGAGCTCTGAGGTTGGCATTTTGCTTTTGGGGGCACACTCATTGAAACAGTGTTGGTGATGATACTCTGGGTAGCCATTGAAGCAGCACCCCTCACCCAGCTTTGAAAAACCCAGATGTTGGCGCTTCTCTGGTAACTGTGTGTTGTGATCTGGTCAGACAGAAATCTGTCTGTTGATCTGTTTATATTGTCTCTGTTTGCAATTTCTTTTTGTATTCTCTCTGAAGTTCAGGGTGCTGGCATTCCCCATGAACTAAATGAATGGTATATGCATGTTTAATGAAAGTAAATGGATTAAAGTAAGATCGTTAACCCCTTAAAGTTGCTTTCTTTAGAAAAGCAGATTAAAGGACCTGTGCTAGCAGCCCTTCTGTGTGCTGATGCTGTTGGTCTTTCACCCCCACAGAAGCTGCTAGCAACATTGTTGTTATACCAAAGGGCAACCAAACTGTTCATACCCTTTGATCCAGCAATACTGCTACTAGGTCTGTATCTCAAAGAGATCAATAAAAGGAAAAAGAACCCACACATACAATTTATATATATATATATATATATATATATATATACATATATACATATATATATATATATATATGTAGCAGCAATTTTTGTGGTGGCAAAGAACTGGAAATTAAGGGGATGCCCATAAATTGGGAATGGCTAAACAAGTTGTGGTATATGAATGTAATGGAATACTATTGTCCAATAAGAAATGATGAGCAGGCAGATTTTAGAAAAAATTGGAAAGATGTATGTGAACTGATGCTGAGTGAAGTGAGCAGAACCAGGAGAACATTGTACACAGTAACAACAACAACATGTGATTACCAGTTATGATAGACTTAGCTCTTCTCAGCGATACAATGATCCAACTCAATTCCAAAAGACTCATAATGGAGAATGCTATTCACATTCAGAGAAAGAACTATGGAGTCTGAATGCAAATCATAGCATATTAATTTCACTTTTTTCTTTCTCATGTTTTTTTCCTTTTGTTCTGAGTCTTCTTTCACATGATTAATGTGGAAATATGTTTAATATGAATGCATAAGTAGAGTCTATTTCAGATTGCTTGCTGTCTTGCTATCTTGCAGATTGAGGCATATTATTTTCACTTGGGGGGAGGGGTTTCCCTTTCGTTCTGTTTCTTCTTTCACAACATGACTAATGAGGAAATATGTTTCCATGACTGCACAGTTATATGTTACTGTTACAATATAGGATGCCATTTTTTTTACATAATTCACATGGATTGAAATAATTATACTATATTTATTTACAAATTAATCAGTCTTGAATAATGGCTGCAGCTTTATTTTCAGACCAAAAGTTTCATATAAAGTATAACTATTGCAAGAACACATACAGCATAATTATGTTTACTCATTAGGTGTCAGTTCCTCAAGCAAAAACAAATGATCCTTTAAAGGAAAAGGAAATTTTTAAAAAATTACAGTGAAATTAAAATTGTCTAGAGCATAAGTTCTAATTTGTTGTGAGCACCATAATTACTAAGCCATAAGACTGCTATCAAAAACACAAACATATTGATCAGTGTCTCTCAATACAAGAAAGATCATTTTCAAGTTTGTGGGGATAGTTAAATCCCTTTCTTCTGCATTTAGTTCTTGCCCTGGGGCAAGGGGGAGAGGTGGGAAGGCAACAAAGATGGCAGTTATCCACAATCTATAAGGGTATTTTAGTGTTGGATATAATTGTCAACTAATTCATTTCACTTTAGGCAAAATTTGTTAAATACCCATATATATATGCACAGTCCAACACTGAATGGAACCTCTGCATTCAATAATGTAAAATAATGAATGGAAGCAAACAGAAGCAAATGACTTTATGGGAAATCAAGAAATTATAAATTTTTTTTTCCTAGACTACTAATCTGCCATGATTCCTAAATAACTGGATTAGTGGGGAAATCAATGATATTAAGCTTCTCAGACCTTTAACCTCCCCTCATTCTGCCATTTCTGGGACCTGGGGCTAATTTGGGAATAATTTGTTCCAAAGAAACTAAGATAAATAGCTGTCAGATTACATTATCCTAAAATCAGAGATTTTAGTCTAAACCTCATCCTTTTACAGACAAGAAGCTAAGGCTCAGAGGAATTAAGTAATTTACTTGAGATCACACAGGTAGTAAGCAGTACAGGCCAGATTTTAATAAACATTTGTCAGCCAGCCAGCCAGTCAGTAAATATTTATTAAGCCCCTACTATATGCCAAGAGCTATGCTAAACACTGGTACCACCAAGGTCCATGACCTCCATGACCTCCAGATCTGGGCTGGTGCCTGCCTCTTCTTCTAATTAGTTATGCAGCTACAAAGATGCAACCCAAACTCTCTGGATATGTAAGATAAAATATGTATGTCATGGAGTAGAAAGAGTCTTGAATTTAGAATCAGAGAATTTGTATTCCATCCCAGGTCAGCCACCTGTGTGATCAAAAGCAAGTGATTTAATTTCTCTGGGCTTCCGTTCATTCATTTGCAAAATAAAGAGGTTCCCTTTCATCTCCAAAGTTAAGATCCTATGACCTCTGAGATTCCATTCAGCTCTAAATCCATGGTCTTCTGTCAAGAAACATTCAAACTTTGTGACTCACATTGGTAAAGTTCTGTATCCCACTGCAAATCTGATTTATACTTAGTATTTCATTTTTTAAGAAATTACATTTGGTAAGTAAATGCTTTATGATAATGGTGAAAAATTGACACCCTTGTCCTTCAGTGAGAACACAAATTCCATAATTCCAGTCAAGTAGGGAATATATGAAAAAATTTATAAGCATGGGAAGGCACACACAGAAAAAATAAAATTGGCCCAAGTGTATCAAAATCCAACTGGAGATGGTTTCCTGACATGAAGTACATCTAAGAGGAGCAGCTTCTTTAGCAGAAGAAAAATCATGTATTTTGTAGAACGATTAAGATTAACTAGGAATTGCTTATTGGAAAACTTGAGCAAACAGCTGGACATTGTCCAGTGTTACCAGCTGAAAGGGGACTTTAAATATTTCAGAAGAAGTACAGTTCTGACTGATTTGTTCCAGAGATTCTGGTCAACATAAAAGTGAACTTCCGGCAGAACTAAACTGAACTGGCAAAGGCAGAACTTCAGCAAGACAAAAAGATATAATGAAACTTAGAGCTGTATGAAGTTTCTTATAATTATATTTTAAAAAAATAGAAATTAGTCAAAAGAGAGATGCTACAGAAAAGATATATGGATCTGGACCTATGATTTCATCAGGGCAGGTAAGTCTCAGTGTGGAAACTCCTTTTACCAATGCATACCAGCATCTTGCTTATAATTTATGGCCTTATAGGGTTGTCTGAGTTCCAGAATCACACAGACAGTAGGTTAAAGAGTCAGGACTTGAACCCATGTCTTTCCAAATCAAGGTTGGCTCTTTACCCACAACACTATATTGCCACATGTGTGCAGTGGTGTGTGTGTGTGTGTGTGTGTGTGTGTGTGTGTGTGAGAGAGAGAGAGAGAGAGAAAGAGAGAGAGAGAGGGAGAAAGACAGACACACAGAGTATTATATATAGATGTAATATGAGGATATTCCATCTATGAAGTAGTTGCTAATTTTAAATTTGAGATATTTAGAGGGCAGAGCCAAGATGGTAGAGTAAAAGCAGGGACTTGAGCTGTCTTCCAAATCCCTCCAAGCATCTGCAAAAAATTCTAGAGGAGCAGAATCCACAAAAGGACAGAGTGAAACAATTTTCCAGCCCAATATAACCTGGAAGATCAACAGGAAAGGTCACCAGTCTGAGAGAAGAGTGCAGTCTAGTGTGGGCCACACTGGCATAGACCAGGCCCTAGCAAACCAAAAGAAGGCTTCAGGGGACTGAATCACCAGCAGTTGTGGCAGTTTCTAGACTTCTTGACTCACAAATGCCAAAGACAACTTAGAAGGTCAGTAGGAAAACTCCGTTGGACCTGAGAGAAGCCCCAGCCCTGGAGTGGCAGCAGCGGTGGCAGAGCTCTTGGCCCACAGATGGTGGGGGATAGAGCAACTGATCAGAGGGGGATTCCAGGAATCTCTTTGCTGGTGGTGAGGCAGGATTCTCTTGCTTTGCCCCTGCCAGGATCTTGGTCTCAGTCTTGGGTGGCAGTCCTGGGATGAGGAGGAGTGCTGGTGTGGCAGAGCTTGTGGAGGTAGTGGAGAGGGAATCCTCCTCACAGTTCCAAGGCAGAAAAAAGTGCTTGTAGTCACTCACAGAGCAGAGCACAGACCATGAGGAGTAAACACCACTCCTTTGACCATACAACCTTGAAAGAACTGAAAATTTACAGATCCCAAGAAATATTTCTGAAAACAGCTGCACAGAACCCCTGGAGCTCAGGACAGTACACCCTCCACACTGGAAGCAGAGTCCTACCTTAACAAACAGCTAAAAAGGCAAGTAATTGGCTGGGGAAATGAGCAAACAGTGGGAAGAAATATTAGACTATAGAATCCACTTTGGTGACAAGGAAGATCAAAACATACAACCAGAAGAAGACAACAAAGTCAAAGTTTCTACATCCAAAGCCTCCCAGAAAAATACGAATTGGTCACAGGCCATGGAAGAGCTCAAAAAGGATTTTGAAAATCAAGTAAAAGAATTAGAGGAAAAATTGAGAAGAGAAATGAGAGTAAGGCAATAAAATCATGAAAAACAAGCCAACAGCTTGCTAAAGGAGATCCTAAAAAATGCTTTAGAAAATAACACCTTAAAAAAATAGACTAACCCAAATGGCAAAAGAGGTCCAAAAAGCCAATGAGGAGAAGAATGCCTTAAAAGGCAGAATTGGCCAAATGGAAAAGGAAGTCCAAAAGCTCACTGAATAAAAAAATTCCTTAAAAACTTGAATGGAAGCAAACAGAAGCAAATGACTTTATGGGAAATCAAGAAATTATAAAAAATTGAGATATTTATATATTTATGGGGAAAAAACTATATAGCTCTTTTTAAAAAACCTGCTAAATGCATAGTCACCAATCTCCAGAACAAATGAAAAAGCAAAATAATTTAATTATATACTAATGTCTTGATTATCCACATGCTGATTATAACTGACTCTCCCCAAAAATCTTTGAAATATTTAATTAGCTGCTTCTCAGGATAAAGCAGAATACTGATAATACACAGGTTTCCAGTAATCACTTCCTCCTACTTCTTACTACTTATTCTCAAATAATTAGCTCTTTGACATACTAATTGGTCTTAGAGTCCCCTTCTTGGTAGAATGTACTCCTTTGGGACTTCCCGGGGTGGAGCCAAGATGGCAGCTGGAAAGCAGGGACTTGCGTGAGCTCCCCACCATGTCCCTCCAAAAACCTATAAAAAATGGCTCTGAACAAATTCTAGAACTAGCAGAGGGAAGCAGGGATCCAGCCCAGGACAGCTTGGATGGTCGCTGGATGAGGTCTATCGCGCGGAGTGGAGGGGAGCGGAGCTCAGCATGGGAGGCAGCAGGACCAGCCAGACCAGGAGCCGGGCAGAACAGGCACTAGCACCCTGAATCAGTGAGCTGTGGCAGTTACCAGACTTCTCAACCCACAAACACAAAAGACAACAGAGAGGGTTAGTGGGAAAAGCTGCAGGGGACAGAGTTCGTAGTTCAGCCACCACCCCAGGGGCAGCAGGGGAGGTGCAGCTACAGAACTACAGCTGCAGTTACTTCTGGCCCCAGGCCCACGTGGTGGGAGGAATTAAGTGGCAGATCAGAGCAGGAGTGAAGAGCCTGCTGAAGATTTGCATCAGGTCCAGGTTGGTGGTTCTTGAGGAAGGAGGAGTGCTGGTATGGCAGAGCTGGCTATATAGAAATAGCTCTGAAATCAATGGCACATCCCCTCAAGCTTGGAACAAAGTACTCTTTGCTCTACAAGCAGTCATACCCCGCTGAAAAACTCAAGGGCCAAGTACGTTGGCTGGGAACATGGCCAGGCAGCGAAAACACACCCAGATTCAGTCTCAGACTTTGGAATCTTTCTTTGGTGACAAAGAAGACCAAAACATATGGCCTGAAGAAGTCAACAAAGTGCAAGAGCCTACACCAAAAGCCTCCAAGAAAAACATGAACTAGTCTCAGGCCATGGAAGAGCTCAAAAAGGAGCTGGAAAATTGAGTTAGAGAAGTAAAGGAAAAATTAGGACGAGAAATGAGAATGATGCAAGAAAACCATGAAAAACAAGTCAATGACTTACTAAAGGAGACCCAAAAAAATACTGAAAAAAATATTGAAGAAAACAACACCTTAAAAAATAGACTAACTCAAATGTCAAAAGAGCTCCAAAAAGCCAATGAGGAGAAGAATGCCTTGAAAGGCAGAATTAGCCAAATGGAAAAGGAGGTCCAAAAGACCACTGAAGAAAATACTACCTTAAAAATGAGATTGGAGCATGTGGAAGCTAGTGACTTGATGAGAAATCAAGATATTATAAAACAGAACCAAAGGAATGAAAAAATGGAAGACAATGTGAAATATCTCATTGGAAAAACCACTGACCTAGAAAATAGATCCAGGAGAGATAATTTAAAAATTATTGGACTACCTGAAAGCCATGATCAAAAAAAGAGCCTAGATATCATCTTTCAAGAAATTATCAAGGAGAATTGCCCTGATATTCTAGAGCCAGAGGGTAAAATAGAAATTGAAAGAATCCACAGATCACCTCCTCAAATAGATCTCAAAAAGAAAACTCCAAGGAACATTGTCGCCAAATTCCAGAGCTCCCAGGTCAAGGAGAAAATACTGCAAGCAGCCAAAAAGAAACAATTTGAATATTGTGGAAAAACAATCAGGATAACACAGGATCTGGCAGCTACCACATTAAGGGATCAAAAGGCTTGGAATACGATATTCAGGAGGTCAATGGAGCTAGGATTAAAACCAAGAATCACCTACCCAGGAAAACTAAGTGTCATGCTCCAAGGCAAAATATGGATTTTCAATAAAATAGAGGACTTTCAAGCTTTCTCAGTGAAAAGACCAGAACTGAATATAAAATTTGACTTTCAAACACAACCATCAAGAGAAGCATGAAAAGGTAAACAAGAAAGAGAAATCATAAGGGACTTACTAAAGTTGAACTGTTTTGTTTACATTCCTACATAGAAAGATGATGTGTATGATTCATGAGACCTCAATATCATAGTAGCTGAAAGGAATATGCATATATATGTGTGTATACATATATATACATATGTGTGTGTCTATGTATGTATATATGTAGGTATATATATATATATATATATATATATATATATGTATGTGTGTGTGTGTGTGTGTGTGTGTGTGTACACAAAGGCCACAGGGTGAGTTGAATATGAAGGGATGATATCTAAAAAAATAAAATCAATTTAAATTAAAAGAGAGGAATATATTGAGAGAGGGAGAAAGGGAGAGATAGAATGGGGTAAATTATCTCACAGAAAAGTGGCAAGAAAAAGTGGTTCTGTAGGAAGGGAAGAGGGGGCAGGTGAGGGGGAATGAGTAAATCTTGCTCTCTTTGGATTTGACCTGAGGAGAGAATACCAGACACACTCAATTGGGTATCTTACCCCACAGGAAAGGAGGAAGAAGAATGGCTGTACAATTTGTGATATATGATTGTGATGGAATACTATTGTGACATTAGAAATGATGAGCTAGATGCTCTCAGAAAAGCCTGGAGAGACTTACATAAACTGATACAAAGTGAAATGAGTAGAACCAGGAAAACACTGTACATGGTAACAGCAATATTGTAAGATGATCAACTGTGAATGACCTAGCTATTCTCAATAATCTAAGGATCCAAGACAACTCTGAAGGACGTATCATGAAAAATATTGTCCATCCCCAGAGAAAGAATTGATGGAGTCTGAATACAAATCAAGTTTTCTTAGGTTTTTATTTTGGTTTATGTTTTATTTCACAATATGACTAATATGCAAATGTTTTGCATGATTACACATGTATAACATATAAAATTGCTTGTCTTCTTAGTGAGAGGGGTAGAGAGGTGGAAGAAAATTTGGAACTCAATTTTTAAAATGAGTGTCGAATATTGTTTTTACATGTAATTGAGGAAAGATAAAATATTAAGTAAAAAAATATATATAACTAAAAAAAAGAAAAGAAAAAAGGTACAAGAAAAGGCCAAAATGTATGTCTTTGTCCAGGATAAACTTGGGGTTTCAATTTATTAAAATCCCAAATAATGGCATTTTAGCCAACATGTAAAATGTTTAAGACATCCCTTTCCTCAAAAGGGTGTCAGTCACCTTTTCTATCAGATGGAGATAAAAACAATCAGAAGGATTTTTAACTTTTTAGAGTAATACTAATGAGCAGGTTTCCGTGTGCTTCCTTCTAGTTTGACCTCTTGTCTCTGTTATCCCTGTTTTCTGCATAATGCTTCAGCCTTCAACCTATTCTTTAAGTATCAATTAAAGGGCTAGGAATAATAGACATAAATATATCTTATTTTACTAACCATTCTCTAGGTCTCAGTTGCCTCATCTGTAAAATGAGGGAATTTAACTGAATAATCACTATGGTTCCTTGCAGTTCTAAAATTGCATAACCCTGTGAAATAGCTACTCACATTGTTAATGCTACATAAGCATCAGTGCTTCGGAGAGACAACTTTTTTCTTTCATAAGAAACAGAGTCTTTACAAAATGTAGACTGTTACGTATCAAGTGAAGGTCAAGGTATTGTACATGCACAGAAGAGCCAAAAGAAAGCTTTTCAAGCAGCTTAAAAAAAACAAACCCACAAGCTTGCATTTTCCTACATTCAGGGCATCTTTTCAGAATTTGAACTTAGAACTAGAAAAAAATAGTATGGCCAGCTAATTTACAAAGCCAAGATTAATGACCATTCTTTGTGAGTAATGCTGCAATATGTATATCAGAACTATAGCAAAAAGAAAATGAGAGTTACTCTTTTATTTTTGCAATCTGAAGCAAAGGGTGCTCATATAATGAAAGCCTCTGGAACAATGCAAAATGTTCATTTAAAATGTTACAGAGGGCTATTCACTGCATTTCCATTAAGAAAATGAAACAGCTAAGTGGACCCGAAGTATGGTTACTTTTATGCTTGCTTCGGTTTTTGAAAACCAGCTGATCTTGTTTTGTGCAGGTGTGTTTTTGCTGAGTAAGTCTTTGCTTCCCCCATCAACGGGACAAAATAGAATGTGCTTTATTGTGCAAAAAAAAGTAAAAACAAACCTAAGAAATCCTCTTTTGCTCCATCTGCATGTACCAACCAAAGATTCTCATTATTTTATTTGGGAGACCTTTTTTTCACATTCCTAAATCTAGTAGTGATTTTATTATGTCAATGTAAAAATGATTCAACATTTATATACAATAGCATTCTACAAAACCAATCTTTTGTGTGAACTACTATTAAAAAATCAGAATCCAATTCCATGTTTAAGAAGCAATCTACAGAAATTATATAGGAAGACAGCATATAAAGAATGGTGATGTGTGTGTGTGTGTGTGTGTGTGTGTGTGTGTGTGTGGTTTAGAGAGGAAGCATAGCTTGCGCTTTTAGGTCATAGGATAAAAGAAAAAAACACAAAATTTAATTTAAAAAGGAAAGTTGCTACTGTAAAGACTTCTCCAAAGATTTTTTCAAAAAGACAATTTTATGAGTGTTATTGAATTTTACTATTGTTATTATATCTAAATCACTATGTAGCAGCTAATAACAGTATGATCTTCAAGATAAATAAATAAATAAGTAAATATAAACAGATTGTGTGTCTCTTTTTCTCCTCTAGGCCTTTCAACCAGTCTTTCCATCAGTCCTCAAACAACAGAGAAGGTGGGCCCCTAAAGGTGTCTTGCTGAATTAGGAAATGGTACAAAAGAGAAAATTCTAAGTTGTATGGACCAGTCAAGCACTGTTAAAATATTGCTTATAACCCACTGTTATTCACTTTAAAAAATAAATATTATCCATATCAAATGTTCTGCATACTTTTATCTGACATGCCATTTCTCACCTTCTTTTTACTACCAATAGTAGTAACTATTTACTACCAATTGCTCATCCTTTGTACTTGAAGAGGACCAAAATGACATCATGATGTTGGGGTCAAGGTACAGTGTGTCTGACTATGCCTGTTCAGCCCAATATGATGTCAGAAGGCTCTACCACAGGTTGGGCACAAACAGTCCATTTGAAGTTTGGGATGGAGATGTCTCTAGATTTGAGCATCTCTTGCTTCCTTTGTGCTATTGTAATTCTACTCTGCTCATAGAGCACAGCGCCTTCTTTGATGCAGGCATGACATGCTTGGTGGTCCTGTGCTAACATCTCCAATGTCTCACAAATTCATACTAAAGTCCTCAGAAAGACCTTGAGACTGTTCTTGTACTGCTTCTTCTGACCTCCATGTGAGCACTTGCTTTGTGAGAGTTCTCTGTAAAATAGTCTTATAGGTAAACGTTAAGCTTGGCATTTGAGCTATGTATGTAGTCCACCGGAGTTGGACTCTCTGCAGTAGAGTTTGAATGCTTGGAAGTACAGCTCAAGAAACGGCCTCAGTACCCCAGTAACTTATCTTGCCAGGTAATCTTCAGAATCTTCCTAAGACAATTCAAACAGAAGGGATTGGAGGAGTTGGATATGACTGAAATAGCTGAACAACAACAGTTAATAGCTCTTCTTTCCCACATTCCCAATATTGAGTTAGCTCTGGCAATGTGTGCTGTGGGTAAGTATACTTGGCAGTATACTTTCCAGGGATGTACACATAGATGATGAGGTTGATGCCAATAGTATTGAGCATTGACAGAACAGTAAAGTAGATAAACTTCGTTGTAAGTATCCCTTGTCTTCCTTTGATGCACCTTTCCTGTATTCCCCCCTATACGATGCTCAATTCTTCCTTGCACCTAGTAGGTATTTGTAAAATGCTAGTTGAATTGAAGGGTAAGGAGCTCACATTTATCTTATCCTAGAAGCCAATGAAGCTTTTTAAGCAGGAAAGTGACAGTCAGACCATTACATTAGGAAGATTTGTTGGCATCTGTAGAAAAACTCAGGATGATAGAATTTCAGATAGGGAAGGAAACTCAAGGGCCACCTAACCCATCCTATTCCTGAAGCAAGAATCATTTAACAACTTCCTCATCATTTGGTCATGCAGACAGCATATTTCACAGATAAGATTTGAGCTAAGGTCTTTCTGGGGCAAAAGCTAATCCTTTATCGCCTATACTGTGCTGTTATTCATCTTTATTTTCTTATACAAGCTGAAATCTGTAATTTCCATCTATTGTTAATGGTAAGTATTCCAGTGGCTAGCTGAGCACCTCAGGTCACAGGGGCTAGCAACCTGCACCAGTTCCTGTTCCTTTATCTGCCCTGTCCTTTGCCTTGTGTTCATTGATCTGAGGTAGTCTGACTTCTTAATAAGGGAAGTAGGGTCCTGACTTCTCACATGTACTGCCTCTTCACCCCCACACAGCTACTCCAAGGAAAATTGTTATTTGTAGAATTGCTACCCATAGAAATGATTATGGGATCAAGGTCTAGGGTTTTCCCCAGCAAGAAAATAAAATTTAAATTAAAAATTATACAGAAAATTTAAAAATTCATAAACATGAATCAGATATGGAGCAGGTAGTTAATTCCCATGCAGAGAAGGGAAGGCTAATCAATAAGGAATGATAGCATGATTACAACAGAATCCAGGGCCTTATCACTAGTAGAATAATCAGTTGGGTGGATAATACAACAAGCCTTGAGATAACATGGTGTTTGCAAACCTGGTAATTGGCCATTTTCCATTTCACCTCTGCACTGGGTTTGTCCAGTTTATTAGCTAAGCAAGATCCAAGTGGGATCTACTTTTCTGGGAAACTCTCTTTCTGATGCCAATGTTTTTCTTGTCTAAAACCTGATTCTGATACTGATATTGAAACTACAGCCATTTCAGTAGACATTGTCCTTATCACCACTGTCTATTGGTCTTCAAGTACTAAATCCAACAATGTTACAGACAGAAAACAAAGGATATCTTTGCATGCTTAAATTTCTACGTGGTAACATGTGAACAAAGGCTATCTGCAACATGATGGACAGAGAGGGGAGTTGAGCATAGTCTGTTTACACTAAGTCTTAATCAGAATGCAATTTCTACCCACTGTTGCTTTTTCTGCCTTCTAGATCCAAACAAAGCCCGCTTATAAGTCCCCTCTTTCAAAACTCTCCACCTCTCTATACACTAGATTCTTGACTACCAACAAACATTTCCGGATCTCCCTTGTCCAAAAAAAATAAACCCATTCATTTTTCCATGTCATCCCCTCAAGCTGCCATAATTTCTCATTTCTCCTTTTAATGACTAAACTGTTAGAAAACCTATCTTCATTCATTGCCTTCTCTTATTTACCTCATCCCCTCCCAACTCTCTTCACAAACTCTTATGGATCTGATCCCATTACTCAATCAAAACTCTTCTCTTCCAGATTTCCTAAGTGCCAAATATAATGGCCCTTCTAAAGTATTCATTCTTTTTTGTCCCTCTGCACCTTTTGACCTTTTGACTACAGCCTTCTTCTAGATGCTCTCTCTTTCCTGCTTCTTCTGATTCTCTTTCTGACTGTCTGGCTTTTACTTCTCAATTTCTTGTCTAGATCATCCTCCACGCCCTACCCACTATGAGTGGGTAGTACCTCCAGTGTTCAATCCTAGACCTTTTTTACTCTCTGCACTCTCAGTGATTTCAACTTCTCTGGAATCAATTACAATCTCCATGCAGATGACTTCCATGTTTACGTATTTGGCCCTCACCTCTCTCCTAATTATATTATTTTTAAAATAAGCTGCCTTGGGAGATAGTTGGTTCACTCTCAGTAGAGGTATTCAAATAGAAGTTGGATGACCACTTGTGATGTTTTTGTTTAAGATCAGGTTAGACTAGATAACCTGAGAGGACCCGTCCAATTTTGAGTTTCAATGATTCTGTGACATTCCACAAAGAAGAGAATATGATAGGATAACTAATTGATGGTAATATCATGACAACAGAAAGATGTCAGTTTCAAAAAGGGGGCATTTTAGAGTGTCAAGTAGCAAAGGGTTCGAGGACCATGAGGATTGAAAAAGGGCTACTGGATATCACCTTTTATTTATATGTTATTTGCCTAAAAATTAGTACCATTCTAGAGGGTTCAAAGTGGTGCTATGGTAAGGAATGGAAACTTTGAAAATTTATCAGCAAAACACATCTGGAAGAGTTAAAGCATCTCCTAGTTAGACTTGTGCTTATAAAGCTTCTATTTTTCTACTATTCCAATTTTTCTTTGCATAATAATAATATTCTGCAATTTACTAAATAAATGCTACATGCTTAAGAACTATCCTAATTGGAATGCTCCATGAGAAATTAAAACCTGAAGATGTGCTATTTCAAAAAACATATGAAAAGATGAAATAAAGGCTATCGTATTTCAGGACTAGAAATATTGTAGAAAGAATAAGGAGAAAACCTCATAGAAGGTACAGGAAAGCAATGAGAAAGCAATCTTATTGGATAAAGGAAGTAACAGAATGACTAAGCAAAATAATTCTAGTTTAATAATGATAATATGGTTCTTTATTCTAGAATCGAACAAAATAAGGATGAAACTGAGCAAAAAAATGTTAAACTGCAAAGGTATGTCATATCATGACTAAATACTTAAATTATACACATTTTATGTAGCTATAACATACTTGTGCTCTTAGTTCTACTCTCTGAGGCCAAACAAAACAAATCTAATTCTTCCTTCCCATGACAACCTTTGGAAAACTTGACAAGTGTGATGCCCCTTCCCACACACCCCAGTGTCTTCTCCAGGCTCAATATCCTCCACTCCTTCAACTGAGTCTTATGACTAACAGCATTTAACCCTTTCACCATCCTGGTCCCTCTCCTCTGGATGCTCTCTTTGTCATTATCCTTTATAAAATGTAGCAATCAGTACTGAACATAGTTTAGATATGGTCTGACCAGGGCAGAATACTGAATTCCAATTCATTAAAGCTCATTGGTGTGGCTACTCCCTCTGATAGAGCTGACAATCCATTCACATCTTCCTTAGTGAATCAAGCTATTGTGGTGGACGATTTTCTCTGTTTCTTTTAATATTTCATAGATGCCACATAGATATAATCAAGCTATCCATTTATTTTCTCTTTGCTCTTAATATATGACCAGTAAACTTCCTTTTCCATTCACATCCATCCTTAATGATTGCTTTTACATGAATTCTTATATACAAGTCATCGTTGATAATATGCTGAAGCTTGCCACCCATCTTTTCAATCTCTTGAAGTAAAACTGAAATTTTGATTCTTCTAAAATTATTGAGTGGAATGATTTACAGAATTATATCACATGGAGAACATTGGTGTTAAAAAAAACACCTTTGTTGGGGAGAATCTTGGGATCATTGAAAGCTTTGCAAAAGTGTTCTAAATGTGACCCAACCTGATATCCTGCTATTAAATTTTAATTCATTAAAAATTCATTTAATTCGTTGTCCATTTGCAATACCTGTCTTTTCTTTCTTTCTTCTCTCTCACTGTATGTATGTGTGTATATGCATATGTATATAAATATATACACACAGAGACACATGTGCCCATATATAGATATGTATATGGATATATACACATCTATGTATAAATATATAACATATCCATATACGTGTGTATAAATAAGTAACTCTAAGCAACAGTCTGGTCAAAATGTATTCTTCATTCACTTGATTTTTCCTGTATAGATTACTAGGATTATTTTTTAAGTGCTCGCATTGAGACCCTAGAGTGCTCAAGAATTCAATGCAATAATTTCAATGTTATACAATGTAACAACAATGTTGCTCGTCACTACTGTGGCTGTGCAAGTCCAACAGCAAGAGCACACAGAAAGGCTGCCAGCATAGGCTCTTTGATCTGCTTTTCTAAGTAAAGCGACTTGTAACAATCTCACTTTAATTAAACATACGTATACTATTCTCTCAGTTCAGGGGGAAAAGCCAGCATCCTGAACTTCAGAGAGAATACAAAGAGAAATTACAAGCATACGTTATAAACAGATCAACAGACAGAGTTCTATCTAATATACATAGTTACCAGAGAAGCACCAACATCTGGGTTTTTCAAAGCCAGCAGGTGTGCTTCAATCAGCTACCCAGAGTCTCATCACCCACACTCTTTCAATGAGTGTGCCTCCAAAAGTCAAATGCTAACCTTCCAGTACACGTGCTGTTCAGGACCCTGAGGCCTAGCAGCCTACCATTTAGGGTATGGGAAAGTTAGTTTTTCAATCACTAGCACCACATTATATACATAGTTTCCAATCAATGACTCCCTATTGCCTTAGGGCTGAGAAACACTCCCAGACAAAAAGGGGTCCACTTTACCTGCCCCATTCAAACAAAGGTGAGACTCATAAAAGGTACTTGATAGCCTTAGCATCCCAAAAGAGAGGAGCAAAAAAGTCCTGTCCTGATTACCATTACGTACACAAACAGCAATACTATCCATAGGGAATGCCTCTTCCCTAGGCTTCCCCTTAGGCTTTCTGTGTGACATTTCATGATGGGCAAACATATTCAAAGGGCATAAGTGTCCTTTATATTATGCCTTACTTGGTATTGATAATCAGAGGACTATTGAACAATGTTGCCTCTCTGGTCTTTTATCAAAGAATCTTCCTATATGATATAAGTGGAAGGTACCATTAAGGATGTTTTGTTCTATTAAATTAGCAGGATCTTGTGTTCTCTATACTTCTTTGTCACTTGTCTGACTGTGAATAGGTGATCTGCTTTAGAGAATTGTCTGTGAAAGTTTGCCTCTCCCCTTCTCATATATTCATCAAAAATGCCATTTACGTACACATAGGCCATTCTCATGAAGATTTCATTAAGATGAAAAAGTAGACACATAAGCCAGGAGTTAGTAATATTTTCTTATTTGTTCTTTTTGGGGTAACTATCCTGTTACTGATTATATCTTTTTTAATCTTCCCCTTTTTGTGATATCTTGAAAAGTTAATTCTGAGTACCTTGTATATTTATATAACCTCTGTACATATGGGGTCAGGCCTAGATGTTTTTCCAAAGCTCATTTTCTTGAGCAAAATTTCTCCTTTCTCATATAACACATTCATATCAAAAAGATATTGAAGTAATGGATTTTAAATGTGGTGGTTCCACTCATAGATGATGAGAACAGATTACAATTCTGGCAAATCTGTTCCATTTCACAGCTGACTACCATCCTCCCCCAGTTTCATCTATAATTGCAAGGTGACAAGATGGAGAGGAATGAGCAGTGAATGTAAAGTTAGAGAATCTATGAGACTGGATAAATCACTTAAATTCTCTGGAAATTATCATCTGTAAAATGAAGGAGTTAATGTAGAACATTTTTAAGGTCTCTTTTACCTCTAAATCTTATTTTCTTAGGATGACCAGATTTAGTTAAGTCTCATGCCAAGCTTCCTATTTTCTCTGCAATTTTTTTTTTGCTCTTTTGTGAGGCAGTGTTGTTTGTAATCTTTCATTATCCTCTGTATATAGGCTTTTTTTTCCTAAAGAGGAGCTACCTTGAGCTGCCCTCAAAGAAGCAAGAAGCTCAAATTTGGTGGGAAGCGGGGAGGAGAGGTAATTTGGTTTTGTTATTTTTTGGGGCCATCTCTTCATAATAATTGTTTAATATAAAACTTTCCTAAGAAGTAAAAATTATTCATCCAATTCAATTCGGACAAATATTCATTACCTACTATATGCAAAATACTCTACTAGGTGCTAGAAAGGAAAAACAAAAGCAGTCTGTATAGATGGCATATAGCAATTTCCTTATTTGAATTCAAATTCCTCATCTGAATGATTCTATAAAAAAAATAATATTCACCTGGCATATCATGTTCTTGATAAAAACTCTTCAATTATTAGTGGTCATGCCTTCCCTTTCCAAAAGATCACAAAACCTTTTAAAAATGTGTTCTAGGATTTCTGAAGCATAAAAGCCAGGATTAGCAATCATTTTGCAGGTGCAACTCTCTTTTTCTGAAAATTAGAACATCTGCCTTTTTTCCAGGCAAGCAAGGAACTTCTAGCCTGTTCTCCCAGGTCTTTCTTTTAGTGACTGTCTATCAGCATTTACAACTGCCACTTCTTTCAGTAATAAGGAAATAGGCGGTTCAGGCCTGATAAATCAAACTCTTTGAGGACAAATGGATCCCACCTGATCATATCTCACTGATTTTGGTTTTCCATACCCGCTTGAATTCTCTCATGCTGTGCTTGTTATCCTTCCCAGGCCAAAGATCAGTCTCCTTAGATTTTTTTTTTCTTTTTCTCTCTCCATTAATTCTCATCCAAATGTTCTTTTTCTTGGGTTCACAGATTTCCTTCTTAATATATGGTGCTACTCCATCTACCATCCCTGCCCCACCTGTAGTAGATATTTAATGCCTTGTTAACTTGATCCCACCATCTGTCTCAGAATGGAAGAGGTAGGACTTTGAAATGGGGGTGGGTAATCTGTGAAATGAAAGTTTTTGTTAAACAATGGGAATTGATGGAGTATATGCCCACTATATGATAGGCATTGTGTTAAGTGCTGGGGATACAAAGAAAGGTAAAAGAGAGTTTCCAAGCTCAGGAAGTTCGCAATCTAATACAAATAAGCAATATACAGAATAAATTGGAGGTAATCAACAGAGTGGACACTAGACTTAAGGAGGATCAGGAAAAGTTTCCTCTAGAAGGTGAGATTCTAGCTAGAATTTGAAGGAAGCCAAAGAAGTCAGGAGGAAAGAGAGCATTCCAGGGATAGGGGACAGCCAGGGAAGATGCCCTGAGCCAAGAGATGGTCTTGTTCAAACGAATGGCAAGGAATTGGATGGAAAAATACATGGTGGGATGTGAGGTGTAAGAAGACTAGAAAGGTGGGGAGGGGGAGCAGATTATGGAGGACTTTGAATGTCAAACATAGCATTGATCCTGGAAGGGAGCCACTGGAGTTTATTGAGTAGGAAAGTAACATGGTTACACCTGTCCTTTAAAATCACTTTGGCAGCTGAGAGGAGGATGAAATGAAATGGAGAGAAACTCGTGGTAATAAATCACCAACAACAAACAAACAAACAAAAATAGGAAAACAACATTATGATATATCAGAGACAAGAATCAACTGGACTAGGAAATTAGTAACATGTATACTTGCATTAACCTATCTATATTAATGTGAATAGCCATATATATGTTTATGTATGTGAAGTGGTGATTTAATTGGTAGAGGTGTTGCCCAGAATCATTGCAATTCTTACTGTTTTATTCAGCCGAAGCATAAGTTCTGATCCAGCCTCTCATTTTACTTCTAGATGAATCTGTTTTACATGCAGCAAATTGATTTTTGTGTCCTTACTTATAAGCCTATTCAATGTTACGAGCAAGAGCAGCCCATCTGCATGTGAGATTCTAACTGTTAAGCTTGTTTTTTCTATACCTTCCTGGCCATTCTCTTTCCTCTCAGTTTTCAGGACTTTACTCTTAGTTCTCCTCCTACATCTCTGGCCACTCCTCAGTCTTCTCTGAATCTTTATTCATATCATGTCCACTAACTGTGGATGTCCTCCTAAGCTATATACTCTCTGATATTTTCTTTCTATGCTTGTTCATTTGGTGATCTCAAGAGCTCCCATAAATTCAATTATCTCTATAAAGATGATTCCTAGACCTGTCCATCTGGCTCAATCTCTTACCTGTGCTATAGCTATCACATCACAAACTTTTTATTGACATTTATTTCAAACTGGATGTTCTGTAGCTATTTAAAAGTTAGTATGTTCAAAACTAAACTCGTATTTCCATTCTCCCATCCCCACTTCAAACCTGCCCCCTTTCTGAATTTCCCATACTTCTTGTAACCTAGGTTAATCTTAAAATCCAATTCTTATTCTTAAAATTCCAATCCTAGTCCAAAAAATTCAATGAATAAGTATAAGATGGGAAAGACATGACTATAAGCAGATCACATTAAAAAACAACAAAAACAAACAAAAATACCTGGGAACTTAACAGACTTCAAGTTAAATATAATGTGACAAAAGTAAGACATGACAGCCAATAAATCTAATGCAATTTTAGAATGCAACAACAAAATAGTATTTTCCAAAACAAATGCAGGTCTGGACACCACATTTTTAAGGGATGAGTTTAATTCAGGCCAATACCCTGTGCATTTGTGTTCACTATTGAAATGAAATGAGGGACTCAGACCAGTCGACAGTTAACAAAAGGTTTATTCAGTTATAGCACAGAAAAGATATTCAACAAGCCTACTTTAGCACTTACCTTGGGTAGACCTCCCTATGGAAACAATGAACAATGGTCCATAGAGCCTGAAGCTGCCAGAAAGCTGAGACACAGCTTGAGCCAATAAAGACTCAGGTTCAGCTGTCACTTTACAGTGAAAAACTACCTTAACTTGCATGGAGAAGAGCTTGGGATATTGATCTTACTACAAGCATAGACAAGCTAGAGCATATTCAAAAGGCAGAGACCAGAATAAGAGGACAAGAAACTGCCATTCAAGGAAAAGTTTAAGAAACTACTTATTTAGGCCAGAGTATAAACAACTTGGGGGCAGAAGGAAGAGGGGAATATCTAAAGTATCAAAGTAAATCTAAGGATCTAAATATCTAGACTTATTTGAATGTGGAAGTCAGATTTAATGAAAAGAGCAGCAGATGATGTCAGAAGAGCTAGCTCTGACTCTTAGTAACTATGGGCAAAAAACATTTACTTATTCCAATAGAATATAAATTCCTTAATAGCAAGGATTATCTTACTTTTGTCTTTACATTCCTAGGATCTAGTATAGTGCCTGTCACAAAAGAGGTACATGACAAGTGACTGTTGATTGAGTGATTTCCTCATTTGTAAAATAGGAATAATGCATGAATCCACCATCTATTTCACAAGGTTGTTTTGAAGATATTGTTAACTCTTAAAAGCTATTTGTTACTCTTATTATTCTGTCTCCAGAAGCCAAAATTCATACCAATGGGTAGAAATTACAGAGCCAGATTTGGCCTTCACATAAGGAAAAATACTTTAAACTACCCAGAAATGTACTGGATTGCCCCGGGAGATTAATTCCTATTACTGGAGGTCTTTAAGTCTTAAGACTAGATGACCACCTCAAGATGCTATATAAGAAATTCATCCTTGAGATATATGGGTTAAACTAAATGACTTCTATCCAAGATTTTATTAATTTGCAACAATATAAGGGTGCAACAAGCTTTTTTCACAAATCCTCTAAGTTCTTTTAAAGAAGACTGCAGTCCACATGGTTAACCATGGAGCAGAATGTTAAATTAATTGATTAGAATTAGCTAGAAACTTGCTAACAAAATCCCTCTTTTTTTCTGCTTTCTCTTTTCTCCTAATGCATCAGAAGGCATCGAGTAAAGGAATTATAAAAATTGAAGTTATGAAACTCCATTTTATTTTCCTCTTTGTCTTGGGAGGGCACTTTTTGGCTTAGGGCTTCACTGCATAGCCCTTTCCTTTTGTTAGGAAAGACTGTTACAGTAGAAAGAGTACTAGAGTCAGAAAGCCTCAGTTCAAATCCTGCTGATATTTATTGCTGTGTGACCTTGGGTACATAGCTTACCCTGTTTTGGCTCTGTAAAATGAAGAGATTGGACTAGATGGCCTCTGAGTACCCCTCCAGTTCTACATTTGTGATCCTATGATCTCAGCTACCCTTAAAAAACTTTGAGACACTTTTTTGTCTGATCAGAAATTCCTATAGGCCCAAACCTTCCTTCAGTAAGAAAGGTCTACTGCAACTCCAGAAAATGGTTCTATCCAATTTTCTTTTGGATATTTTCCCTGAAAATTGCTGCTTTTCTCAGTTAGGTATTTTCCATCTCATGTTCAAGTATCATTCCTTCAGTAGCATGTAACTTGTGTGCATGTGCTATATGCTTTGGGATTCATTAGAATTAAGTTCCCAGTAAAAAGTAACTCTCTGGTTAAACTAATTTATTCTTTTTTTATGAACAAAAATTTAGATAAGTGTCTTTGGGTTAAAATTTTCCTAAATAATCAACATACATATGCATATATTTTGATTCTATTTGTTTAATAAACACACAATGTGGTTTGAAGAAGTTTCTGTACATTTGAATTACTGTGTAAAATTTGCTAAGCCACATTACTTACACTATTCCAAGTTCATGTGACTTTTGGGACACAGTCAAAACATGTCCACATACAGAAGCACATAAGGAATCTCAAATTTTAGCACTGGAGAAACATAATCATAAGCAGAAAACAAATAGACCAATTTTAACTCTGAAAAATTAAACATGTTCACATTTAAATATGCCCTGGACTATCAGAACTATGTACTCTTAGGAATTAATCTATCATAGATTCAGGGGCAGAAAGGTCAGTAGCTATCACTTAGCTCAAATCACCACCTTTTACCACTGATTATACTGAGGCTCAGAGAAGTTGTGATTTGACCAAGGTCAATAATTAAGTGCTAGATTTTCAATCCCTTTCTTCTGACCCCAAATTTAGTACTCTCCTCTCTCATTACTTTGATAGTAATACTGTGTTAAGCCACAGCATCCTAGAACTCATTTCTAATCTGTCGATTTTGCAAAATCCTTCATTTGTTCTACATCTGGAATAACAATTGTTCATGTATTTTTTCCATGACTATTGCTTTAATACATCCAAGAAAAATGTGTTTAATCTCAAAATGCTCCTAATGCCCTATTAATGAGAAAAAAAGCTTAAAAACTATTTAAAGAAATTCCCAATTGAAAGCACCATCTGCCATGATTTATGTAATGTTCTCCAAATTTCAGATGATACACCTTTAAAAAGCACTGATCTCTTTAGGTTCAAATTTCTCTATGTGCCCAGAGATCACAGAAGCTCAAAATTGGTAGAGAACCTGGAAGGCCAGTACTCTAACACATACATGAAGAGTAACTCCCTTTAAAGCATTCCCATCCTGCTAGGTCCCATATATGCCAAAACATTCACAGCACTTTTTTGGTGGTAGTTAGCAACTCAAAGCATATACCCATCTTTTGTAGTGACTAAACTATGATTTATGAATGCAATATTACCGTGCCATAAGAAATGATGAATTCAGAGGTGCATGGGGAAGACTTATACATTGATAGAGTAAAAAGAACCAGGAAAACAATATACAAACTGACTACAACATAAATGAAAAGAAAAAAAAGCAAAATTTAATTATGACCAAGCTTGGCTCCAGAGAATTGATAATTCCTTCCTTCTTTTGGAGGTGGGAGTCTATTATACTACAGTGAATATACTGTCAGATATGAGTTGATGTATTTAGTTTTACTAGACTGCTTTTTCTTTTGCTTATTGTCACTGGGTATGAGAAAGGGAAGGAAGGATATATTAAAAAATAAACGATAAAAACAGACAATACTCTTATAATTTTTAATTTGTAAAAACGCCTCTCAGCCACCACTTGAAGACCATCACTGACAAGGAATCCTGCCTGCTGAGGTACCCCAATCTGCTTCTGAACAGCTCTTTTAGGACGTTCTGCTACTTACTGTTCCAAGTTCTACCCTCAGAAACCAGAAACGAAGTAGATAACCAACTCCCCTTCTACTTAATTGTCCTTCAAACATTTGTTAAGAGCTTTCATGTTTCCCTATGTCTTTTCCTTTTTTGGCTACATATTCCCACTTCTCTAAACTAATCATCATATGGCATTATCTAAAGTCCTTCTTAAAATGTGGCATTCAAAACTGAATACAACTGAATACAGTGCTCCAGATGTGGCCTGACCAGGGCAGAATACTTTGAAAAATATGCTTGGTAGAGCTATCTCAGCACTTTACTTAAAATCTTTCTGACTGTGTCAGCAGTATATTTCTCTTCTGTGAAAAGGAATAGTACTGAGGCTCCTTCCTAGATTTTATATAACCTAGTTGTTTCTGGTTTGGATCAATCTGGATAGATAACACTGCAATATCTATTTGTAGCAGTACGTGGAATGCTCATAGCTGTCTTTTTCTTTACGACTCCACATTACGACTACCAAACAAGAAGGATTTGGACTGGTTGTAAGACTTAGAGACTAACCTAGAAAGATTTTTAAAGTGTATTCTGAGAGGGAGACTTAGAATGAATGATAAAACTATGAAGCATTTACTATGTGACAAGCATTGAGTGAAATGCTGAAGATACAAATAGAAAAAGCTACAGTCCCTGATCTCAAGGAGCTTATACTCTAATTGGGGGAGCCTCAAAACTTAGTATGTCCAAAACAGACTTTACTATCTTAAGCCAAATCCTCCCCTCTGTTGAAATTTCCTGTCAAGGGCCTACAACCCTTTTAAATTACTCAGGTTCACAACACCTGCATCAACCTCAACTTCTCTCTCATTCACTCCGTGTAACAGTTAGTTGCCAAATCTTGTAATTTCCTTCTCTACAATCTTTCTTGAATATATCCCTCTCTCTCCATTCACACAGCCACCCATTTTAGGCTATTACAACAAGCTTCTAATTGGTTTACTTGCCTTGGGTAGATCTCTCCACTCCAGACACATCTTCAACTCAGCTGCCAGTGATTTTCCTAAATTGTTGGTCAAAACATGTCATGCCTCTTGCTGAATAAATTCTAGTGGCTCCCTTTTAGCTTCAGATCAAATTCAAAATCCTTTGTTTTGCATTTAAAGCTCTTCAAAATCTGGCCCTATTAACTTTCCAATCTTACCCTCTACTTCCTT
Organism: Trichosurus vulpecula; assembly: GCF_011100635.1. Lineage (NCBI taxonomy): Eukaryota > Metazoa > Chordata > Mammalia > Diprotodontia > Phalangeridae > Trichosurus > Trichosurus vulpecula. The sequence continues at coordinate 410,964,435 of NC_050573.1, read as the reverse complement.
CCATAGACTATAGAATCCAACCATACTAGCCTACTTTTACTTACACACAACACTCCTTCCTGCCTCTGGGCTATTGTTTTGATTGTTCCTCTTATCTGTAATTCTCTCTCCTCCGTCCCTTGGCTTCCTTTATCAACTCAAGCAACACCTCTTCTAGGAGGCCTTGCTTGGTCCCTTCAGTTGCTTGTGCTGTCTTCTGTTACCTTCCTTATACTCCACATCCATCTTGTATATACTAATTTATATACGTGGTCTCCCCTGTTAGAATGTAAGCCTTTTGGACATTACATTAGAATATAAGCTCCTTGTTTTTGTCCTTTCTTTGTAATGCCAGAGCTCAGTACAGTTGCTGGAACACAGTAAACATTTTTTAAAATGCTTGTGAACTGGCTGATAAAAAGAGTATCCTAGTTAATTTGAGAGGTACAACACCAGAAGGTTGGTTACAAAGTGATTTGAGTTGCCATGGCCAAATAAAGTTATCAAGTGAGAAATGGAATATTCCAGTAGGTTTTACTGAATGGAGTCCCCCACTGCTGAAATATAGAAAATCACAGGTATCTTAAATTAAAATTCTCAATGACATTATTTGAAACAGCACAACAAAAGCACAACAACAACAAAAACCACAGTAAGAAATATTCCTAAAATTTATTCTAGGTCTTTACATTAACAATTATACCAAATCATAATTTATTTATTTTACATTCAGTGAAGTCTAACTATTCCAGAAGTCTTTATAATAGTTGTGATCTGTATTCTTCTGGTCTGTTCATTAGAAACTGAACCAGCTGAAGTAAAAGTTCATCATTGAAGCCTTTGACATCACCATCTTCAATAACTTCAAAGAGAGGCCTGCTCTCTGTCCCCCAACATATATTCTTACGAGGGTTATCCTGATCAGCCTGTGCAGTGAGTGCCAAAGTATTTAACTGATAACAAAAGAAGGCAAAATATTTTCCATCTGTGACCACACCCTGGGAGACAAATGGCCGGGTAACATCAGCTTCGCTCCAGAATCCTGTAGAAAGAAGTTAAATTTAAGTTTACATAAATATATATATATTTGTAGGAATGCTTACCAACTAGAGGAGATAAAACACAGACACTGATCCACAAAGTACTCAAATTCTCACAAGTGTTAGCCCTTCTTCCCACTCCTTTCCCACTGTGTCTTCATTTTTTTCAAACTATTGCTCATAATGGAACTAAACTTGGGGCAGATGATTTAATCTCTCTACACATCCATTTCCTTATTTATGAAAGGAGAGGGCTAGACTAGATGCCTTCTAATAAGGTCCTCGCCTTTTACTCTAAATTGGATTCAATCTCATTCTGTCAACTCAAGAACCTACATTCCTAAGAATTCTCTAAAATGATGTAGACTCAGTACTGAAAGCACTTGATAGATATTTTTGTCCAATTCCAATGTCCAACTGTTTTAAATATGAGGAAACCGACACCCAAGGAATGTAAGTAACTTGTTCAAGGTCAAAAGCCAGGACTAGGCACAAATTTCCAGACTTCTTAATTAAGCCTCCGTTCCACTGTACCAGCTGCAATCGTTCCTATCATTATTTAATACATACCTTGAGCATGTCTCTACTTCCCCATCCTTTCCTAGACCATCACTTGATCCTCATCTCCCAAATGCCATCTTTTCTTTCTTTCCATTCATCTGAAAATTCAAGCAACATACCTATTTCTGATCTTTTCCGTACCATCCTGCATCTTCACCATTCCACTGAAACTATCTCCAGAAAATAATAGATTTCAACTTGTCTTCTTGGACTATCTAAACTGTCCCTTCATTTTATCTGATTTAACTCCAACACAATCACATCTTTGATCAACAGGCCCCAACTATAATTTCTGTGACACTGTCTCTTACTAAACAGCAACTTCATTATTTGCTTCATTGCACCATCTTCTTAATATTCTGTCACTGGCAATAACCAGGGATATTATCTCTTCTTTACTCATTTACAATTATATTCTCTAGACAAAGCGGGGGCGGAGCCAAGATGGCGGCTGGAAAGCAGGGACCAGCGTGAGCTCCCCACTGAGTCCCTCCAAAAACCTATAAAAAATGTCTCTGAACCAATTCTAGAACTGCAGAACACACAAAAGAGCAGAGGGAAGCAGGGCTCCAGCCCAGGAAAACCTGGATGGTCTCTGGGTGAGGTGTATCCCACACGGAGCTGGGAGCTGGGAGCTGGGGGCTGGGGGCTGGGAGCCAAGCGGAGCACAGCCCAGCATGAGCAGTGCGGACCAACCAGACCAGGAGCCGGGCGGAATGTGCCCTACCACCCTGAATCAGTGAACTGAGGCAGTTACCAGACTTCTCAACCCACAAACACCAAAGACAGCGGAGAAGGTTAGTGGGAAAAGCTGCGGGAGTGGAAGGAGTTCGAGGTTTGGCTTCCAGCCCCAGGGGGCAGCGGAGGTGGGGCAGCTACAACTGTTGTTGCTTCTGGCCCCAGGCCCACCTGGTGGGAGGAATTAAGTGGTGGATCAGAGCAGGAGTCCACAGCCCGCTGAAGATTTAAGTCCAGTCCGGGTCGGGGGTTCTTGGGGAAGGAGTAGTGCTGGTGTGACAGAGCTGGCACCTCCCCCCCAAACGTGGAACATAGAACTCTTTAGTCTACAAGCAGTCATACCCTGCCGAAAAACTCAAGGGTCAAGTTAGTTGGTTGGGAATATGGCCAGGCAGCAAAAACGCACCCAGATTCAGTCTCAGACTTTGCATTCTTTCTTTGCTGACAAAGAAGACCAAAACATACAGCCTAAAGAAGTCAATAAAGTGCAAGAGCCTACACCAAAAGCCTCCAAGAAAAACATGAACTGGTCCCAGGCCATGGAAGAGCTCAAAAAGGATTTGGAAAAGCAAGTTAGAGAAGTAGAGGAAAAACTGGGAAGAGAAATGAGAAGGATGAGAGAAAATGATGAAAAACAAGTCAATGACTTGCTAAAGGAGACCCAAAAAAATACTGAAAAATACACTGAAGAAAACAACACCTTAAAAAATAGATTAACTCAAATGGCAAAAGAGCTCCAAAAAGCCAATGAGGAGAAGAATGCCTTGAAAGGCAGAATTAGCCAAATGGAAAAAGTGGTCCAAAAGACAACTGAAGAAAATAGTACTTTAAAAATTAGATTGGAGCAAGTGGAAGCTAGTGACTTGATGAGAAATCAAGATATTATAAAACAGAACCAAAGGAATGAAAAAATGGAAGACAATGTCAAATATCTCATTGGAAAAACCACTGACCTAGAAAATAGATCCAGGAGAGATAATTTAAAAATTATTGGACTACCTGAAAGCCATGATCAAAAAAAGAGCCTAGATATCATCTTTCAAGAAATTATCAAGGAGAACTGCCCTGATATTCTAGAGCCACAGGGCAAAATAGAAATTGAAAGAATCCATTGATCGCCTCCTCAAATAGATCCCAAAAAGAAATCTCCTAGGAATATTGTCGCCAAATTCCAGAGCTCCCAGATCAAGGAGAAAATACTGCAAGCAGCCAGAAAAAAACATTTTGAGTATTGTGGAAACCCAATCAGAATAATCCAAGATCTGGCAGCTTCTACATTAAGAGATCGAAGGGCTTGGAATACGATATTTCGGAGGTCAATGGAGCTAGGATTAAAACCTAGAATCACCTACCCAGCAAAACTGAGTGTCATGCTCCAAGGCAAAATATGGATTTTCAATAAAATAGAGGACTTTCAAGCTTTCTCAGTGAAAAGACCAGAACTGAATAGAAAATTTGACTTTCAAACACAACAATCAAGAGAAGCATGAAAAGGTAATCAAGAAACAAAAACTGCAAGGGACTTACTAAAGTTGAACTGTTTTGTTTACATTCCTACATGGAAAGATGACATGGGAATATGCATATATGTTTATGTATATATATATAAAAGTGAATGTGTATGTATGTATATATCTCTGTGTGTGTGTGTGTGTGTGTGTGTGTGTGTATAAAAGAGAGAGAGAGAGCAGACACAGGGTGAGTTGAAGATGAAGGGAAGATATCTAAAAGAAATAAAATCAAATTAAGGGATGAGAGAGCAACATACTGAGAGAGGGAAATAGGGAGAGATACAATGGGGTGGATTATCTCGCATGAAGGTGGCAAGAGGAAGCAGTTCTGTGGGAGGAGGGGAGAGGGCAGGTGAGGGGGGAATGAGTGAACCTTGCTCTCATCAGATTTGGCCTGAGGAGGGAATACCATACATACCCAATTGGGTATCTTACCCCACAGGAAAGAAGAGGGAGGAAGATAAAAAAGGCAGGGATGATGGAGGGGAGGGCAGATGGGGGTGGAGGTAATCAAAAACAAACACTTTGGAAAGCGGACAGGGTCAAGGGAGAAAATTCAATAAAGCGGGATGGGTTGGGAAGGAGCAAAATACAATTAGTCTTTCACAACATGAGTATTGTGGAAGGGTTATACATAATGGTACACATGTGGCCTATGTTGAATTGCTTGACTTCTTAGGGAGGGTGGGTGAGAAGGGAAGAGGGGAGAGAATTTGGAACTCAAAGTTTTAAAAACAGATGTTCAAAAACAAAAAAAAAAAGTTTTTGCATGCAACTAGACAATAAGATACACAGGCAATGGGGCGTAGAAATTTATCTTGCCCTACAAGAAAGGAAGGGAAAAGGGGATGGGAGGGGAGTAGGGCGATAGAGGGGAGGGCTGACTGGGGAACAGGGCAACCAGAATATATGCCATCTTGGAGTGGGGGGGAGGGTAGAAATGGGGAGAAAATTTGTAATTCAAACTCTTGTGAAAAATCAATGCTGAAAACTAAATATGTTAAATAAATAAATTAATTTTAAAAAAACCAATTATATTCTCTAAGAGAAAATAATCTGCTTTCATGATGTCAGTTATTACTTACATAGAGAAGACTGATAAGTCTGCCTCTCTACAAATAGTCCTTATACCTCCTCACACATTTTCACACAGAAATATCCCAGCCATTATACCATAAAATGAAAGATTCCCAAATGGTAAAATTTATTGATGCAGGGCACATCTAAACTTCATGCATTTTAACAGAAGGTATCAACGTGAGGGAGGAAGGGGGAGGAGTAGATATGGCCCAAATGAATTACTGGCAAGTTCTCCTTGTGTATATTGTTATGTGTACACACACACACACACACACACACACACACACACACACACACAAATACACATATAATTAAAAAACTAAACTGTAATAGAAGAAATTTCAAGTAAAAATAAAAGATGTTTATATTGGACACTATAACCTCCATGTGTGTTGCTAATTTGTTTTTTTTTGTGAAGTCTGCTCTAATTTCTTAGCTTACTGAAAAAAGCTCAATAAGATTTGGTTTGGAATGTTTTTTGCTGACTGCTGCCTTCCTGAGTTCTGTGGAAAGATATTCTTCAAAGGCTTCGAACTCTGAGAAACATTTTATTTCCCAAGCCCAAGTTGTAAGAAGTTGCACTAGTCAAGCCACACACCCTGATACAACTTTGATATAACAACCATCTCCCAAAGTTGCTGAATGTGTTGTGAGGGAGGAGTCCAAAAAGACCAACTATGATTTCAGCCACCTCTACCCTGGCCAATCAGTGTCCCCCAAAACCTTCAGGAACAGACCAAAATTAAGAATTTGCCTTTGCTGATGGCATATTAGAAGCAAAGCTCCTCCCCTCCCCCTCCCCCTTCCCCATTTTTACCTTTTTGGAAAGAACAGATCTAAGTCTGAATCATAGCACAGACATCAAAGTTCATTGTTGGTGTGGAAATATGAAGACTCATTACAGGTAGTTACATTCCATCACCCTATCCCCCTCATCCTGGGGCAGCTATCTACAGCCCTGTCCCATTGGGATATGCTTGTTATATACTGCATCCTGCTTTTGTTTCTGGTGTCATAGCTTAGCATGTGAGTCAGAGCAAGAAAGGATGTGAGCTACTGAAAACCTTTTAATTTCAGAAAGCTTGACCCTCACTCTTGCAAAATGGGGGTTATTTATCTACAAGTTTATTTATATTAAGCACTATATAACTACACAATGAAAGCAATATGATTTCTTACTGTTAAAGTGAAAATCATTACAATATTACCACAGGACCTCCAAGCATCCTAACACAAAACCTGTATTTATACAAAACCTGTATTCATAATCAAAGCTTATGTTTCTGTTGTTTCTAAATGTTAAAAATCTGTCAACCTCTTCTCAAGGAAACTAAGTCCAGTTAAATTATTTAATTCTTAAAATGTCAAAGATGTAATTCAAGTATATATCAAACTGTAAAATCAACCTTACCTTGATACATAGCCTGTGCACCAGTCCAAGCAAAAAGACTGGCAATGGCATTGGCTCGATAACCAACTTCTATCTGATCAGCACGATTGTGCTTCAAGAGTCTCTCCCTTTTCAATTTGTCAGGTAACAAATGAAATTGAGTGTGGCCATAACAGCATGGATCTGCTAATTTTGTCCCTGAATTCCAAAGTAAAAGAAAAAGAAAAAAAATTAAATGACAAAACATAACAGATGAGAATTTTTGTTACTTTACTAATTGCTTCATACCCTCCTGTGAATTAAACAATTTTAAATTTTCTTTAAATTACCTTTTTTTTCTACAAGCAGAGTGCTCTGTACAGAAAACACAATCCTCCCCCCCTCCCAAATATAAGCACAAAATCACAATGTGTTAACATAAAAACAAACTAAAGTGGAATAGTAGCAAATAAAAGCACAGGAATAAGACTTTAACATTCCACTTCAAGTTTACCTGTTGCTTAGTCAATTAACTGAGGCTCTATTTTCTCTGTGCATTATTTTCTTTTGCAATGTGATACTATTAACAAAAATGTAACACTAAGTCATGAGCTAAGAAACTATGACTAATAATAGTATAATAAGCATTTGGGGAAGAAATACCACTGATTTAAAACAGATTCCAAAGATTAAAAAAAGCTAAAACAGACATTTGACTATCAACCTTAGAAGTTGTGAGTACAGCACTTTGTGAAAATAAAATGCTCTGAAAATAGGAATGATTATAAATGCAAATATGTGAAATGGTGACCTTGTACTGTAATGGTAAACTACAATCCAACTTAAAGGCAGAACTGTGGCACGATGATGTAGAAATAAATTCAGTTTCTTATCAATTTCCTTATTTGTAAATACTGGGATTTGGACTAGGTGGTCTAGAAGATTTCTTCTGGCTCTGAGTCTAAGTCCTTCACATAATAGCTACTCCACAGTTCACTTATACATTACTGGCCTCTTGAGTCAAGCTTAAGTTCCATTGGGGATATAAATTGTCTCACTACTATTTCAACAGCCAAAAAATGTGTATCAGAGAAAAGTAACAAAAATTAGTGATATGACACCAATTTAGCTTCTAGTTTATGTAAAAGAAAACAATGGACATTTTGTAGATGAAATCAAAATAACACTTATAAAATCAATTTTAGTATTTTAAAGTACATAGTTTTGAGACAACAAAGCTGTATAAATGTCTTTTTAAAATATCTTTCTTGTTTATCGAGTTTGTGACAGAACTACAAAATGGACCCTAAATTAATTGACAGCATGTATCTCTTCTTGGTTTTCTTAACTGCTTCTTGAACAAGAGTATGTCTGTATCTCTAACATTAACGGTTCCTAATACAGGCATACTCGTTCTATTGCACTTCGCAGATACTGCATTTTATTTTTTAACAAACCAAAAGTCTGTGTCAACTTTGTGTCCAGCAAGTCTATCAGTGCCATTTTTCCAACAGCATGTGCTCATAGAATATCTGTGTCACACTTTGGTAATTCTCACAATATTTCTAAGTTTTTCATTATAGTTGTTATGGTGATCTGTGATCAGTGATCTTTGATGTTACTACTGTAATTGTTTTGGGTACCACAAACAGCACCCATATAAGTCTGCTAAGTTAATAAGATAAATGTTTCATGTGTTCTGACTGTTCCACCAACGAGTTGTTCCCTGTATCTCTCCCTCTCCTCAGGCCTCCCTGTTCCCTGAGACACGACAATATTGAAGAATTACATAAACTTAGTTGATAAAGCAGTGGCAGTATTTAAGAGGATTGACTCCAATTTTAAAAGAAGTTGTACTGTCGGTAAAATGCTATCAAACAGCATTGTATGCCATGGAGAAAACTTTTGTGAAGAGTCAATCAATACAGCAAATTTTGTTGTCTTATTTTAAGAAACTGCCACAGTTACCCCAGCCTTCAGCAACCATCACCCCAAACAGTCAGCAGCCAACAACATCAAGAACCTCCACCAGCAAAAAGATTATGATCCTCTGAAAGCTCAGGTGATGGTAAACAATTTTTAGCAATAAAATTATTTTTAAATTAAGATATGTATGAATTTTTAGATATGATAATAATGCACACTTAATAGACTACAATATAGCGTAAGTGTAATTTTTATATGCACTGAATCAAAAAATTCTTGTGACTTTATCACTTCACTGCAATATTTACTTTATTGTGGTGGTCTGGAACCAAACCTGCAATATCTTCGAGGTATGCCTACATAAGAATTACAATTTCTGTAGAATGTAGACACATTCTATGATATATATATGATATAGTATTTAGATTCAGATTTTTGGGTACCAACAATTAGTTGATTTCTCCTTCTGTATCCCTCTCACACACACACACACACACACACACACACACACACACAGAGAAATTTAAACACGAGTTATATTACCTCTAAGAGAAAAACTTACCTATAAATATGTTATTTTCATATTGTCGTTTGAATAACGGAAGTTTGTCTGGTTTACAATTCAGAACAGGAATTTCTATTGGAACAGAGTGATCCAATGGCACAAACTCAAGAAAAAAGTCACAGGTATTAAATCTTAACAGTAGCAATAGCATATAAACTTTTTTTTTTTACTACCCACCAAAACATATTAAACAATAATCACTTACTCACTAAAATAGATGTATTAAATAAAGTTTTGGAAATGTGATTTGAAACAATTCATTTTTTAATAGCATACAGGAGCAAAGACAAATTTGTGAGTTTTCTTGTTTTTCCTCAGAAGTGTAAATATGATAAACAGCCCTATTCAAAGCTGTAAAAAAAAATACTACTTTAGATAAAGGGATTTTCTCTTACAGTTTAAAACTATATAAAACTGCACCCCAAAAAAATCGTTTTTATAATAGGAAAAGAAGGTAAACCAGTAAACTTACTCCCTACAGACACTACACACACACACATCAAATAATTTCTAGGTTACCCACACAGTAATAAATAAGTACTTCTATATGAAATATTTGAAAATTGAAAGTTGAACAGAAAATCAGAGAGAAAAGGCTCATAATTCTCATTTATAATTACATAGCTGGACAAATTATTTACTCATAGCTTTGCCCATGAGTAATGGAATAGTCATAAAGGTCATGATTCAAAGGAATAAAGATCATATTTAAAGAAAAATTCTTACCTCTGAAAGTTGTTTCGGTATACGAATCTGGCTATGTGGTTTATCATCTATCTGGTATCGTAATGCATCAACTCTACCTCGACGATGACCTTTTGGAATAATTTCTTCGCCACGCCACCAATAAAAATGAACTGGACGTTTAAAATCTAACAAAAAAGTATATATTTTCATCTAGTGAACTTAATTATTTTGGTTCTTACACCATAGACCGCTAATTTTAACATTAAATGCTTGGCTAAACATTAAATACCTAAAGCAAGTCAGATATCCTAATCCAAAATTAATTACTTTAGCTATATTTTTCGGTGTGTTGAAAGGATTAGGTTTGAGGCTAGTAATTTACCATTAAATTATTCTGATTTAAATATACTGTTACAGAAGATGGTTCTTGGTGAGAGGCACTTAACTTCTGAGCCTCAACTTGATCTTTAAAGTAAAAATGCCTGAGGCTACTTGCCTTATAGGGCTGTCAAGAAAAAAATGATTTGTAAACTTTAAGGTTCTATAAAAACGTGAACTATTTTTATTATAGTTATTCTTTGTCAGTCTCAAGGCAAAATCTGTTCTTTCTACTTTCTTCATCCTACACCTTTCAATTTACTCTGGGATTTAGTTCCTTAAATTTTTTACTCTTGAATTTTCTCTCTCTCCCTTCCCTTCCCTATATCTACAAAAGTGCACCATTTCTTTATTCCTGAATCCAGATCATCCTCTGGTTCTACCCTCCTCGTCTTCAACAGTTCTTGCTGTTTCACAAATCTGTGTGTCTTCCAAGGCTCTGCCCTGGGCTTAAAATTTTAACATTTAACTGCCTCTTTACTTTCTTCATGATATCTCACCTACTGTCTGGGTTTCAACTGTCATGCACCTTTGTGCATTTGTCCAGGCCAGCAACCATGCTTGGAATGCACACTCTATCTTCTCCTCTGCCTTGGAAAAACATTCTTGTTCTTCAGCATGCACCTCAAAGTACCAACTATTGCACACGTCCTTCCTAGAAGCCCCAAATGAACACGTTCTCTCTCATCTCCACTCTTCCCTACTTGATCTGGACCACATCACCACTACTTGGCATTATACTTATCTGGGAGCATTAACTCCCCTCATCCCCAGCAGAATATAAGCTCTTTAAGAAAAGGGATGGTTCATATTTTATCTTTGTATCTACACTACCTAATATAGTGTCTTATACATAGTATATATTTAAGGAATGTTTGTTGGATGATTGTATCTTAGGAGATTGTCAGGAAAGATGGAAGAGAAGAATTAAAGAATGCTGAAGAAAAAGCCTTAGTGGACATCTACATTAAGGAGGAAGATGGAACAGCAACAGTGGCTTGGAATTAAAAAGTAGGAGACAAATCAAAAGAATGTCCCAGAAGGCAAGAAAACAGAAAATGTAAAGGAGAAATGACTGGTCAATTGCCAAATGTGGCAGAAAACTCCAGGCATGATGACTGGAAAAGGGCCATTCCAGTATTGTAATGGAAATAGAAACCAGATTACAAGGGGCTAAGGAATGAATGGATAGGTAGAAGTAAAAGTAGAAAATGTAGAAAGACAATAAGAAATCAAAGGAACTAACTTGTTCCTTTGTAAGAAGTCTGAAAATGAAAGGGAAAGCTTGAAAAGGGGTAGTTTTTTTTTTAAATATATGAATGACCTGTAAGAGGCTATAAAGAGGAAAAAATTAAAGAAACCAAGAAAATGTCTGTTGGAACAAGGCCGTAGAAATGAAAGGAAAGGAAAAGATATGAAATAGTGAAAAAGGAACAGGCTTCTTGCCTTAGTTTTCTGATGAAAACATGGGAGTAGGGTATGGAAAAGGTTTGCAATAAGCACCACAGGGAATGTGCTACAGTTGTTGAGCAGCAGAGAGGGTCTAGGCGAGGTTACAAAGTATAGTGTGCCTGAGGTTGAACAGTATGAAGTATGAACTACAATTTCATAGAAATGAAGGAGTAGGAGAGATGGTAGGAAAGAAAACGGTGGTTGCAGAGGGGAATTTGAGGTCAAGATCTCAGAAATACAGCAGCTTTAAGGGATACACTGGTAAAGTGTGAATGGAGGGCAACACTGTGAACATTGGCTGAAGCAGGGCAATGGAGGAAACTAGAGAAGTCAGGGTTTTAGTTTTTTATTTACTACAGTACTGTGAAGCTCTGCAAGTGGAATCATTGTACTTTAAGAGCTAGAAAGGGCTTTATAAATGATCTACTACAGTTGCTTATTTTAATATTTTTTAAGAGCATTTACAATCTGATCTATTACTGACAAGACATCTGACTCCAAGTCTGCTCCCTTGCCCTATACCAAATCATTCAGTGAATTCTATTTAACTATGTGAATTCTTATTCTCATAAAAGTCAAATCATTTGTATATATAAAGCCTTAGTTTTCTCATTTTTAAAATGGATGTGATACCAACACCTTAAAAGATTTGATAGTAATCGATACAATCATTTATAAAAAGCTTTATACTCAGGGGTAGGGCAGGTTTCCTTTCAATACAGTATAGAAATTCTACTTTTATTGTTATAGCATTCTTCTTGATAAAACCCAGAATACATTTGGTCATGGTCCCTTTATCTTGCCTTTTAAAAACACATTTTTTGAGGGCAATTCCATGTTTCTGATAGTTTGGTACTCAATTCATCAAGTGCACTCTGTCTCTCCTCTCTCTATACACACACACACACACACACACACTTTTTTCATTTACTTTTAACATTCTTTTTAAATTTTAAGTTCCAAATTCTACAATGGCTTAATTTAGAGATGACCTCTCAGCCTGTTTGCCCTGTGACTCTCACAACACTTTCTTCAACCTCTTGTGCACTTTTCATATCCTCTCTATATCCATATCTCTCATCTACTCTCCACTGTAACTGAAATGCCTACGGTCATTTAGCTACTTATTAGCTGGACTGAAATTTAAGTATATTTTAATGAAGGTTTACATAGGGATGTGCTTTCAATACCTTTCCAAGTAATCCTTCTGCCTCCTCACAACTAGGATAGTGATTCCATTTTACCAAAGAATCAGACTGGTAGAGCTAGAAGGGCTTTAGAACCAAAGAAGACCAAATGGCTCATGTCACCTGAGAAAACTAAGGCCAAGTGTAAGATGATGTGTCAGGAAAGCCTGAGTTCAAGTTCAGCCTCAGAAATTTCCTAGCTATATGACTGGCTAGGCAAGTCACTTAACTTCTGTCTGCCTCAGTTTCCTCATCTGTAAAGGGGGATAATTAAACCACCTACCTCACATGGCTGCTGTAGAGACAAGGACAATAAGTATTATTATAGTTGACATTTATATTGTGCTTACTATGCGCCAGGCACTAAAATTGCTAATCGCTTTAAAACTGTCATTTGATCCTCACCTTGGGTTGCCCAGTGTCCTACAGCTAGTATCTGGGGAAGAATTTGAACTGAGGTCTTCCTGACTCCAGGCTCTATCCACCATACTACCTAATTACAAAATACTTTGAAAACCTTAAGGTTTTCATAGCTTTCACGTAGGAAAGCTATTATCATAATTACTATTATTTGTTCAAGGTTACTCTGCTTTTAAGCATGCCTTGGACCTTGCAGCCTGCATCCTGAGATGTGCCTGAATGGCACAAATACCACCAGGGTGGCCCTTTGGGATAGAGATTGGGTCTGGAATCAGAAGACCAGAGTTCGAATCTGCCCAATTATTTGGCTATATTGGGGCAGGTTGCTTAACCTGCTGGTCTCGGCTTCCCTGTCTGCAAAATGAGCCTAACAATGGCATCTCCTTCCCAGGCTGTTTTTTGAGAATCACAATGAGATATTTGTAAGGCTCTATCTACACGTTAGCTACTATTACTTTTACCATTACTATTACTGAATGTCCTAACCTAGTTCTGCGGCTCCCAGATGGAGAAGTACATCTCTTGCTTGGTGTTACCGCACCAAAAGGCGATTTGCTGTCAGAATTCGTGGGTTGTAGTACCTGAAGCTACCTTGGTGTGGGTAAAAGTTTCCTTAAATGCAGGAGAAAAGGAAAGAGGAGAGAATGGGCGGAGCGAGACTGGGTAGGATGAGGAGACATTAGGAGAAGGTGGGGTCCTGGGGACAGGAGGAAAAAGAGAGATTGGAGGAGTGACACGGAGGCGGGAAAAAGCAGAAAAGGCCTGGAGCGGGGGGCAGGGCCGGCGCGCCTCAAGGGCCCGGCCTCGGACACTCACCAAGGGCTGCGGCGGCGAGGCTCGGGTTGTGGGGGGTCAGCAGCCCGGTCAGGGAGGCCACGAGCTGATGGAGGAAGGGCGAGGCCACGAACTCCTGCTGCTGGAACAGCGGGGCCCGCTTCTGGCGCTTCAGGTGTAAATGCTCCTGCAGGAGGCAGTCACACACTGCCGAGCGCAGCCGGGCCAGGTCGGCGGGACCGCCGGGCTCGCCAGGGCCGGGAGGCGGGGGCAGGGGCAGGCCGCTCAGGTAAACGGTTTTGGTGAAGCTTTGGTACCAGCGGTCGGCGTGCAGGGCGAAGGTCTGCGGGTACACGACGTACTTGGAGCGCTGCAGCTTCGTGAGCACGCGCAGCTTCGCTTCCACCGTGGGAGCGTCGTGCGCCTCCTGATGCCACCGGTCCACCCGACGCTGCCGGGCCGCCTTGCTTTTCGCCGTCAGCGAGGCCACCACCGGCGGGTACCGCGCCGCCGAGGCCGCGGGAATAGCCACCGAAGCTGCGGGAGTAGCCTCCGAGGCCGCAGTAGTGACGACCTCGGCTGCGGGAGTGGTGACCGCGGCCGCGGTGTGCAGCCGTAGTGCCTGGCCGCACGGCCGCAACCTAGCACGCATGGAGGCCGCCATCTTCGTCCCGATGGCGAGGGCGGAGCTGCGAGGCCGATGATTGGACCGGCTCGTACGTAGACGTCGGGTAATGAGGCGACCAATCGGAAAGCAAAATCATGAATGCGGCCTGCGTAAGCGCGCTGTGTATGGGGTTAACGCGACGAAATGACGCCATCAAACGCGGAGCCAATGAAACTTTTTTCTTAGCTTGATTCTGCCTGGGGGCGGGACTTTTGGAGCAGAAAAATCTGAATCAGGCTCACCTCTCACCTGTCTTTATAACACGAGTCAAATGTCAGATTTTGAAATGCTGCAGTTTATAATGCAGTTTAAGAACAAGGCCAAATACCTTGGTCCTATCATCTGTTTGACGAGAGGTGGGTTTTTTTTTTTTCAAATACCTTATAAGTTTTCAAATAACTCTTTAGTCGACCTGTGCTTATCACTCCGGGGCTGCTTCTTGCAATGTAGAGTTCATAGGATCGCGAATTTAGAGCTGAAAGGGAGCTCAAAGGTCATCTAGTCCAGCGGCTCGACCTTTCTTTGTCATGAACCTCTTTGGCAATCTAGTGAAACCTATGGACCCCTTCTTAAAAAAAAATAGGTAAGCAATTCTATTGAAATATACTTAGCAAAATATATTTTTAGAGAATACACGGACCCTAGATTAGGAACCCCTGAAGGAGAATAACCCCCTTTTTTTACTGAGAAAAGGAAACTGAAGTCCAAACAAGTGAAGTAACTGTGAGGCAGATCTAGGACATGAACCACCTGGATTCCCTGAAACTAAATTCATTGCCCTTTCCGCTGTATCTGGAGCTGTAAGGGATTTAAAACATCGTCTATTTCAATTCCCCTCCCCCCACTCCCGTCTTACATATAAGGAAACAGACACAAGAATTTAAATGACTGGAAAGACATTGAAAGAATAAATTTCTGTAAAGTATTGTCATCAGAATATTAAATTCATCAAATCAAAGTCAGTAAAGTTTAGTGAAAAGAGCTCTGGATTTTGAGTCCTGTGTCAAGTCTGAAAATAAATGACCAAAAAGTCATAGAGGTTATGCAACTGCTGTTAATGCTAAAAATACCAAAGAACTGAGCCAGGTTATCACAACTACGTTTAACTCTAAAAAATTAAATTAAAAACAAAGAGCCAACAGTAGTCATAAGCAGAAAGCTTTCTTTATTCCATTGGAGGAAAACTAGACACATGTGCCAGAGCCTCCTCTAGCAGTAGACCTGCTTTAGCTTGGCCAAATCTCAGTTCATATAGCCATGGTTAGGCAGTCATCTGTAGCCCTGACAATGAGGGGTAACAGCAACAATGAGACAAGTTTGATTCATAGCTGTGCTTCATGACCAGAACATGGGTCCTGCAGGTGCTTGTCTGAGCTCAGGGACCACATAGTGCTGGTACAGAAACAATTCTGGGATTTGGCTACAGCTGAGTTCATCCAGAGGGTGAGCACAAAGGATTGTTGTTATGCCAAGCTCAGGGCACAGCTTGGGTCCTGGGCCTTAGCCCTGGAAAACAGGGGATCTCCTAATAGTAAAGTGAGAATGGTGGTCTAGGTATGGGCCTCCTGACACCTCAGTCCCTTACTTCCTTTGCAACATGAGGCAAGTCTTTTGCCTCTCTGGGCTTCAGTTTCCTTTGAACCATCAGGATGGGATCAAGATTGGCATCCCTTGTCCTTACCCCTTATGTGTGGGTGCACACCATAGATCAGGTGTGGATCCCCTCCCCTCTACATACTGCTTTGGTGCTCTAATCAGCTCCCGTGGGTTCAGTTATCATTGTAGGTAACTCCCAGATTGACATCTCTCCCTCATCTTTCTCTTCACCACCAGAACTACATCAGCAAGTGACTGCTAAGCCTTCCCTCCTGTATGTTGCATTGGCATCTCAAGTCCAAAGCTTGTCATCAGCAAGTCCAAAACAGAACTGTTCTTTCCCTTAAACTTATCTTCTACTCTTCCATATTTCTATCAAGCGCACCCTGGTTCACAAGCTCAGAGGTGCCTTATCCCCATCCCTGAAATTATTTTGTATTTGCCTATCTGTGCATAAGTTGTTCCTCTCTCCTCTCCCCAGTAGAATGTAAGTTCTTTGAAGGCAGAGGCTGTTTTGCTTTTGCCTTTGTCTCCTCAGTATCTTGACTCTTAGTTCTCCCTCAACCCTTATATCCTTGTTGACAGTCCTATCAATTCATTCTCCACAGCATCTCTTATATCTATCATCTTCTCTCCATTCTTATCATCTGGGCCCTAATTCATGTCCTCATAATGTCTCATTTCAGTAACCTCTCAGTCATCAAACTCTCAACTCTCCAGTTCATCCTCCACACAGCTGCCAATTTGAAATTCATAAAGCGTGTATCTGATTGTTCCATTCCTCTGCTCAGGAAGCTTCAGTAGCTGTTGCTTCCAGGATAAAATACAAACTCTTCCATTTGTCATCTAAAGCCAGTCTAGCTTCAACCTGTTTTTCCAGACAGACCATGGGTTGCTTCTTTTCACACACCATATATTCTAATCTAGTAAACCTTTATTAAGCCAGGCACTATTTTAAGTGGTGGAGATACAATAATAAAAAGAAAGACAGTACCTGCCCGCAAAGCACTTACAATGTAAAGGGGAGACGACACACAAAAGGAGGGATGAGTAGGGAGGGGGAGGGAGAGATGGGACACCGGAGGTAATCAGCTTGGAGACATCTTGTTCTGTTGACTTGAAACCAGGCAAAGCAGCAGATGCAAAATGGAGTGAGCCAGAAAGTCCAGGTTCTTCCCTTTATAAAGGAAGACACTGGAAAGAGTTTGGTGCTCTGCCCTCCAATCAGAGGGGAGAGGACAGTGAGGGAGATGGTATCAATCAGAGCTTAAATTAGCAGCCAAGTGATGAATTTATCCTGAGAGGGGCATCTTGTTCTGTGAACTTGAAACTGGGCAGAGCAGCAGATGCAGAGTGGAGTGAGCCAAATTAGCCTACTTCCCATATATGACATTCCACCTGCCACGTCTGTGGCTTTGCACAAAATATCCTTCCTCTTTGGAACATGTGGCATTTCATGATTTGTAGCCACATAGTATAGTTGTATAACATCATTGGGGGGCAGCTAGCTAGGTGGCACAGTGGATAGAGCACCAGGCCTGGAGTCAGGAAGTCCTGAGTTCAAATGTGGCCTCAGACACTTACTAGCTATGTGACCCTGGGCAAGTCACTTAATCCTGTTTGCCTCAGTTTCCTCATGTGTAAAATGAGCTGGAAAAGGAAATGGCAAATTACCTTAGTATCTTTGCCAAGAAAACCCCAAATGAGTCACAGAGATGGATATGATTGAAATGCCTGAAGAATTCTAATTTTAAAATACCATTTTAAAATGTAAGCCTTTGTTCCAAGTACTGAACAATTTCACAAATTCAATCCAACATTCTCTCTTCCTCCTGTTTACTCTTGGGTCCAGTTCATTGTCCATTTGCAGTGATTTTCCTTTCCAAAATGTAATGCCTCCAAGTTTGCCTGGAACAAAGGCCCACTTTTTAACATGAGTATTCTTCCAGTGACACTATATGATGGCATCATGGCTACAAATAATGAAATGTCACTTTCTCTAAAGAAACAAAATTGGAGGTTATTTTAAGAAGCAATGAAGAGGATATAGTAGGCATAAGGTAGGCTGCATCATATTACCAACAAACACTGTTGTACCTGCTTTATGGCTTGTCTATCAAATCATAATATTCTGGAAAACATGCAGTTTTCATCCATTTAGTTTTTTATTTTTGTATAGTTAACTCTTGAACTTTTTTGTGTGATTATGAACCTCACTGAGGAGATTCTGCAGCCTTTTAGAACTTGATGCAATTAGTACACTGTCATTAATAAACAGAAGCATCTAAAGACCTTATGATCTATAGGGAATATTTAGCAAGCCTGTGTCTCCTTGTTTTATTCCTCTCAATATTACTAGGACTCAATATTACATAGGACTAGAAAATGAAGTTATTTCTATTGTTACATCTTTCAAGAAATCATGTATGGCAAATCTATGAGACATACCTCATAGGAGAGCCTAAGATTTTAATCTGTTCTGCCAAATTAAATGCTTTCGTATAATCAGAAAATAAGCAGTGAGGTTTTTTTTTTCATTATGTGCACCTTCCATTTAGTAGTGTGACTATAAGGTGGTCTGCTATAGAATTCCCTGGCAGCTAGGCAGAACAGTGGATAGAGTGTTAGGCCTGGAATCAGGAAGACCTGAAATCATATCCAGCCTCAGACATTTACTAGCTGTGTGACCCTGCGCAAGTCACTTAACCCTGTTTGCCTCAATTTCTTCATCCATAAAATGAGCTGGAGAAGGAAGTGGCAAATCACTCCAGTATCTTTGCCAAGAAACTCTAAAATAGGGTCATGAGGAGTCAGACATGACTGAAAAATGACTTAACAACAATAAGCAGCTATAAAATATAACTTGTGAAAATCTGTCTTCTGTCTCAAACCTTCAATAGAAGTATCTTATGATATAGACTATTCTCACAAAAAATTTTGTGGAGATAGGAAAGTAGGTATATGGGTAGGTAATTATTTTAGAATAATAATTATATTAATACACTATATTTTATTGTTGCTTTTCTAAGTGTTTACTGTCCTCTCTTCCTTCAGAGTTAGATCCCTCAAAACTGTGAAAATTGTGTCACCTCTAACATGTACATCCTGTTTAACCAAGTACACATACTTGGCCTAATCCAGCTATTCTTCCCATCTTAATTTTCTTTAGTACCATTTGTATGTTCTCATGCCACACCTTGGAGACTATAGTGTTAAGAGTTTACATGTGTGACCTCACGGTCATTGATGGAGAAAATAAATCAGACCACAAAATGTTACAAACTGTTATAAAACCATTTCTAACTCTGCTGTTTGGCCTCATCTATGGTTTTTGTCATGGTAGCTGGGATGAAGTTTTCAGATGAGGAGCAATGAAATCAATCAATATTCAGTTGCTATTACAATAATAATAGCACATTTTTATAATACCACAGTGTTTTAAGGTTTACAAAGTAATTTCCTTATAACTCTATCCAGATGTATTTATCGTAAAGGTAGCGTAACATTTCCATGGCCTATGCCTGGGGTTATTCCACAATTGTGTAGCCTCTGGCACAGATCACATCTATCCATCCTCTCAAAGTTGGCAAATTCACCCAGACTCAGCCTGGAAGATCTGGGTTCCCAGAATACAGCCACAACCCCATGGTTACAATTCAATCTCAAGATCCTAGGGGTAACTCTGTCATGGGGGTCTAAGGTTACCGTCATAGTTCTAGAGCCCCCAGTGGTATGCTTCCCATCTGTACAAAATCAATCAGAATAATTCCACTAGCACTTAAACATAAAATATTTTACGATAATGCAAAAGCAATAATCAACACACCACAGTTATTCAATATAAAGCAATTCAGAAGTAATCAATAAGCTTAGATAACTTAGTTAACTTAGATAACTGCGTTATTTTAATGTTTCCAGTATCCTTGGGGGAGAATAGATACATACCTATAGAAAATTAGCAGGGAGACATGTTTGAGAACAACTTACATTCTTGGAGCAACTAACAATTCTGGACTGCAAGCCCTTTGCAAGTCTTTGATCCCTTCATGTAGAATCTGCACCACATTAGTCACTTCTCTGCTGTTTCCCTTCTGGCCCTCACTGCTCTCCTGGTGGGCAAATTTATTCTTTTACTCTCAAACTGATGAAGCACTAATGAGCTGTTTTTACTCATCATTATCATTAAAAGGGCCCTGAGCAAATGTTATACTGTCAAGATGATAAGCAGTTCCCTTAAACCACAAAAGTCAGATTGGCTTTCTGGGCAGTGCAGACCAGCTTGGTCGACTCTTCTATCAAAAGGATGCTGAGTTTTCCAATCACTTTCTTCTAATGGCAAAGCAAGCTTACAACAAAACTCCAGATTATGGATCTCTGGGCACTGAATATCAGGCCAGCAAGCTTTTCTCTCAACAAGATACTAGTTTATTGAATCAAATATGACCTACTCTTAGTGAACTTTATGGTTTTCCCTTCTGTTACGTGAGGGGGCAACAGAAAGCATATAGCACTTCTGGGTGTTTCCCTTTCAAATTTACAGATGGCACTTTTCCAATGAACTTCTGCCTTCCTCCAGCCAGTCAGCAGAGCAGCTGCCTTCTTGTCTACTGACTCTGCTGTTGAAGGTTCATACAACACTTGCTTTATTAATTTCTGTCCTGCTGAGTTCTTTGCTACACCCAGTGGCTTCTATGAGATTCTCATGGTTCTCAAGTGACTCATCTGTCCCTTATGAGATAAAACTAAAAAATGTTTTTTTCTGTTGGTTATGAAATCAACAACCTGTATTGTCATTCCATAGTATCCATATAGTTATTTGACTAATCACCTTGTTTTTGCCTCTTGAACTATAAAAACAGTCACAAGCAAATGAGATAAACAGATAGGTGAATAAATCAATACCCACAATTCCCTGAATCCCTAGTCATTTCTCTATCCTTGAAAAGGTCCTCTCAGCCCTCTACTCTGTTGTCCTGCTAGTCTGTATCTTATTTAACAAAAAACAATTTTTTTCACACATGGATTTTAACAGTATCTCATGCACCAAAGTTATCTTTTTCTGCCCCTTTCAGCATCTGACCTGCCAACGTGTGAACATTATGGTACCTTACAAAAATATTCCTATTTTATAGATGAGGAAACTGCGCAGCAGAGGAATGGTTTCTTCCCCACCGTTTTACAGCCAATAAGTGTTAAGAGTACAAATTCCAGTCCCAAACAAATCTACTGACTACAAGTCCACTGTTCTTTCATCAGCACTTTGCCTTATGTGTTTGTCATCAGAAAGGATATAAATTAAGAATCAGGTATGCTCACTACCTTTGAGATTCCTTCTGAATATTTGACTAGACAAGATGTATATATACAGAACTGGAAAACTATGCAAAATCTCACATATTTAAATGTTAAACTGCCTTGCACTACCTACCTTCAAGACTTATTTTATGTTGTTCTTCTTTAAACATTTGACATTCCAGCATGGCTGGAATTATATCTGTTCTCAAAGTCAACCTTCTATCTCTGACTTATATGCATTTGCTCAAGCAAAAAGTCCCCATGCCTACAATACTCTTTCTACTCATTTCTACCTCAGAAGCCTTGCCTTCCTTCAAGGCTCAGTGCAGGTTGTACTATGTTTGCTTTTATATTTGTATCCACCACCACTCCCTTGGGAACCTCCTCGACCCCTGAGAACATAAGCTCTTTGAAGTTTCTGTTGATTCTTTGAAATTTATCTTGTATGTGGCTTATTTGTACATAGTTGTTTGCATATTGTCCGTCCCATCCCCCCCCCCCCCCCCAGATTGTGAGCTCCTTGAGAACAGTGCCTTTCTTTTACCTTACTTTGTATCTCCAGGACTTAGTACACTACCTGGCATATGGAAAGTGTTTAATAAATGTTTAATTGACTATTTCCTTTGGATCCTTAGCATGAAGCAGAGTAACTTACACAAAGTAGATGCTTAATAAGTGTTTATTGAATTTATGAATGATAAAGACTAAATGATAATAATAATAGGTGATATTTATAAAGCTTTCAGGCTTACAATTATCTCATTTGATTTGCAAATATTTCATCAAATTTCTATTTTAGACTAAGTTTCAGATTAGTGTGATGCAGTGTTACTGGTTAACTCTTTTGAATGTCATGTTCTTTGTCAAAATTAAGAAGATATTTGTAATTTTTTTAACTCTGAAAAATCTAGGAAATAATTCCACTATCATTAGTTCTATCCTGATTGTCATTTTTAAGAGCAAACTGTAGAATCAGAGAATTGGAATAACTGTGAGGTTAGCTTGTCATACTTCCTCATGTTACAGATGAACAAACTAAAACTGAGATATGTGACTTACCCAAGGTAGCAAAAATAGTGACAGAGCCAAGAGAAGAGAATGATCTCACTCATCTCCTGGTCAGACTCAGAATTTTGTAGTGCTTCATATTTTTGCTCCCTCTGTATATGTTCAATTTCAAATGATACACATAGAACAAAAGCAGGACCCAAAGGTATAGGACCAGTGCTGAACAGGGAGAACTTCTTGTGCTTCATTGTTGAAAAATTAAACCAAATCCCTCAACTCTCTTCACAAGTAAGACATACCATTTGGCTCGTTCTATAGAAAGGGCAGTCACATTGCTGTTGGATGAAACAACAGATTTTCACAAGGCACCCTCTATGACTCCTCACTGTTGTTTTAAATCTTTCAGCTGTACATGTGCACTCAGCTTAAATGTCCATCTTCCATTGTATGTTCCTAGACATGTGAGATCAGACCTATATAGTTCTTAAAATTATTACCCATAGCCTGTATAGTAACTGAGTTCTTGTCTGATAACATCTAGATTCTTTCACAAAAACTATCAGCACAGCATTTACTCCTTCTCTTAGGTGTTCAGAAGTATTTTAGTATTCACAAGACATTGTTAGGTGGCAAGTATTGTGAAAGAAACTTTAAATACTAAAAGAAAAAACAATGGGTTTCTTCTGGAAGAATTGTTATTTCAATGGTATTTATTATGTTTTTAAAAATGCCTAATCAGGTCAAGTTAAAATTGTATTGCTTTTTACTGCCTTCCCTTCCCTGCCCCCAACCTTAGAAGCCTGATCAAACTCTTTTCTATCACAATTAGAAAAATCTTTCTATAAGTAGTATATTGGAATAGAGCTAGTCTATCTGTTTAAGCCTCTTTTTCCCCTCTTCATAAGCCTTAATTCTCTCAAGCTTTCCTGTTCTCATTTGCAAAGGATTAGAGAAACCAGGATTTTATTGCAATGTATTACCAGTTGGCAAGTAAAATTAAACTAAGAGCGTATCATAGGGCATTATTAGGGAAGGAAAAATTATTAGACTGAAAAAAAAATCTCTGAATACAGTGATGGAATTATAGGAAAATCTAGTATCCTCAGTTTCAGTCTTATGCACTTGTTAGGTAAGGCTACCCTAGCCAGGTATCAGAACACTGATCTCTCTTGGAATAGTCCTCTCTTGCTCCAACCTAAGTCACCTTTTGTCATCTCACTCCAGCGTTTCACCATGACTGGTCAAGAATAAGAGGTCTGTGGTGAAAGACTTTGTGAGAAACAGAGAAAAAAGAGGGGAACGCAAATTCCCTTTCCTTTTTATCTTTTTACCTCTATAGCAAACCCCACCTTGCTCCCTTGTGAGTATGGGTTTTGATTAGTTTCATTAAAAAATTCAACTAGAAGTACACCCATGAAACATCATATCTTACAATGATTTTCCATTCTATACCAGAGACATCTGTTTGAGGCAAGTGTCAGTGTTTTAGTTTTGAAAGAAAAATGTCAATTCAGTAATTCTTGAACTAAAAAAAAAAAAACTCTTTATCATCTCATGCCCAATTAACCAGAATTTTATAGTAACTAGAACTTCCACACTTTAAAAATAATAAAATAATATAAGATACTAAAAGATCCTGACCTATTATCTATTTTTTTATTTCAAACTATTCATTTACTATTTTATTTTTCCCCAAATACATATAAAAACAATTTTAACATTCTTTTTTTTTTTTGCATTTTGAGTTCCAAATTCTCTTCCTCCCTCCTAGTCCAGTGAAAAGGCAAGCAATTTGATATAGGTTATATATGTGTAGTCATGCAAAACATATTTTCTTACTAGCCATGTTGTAAAATATATATAAAGAAACAAAAAAGAAACCCAAGAAAAATAAATAAAATTTTAAAAAGTATGCTTCAATCTATATTCAGACTCCATCAATTCTTTCTCTGGGAATGGATAGCATTTTTTATCATACATCCTTCAGAATTGTCTTGCATCATTGTATTGCTGAGAATAGCAAAGTATTTAACTGTGGATCATCTCACAACATTGCTGTTACTATGTAAAATGTTCTCCTTGTTCTCCTCATTTCATGTTGCATCAGTTCATGTAAGTCTTTCCAGGTTTTTCTGAGAGCATTCTGCTTATCATTTCTTATAGCACATCACAATAATATACCACAACTTTTTCAGCCCATTCGCCAGTTGTTGGGCATCTCCTCAATTTCCAGTTATTTGCCAACTAGAAAAGAGCTGTTATAAATATTTTTATACATATAGATCCTTTTCCTTTTTGTTTTTTATCTATTTTTGGATATAGATCTAATATTGGCTAGGTCAAACCATATTCATGGTTTTATAGCTCTTTGGGCATAGTTCCAAATTGCTCTGTGTAAGGTTTGAATCAGTTCACAACTCCACTAACAGTACATTAATTCACTCACAATTAATTAATTCAGTTTTCCAACATCGACTCCAACATTTGTCATTTTCCTTTTCTGTCCCATTAGCCAATCTAATAGGTGTGAGGTAGTACCTCCGAATTGTTTTTATTTACATTTCTCTAATCAATAGTAATTTACAGCATTTTTTTATATATGGCTATAGATAGCTTTGGTTACTACATCTGAAAACTGACTGCTCATATCCTTTGACCATTTATCAATTGGGGAATGGCTCTTATTTTATAAATTTCACTCAGTTCTCTATATATTTGAGAAAAGAGGCTTTAATCAGAGAAACTTGCTTCAAAAAATTTTTTTTCACAGTTATGATTGCTAACTGTATTTCCCTCCATCCTAATCCCCCCCACCTTTGATTCTATTCTGTCACTCATTTTACCCTGTCCCTCCTCAAAAGGGTTTTGCTTCTGACTACTGCCTCCCCCACTCTGCCAGCCTTTCTGTCAGCCCCAATCTACCCCCTCCTTTTATCCCCTTCCCCTCCTACTTTCCTATTGGGTAAGATAGATTTCTATACCCAAATGAGTATGTATGTTATTCCTCTTTGAGCCAATTCTGATGAGATTAGGATTCAAGTGTTCCCTATCACCTCCCCAATCTTTGCCTCCACTGTAATAACTCTTTCTTGCCTCTTTTATTTGAGATAATTTACCCCATTCTACCTCTCCCTTTCCCTTTCTCCCAGTGCATTCCTCTTTCTTACCCCTTAATTTTTTTTTTTTTAGATATCATCCCATGATATGCAACTCACACACTGGAGCTTTCTGTCTATGTATACTCCTGCTAACTGCTCTAATAATAAAAAAGTTCTTAGGAGTTAAAAGTATCACATTTCCCATATAGTAACATAAACAGTTTAACCTTATTAAGTCCCTTATGATTTCCCTTTCCTGTTTACCTTTTTTTTTTCTTTAGGAAGTTGTAATCTTTTTTATTAATAAATTTCTTTTTAATTGTCAGCATTTACTTCCACAAGATCTTGAGTTCCAAATTTTCTCCCCATCCCTCCCCTCCCCTGTCCTCAAGATGCCATGCTTTCTGATTACCCCTTCCCCCAATCTGCCTTATCTTCTATCAACATCCCCTCCCTCTTTTATTCCCTTCCCTTCTGTTTTCCTGTAGGGCAAGATAGATATCTATTCCCCATTGCCTGTATACCTTATTTCCCAGTTGCATGTAAAAACAATTTTTAAAATTCATTTTTAAAACTTTGAGTTCCAAATTCTCCCCCTTCTTCCCTCCCCACCCACCCTCATTGAGAAGACAAGCAATTTGATGTAGGGTATACATGTGTAGTCATGCAAAACACTTCTGTGATAGTCATATTGTAAAAGACTAATTATATTTCCCTCCATCCTATCTGCCCTGTTTATTCTATTCTCTCCTTTGACCCTGTCCCTCCTCAAAAGTATTTGCTTCAGATTACCCCTTCCCTAAATCTGCCATCCCTTCTATCATCCCCTCCTCTCTTTAACCTTTCCCTCCTACTTTCCTGTAGGGTAAGATAGATTTCCATACCCAATTGAATGTGTATATTATTCCCTCCTTAAGCCAAATCTGCTGAGAATAAGGTTCATTCATTCCCTTTCACCTCCCTGCCTCTTCCCTTCCATTGTAAAAGTTTTTTCTTGCTCTCTTTTATTTGAGATAATTTACCCCATTCTACCTCTCCCTTTCTCCTTCTCCCAGTACATTCCTCTCTCACCCCTTAATCTGATTTTTTAGATATCATCCCTTCATATTCAACTCACCCTGTGCCCTTATATCATTCTTCCATGTAGGAATGTAAACGGTTCTACTTTAATAAGTCCCTTATGATTTCTCTTTCCTATTTACCTTTTAATGCTTCTCTTGAGTCTTGTATTTGAAAGTCAAATTTTCTATTCAGCTCTGGTCTTTTCATCAGAAATGCTTGAAAGTCTTCTATTTCATTGAATTCCCTTTTTCCCCTGAAGGATTATACTCAGTTTTGCTGGGTAGGTGATTCTTGGTTTTAATCCTAGCTCTTTTGCCCTCTGGAATATCATATTCCAAGGCCTCCGATCCTTTAATGTAGAAGCATCTAATTCTTGTGTTATCCTGACTGCGACTCCACAGTTCTTGAATTGTTTCTTTCTGGCTGCAAAGCAGTGTTTTCTCCTTGAGCTGGGAGCTCTGGAATTTGGCTATACTATTCCTGAAAGTTTTCATTTTGGAATCTCTTTCAGGAGGTATTCAGTGGATTCTTTCGATTTCTGTTTTACCTTCTAGAATATCAGGATAGTTTTCCTTGATAATTTTTCGAAAGATGATATCTAGGCTCTTTTTTTTGATCATGGCTTTCATGTAGTCCACTAATTTTTAAATTATTTTTCTTGGATCTATTTTCCAGGTCAGTTGTTTTTCCAGTGAAATATTTCACATTGTCTTCTATTTTTTTCATCCTTTTGGTTTTGCCTTATTGTTTTTTGATGATCTCATAAAGTCATTAGTTTCCACTTGTCGAATTTTATTTTTTAAGGAATTATTTTTTTCAGTGAGCTTTTGTACTTCCTTTTCCATTTGGCCCATTCTACTTTTCAAGGTATTCTTCTCTTTTTTGTATTTTGCCATCTAACCTATTCTTTTACTAAGGTGTTGACTCATTTTTCATGATTTTCTTGCATAACTCTCATTTCTTTTCCCAAATTTTCCTCTACTTCTCTTACTTGATTTTTAAAATTCTTTTTGCATTCTTCCTTGGCCTGAGACCATTTCAAATTTTTTTTGGAGTCTTTGGATGTAGGAGTTTTGACTTTGTTGTCTGTGTCTTTTTTTGGTGTATGTGATACCTCATCTACTTTCACATTCTTCATTTTAGAGTAGCTCTGAACTTGAAGTCAAGAACCATAGCAGCATAGATTAAAAGTTCAAAGGGACCTTATAATCTGTCTAATCCAACCACTCATTCTGAGTGTGTGTTTTAATCTTCCTTCTCACCACAGTAACTTTCCATAATCAGGTTTTTTTTCCTCTCTCTTGTTTGCTCATTTTCCTAGCCTATTTCTTAACTTTTAACTCTTTGCTAAAGTTGGGCTCTGCTTCTAGGGTGGAAGGTGCACTGTCCCAAGCTTCAGGTATTTTGTACAGCTCTTTTCAGAGCTAATTCTGGGGCTCAGTAAGCTTTCAGTTCTTCCAAGGTAGTATGATCTAGGGAGAGCTATATTTACTACTCTCTTGGAGTGTATTCTAGTCTGTGAGTGACCACAAGCACTCTTTTTTTTTTTTTGCCATCGAACCATGAGGAGGGTCCCCCCTCCACAGTGACCACAAATTCTGCTGTGCTAATGCTCTTTTTCATCCCAGGGCTGCAATTTGGATCGAAGTATGGGCAAAGCAATAGAGTCCTGCTCCCAGTGCCAGCAAAGAAACCCCTGTAATTTCTTTTTGACCAGTTATTCAACCCCCTTACCATCTGTGGGCTGAGATCTCTGGAAATAGCCACTGCCACTGCTACTGCCACTGCTGATTCAATCATTCCCAGGCCTGGTCTGAAGTGGTGAGGCCTATGCTAGACTGTACTCCATTCTTGCCCTGGTGCAACATGCCTTTCCTGCTGACCTTCTAATTTGTCTTGAGCTGGAAAATTTTTTTACCCTGTCCTCTTGTGGTTTCTGCCACTTCAGAATTTGTTTTAGGGCATTATTTGTAGTTGTTCAGAGGGATGTCGGGGAGAGTTAAGGGGAGTCTCTGCCTTTTCTCCATCATCTTGGCTTTGTCCCAGGCTGACACATTACCTAAATCATATGAGAAAGATTAAATTATGAGAATTGGGTTTATATATGTTATTGCATTCTAATTCATTAAAAGCTGGCAATCTATTGAAACCCATGATAATTCTCAGCGATACTAAATTTTTGTTTCATTGAAATAACCTTTTTTTACCTTGCTAGATAAGAATTTATTATGCATGCTTATTATCTTTCAAAGCCGAACTGAAATTCCACTTTCTCTGTATAATTTTTCCCGATGCTCCCAGCCCAGAGTGATACTTTTCTTCCTATAAACTCTCATAGCACTTTGTACCTAATCCACTTGAAAAAAAATATCTTTTACTTTTTTATCACCTTATATCAGTAAGGCAAGATTCATGAACTCGAGGATGACTATGAACATGCCTGAATGGCTCAGAATCGCCAAGTATAAGAAATTCTCTAGGTAGATGGCTGAGGAAGTATAACATTTATTTAGACATGAGAGAATCCAATCCCAGGGCCAGTAATTCCAATTCCATATAGTAGCAATGATATTCCAAAGCCAGTAAGCCCACCGCAATGTAGCAACAAGGAAATTATAACACAATATTATAGCAAGGAGCCAAGTCATCCTGTAACCTTACCCCCTGCTAGGGCCTTCCTGTAAACAATCACTCAAGAATCCTAACTCTCCACTCAGCACTCTCTTCTGTAGACTCTGAATTCTGATTGCTGTAGCTCTCCTTGCCTCAAGGTCCTCTTTTTGTCTGCTTCTGAATCCTGCCGCTCTTAGTTCCCCTACTCTGCTGCTCTCAGTTCTAGGCTTTTTTTTTTAATACAGTCCTAGCCTACATCTGATTGACTAGAACTCAGTGCACATACCACTGGCTCTGGTTTAGCAACTCCTCTTAGGGCCCTGAGGGCTTTACACCCACATCAGCTTAACTAGCAAAAGGGTGTGGGCCTGGGGCCTCACATCTAGTTAATGAAAGGGTGTGGGCCTGCCTCTAATCAGGCCTCCCTTTGTTGGCCCCACCTGAGCCCTATTGAATGGGTGGGAAAGATCTTTCGTTTACTCATTGGCCTCACACACCTTAATTTCCAAATATATCCTGTACTTTCTCCCTTATCCAGTGAACTATGCCTTTTAACTGAGAATAAAAAAAAAAAAGAGGGGAAATAGCAGTTCAGGAGAATTAAGCAAGACATCAACCAAGTCTGCCAGTATATATAATATGCCACACCCATTATCCCCCACCTTTGCAAAGAAGGGAGGGATATACATTTTTTCCTCACCTCTCCTGAGCCAGTCTCATTCATTATAGTTATAATCAGTTCCCTTTTCTTTTTTGTTTCTTTTCCATTTTCATTGCTATAGTTATGTTTGTAGTTTTCCTTATAATACTTAAATCTCATTGTATCAATTCATAAAAGTCTCCCTATACCTATCTGAATTGGTCATATTTGTTTTGTCTTAGTATAATTCCATTATATCCATGTACTACAATTTATTTAGCTGTTCCTTAATCAATGGGAAAAAAATCATTTCAAGTTCTTTGCTAAAGTTTTGCTATGAATTTTTTGGTGTATGTGATACCTCATCTACTTTCACATTCTTCATTTTAGAGTAGCTCTGAACTTGAAGTCAGGAACCATAGCAGCATAGATTTAAAGTTCAAAGGGACCTTACAATCTGTCTAATCCAACCCTCTCATTTTTACTGATCAGAAAACAGCCTTGGAGGAATCAAATGACTTACACATGTTCAAAAGTATTAGTTAAGAAGACAGCATTTGAATCCACGTCCTCTGACTTCAAAGCCATCATTCTGTTTAGGGTATCATTCTTCTTGAGCTACAACCCTGGGTTTGTATGAGTGCTTTGACATTTAGTAATTCTGTGTTAGTGAGCCAGTTAACTAACATTTATTTAGCACCTACTATATGTCAAGCCCTGTGTGAAAAATCGTGTGCTCTGAAAGTCACTTAATTTCTGTGAACTTCAGTGTCCTCATCTTATAAAATGGAGAAAATGACATTTGTACTATGTATCTTACTGGGTTATTGTGAGAAAAATATGTTATAAACCTTCAAGCACTACATAACTATAAGTTATTTTAGCTGGACGTGGAGTCAGTGGACCTGGATCTCTTAAAAGTTCAAATATCATACATACAACTACTACGTTTCTTTTTAGTTAGGCCTGCATTGAAAGGCTGAAGGATCTTGTGAAAAGACCAGTTGAATTGGCATATGAGGACTGAGGTCCAAATCCCTATTCCATGACTTTCTACATAGTCTTAAGAGCAGTCATTTCTCCTCTACTGTCCCATTTTTTTCATCTTTAACATGAAAAGGTTGGACTCGATGATCTCTAAGGTTCTTCCATGTTCTAAATCTATGATATAATTATTTTATTTGCTTTTACTCCCAAAAGAAGATGAGAACAGGGACTGCAGTTAGTCATTTTGGTGTCTTTCTTACAGGCCAACTTAGTGTTTTAGCACAAATTTTTGGAGGATTGAATTGAAATGAAATCAGCATTAATACAGTACATGGAATGTTAATGAAAAACACAGAAGAGATATTATGTCAGGTTGATGAACATTTATTGAACTCCTAATATATGCAAGACATTTTGCTTTGGGCAGGGGTGTATATATAGAAATACGAAATGTAGGAAGGCATACTACCTAATTGGGAAGAAATAAAGCTGTTCTGCATTAAAAAAAAAGTTTAAATAAAAGTTCAAGAGAATAATAGAAGTATTGCCACAAGATGGTACACAATAAATTCCCAAATGACATGTGCAGACAGTAATTACTATAGGTCTTTAGAGCAGGAACAGATGGTTTGGTTTTGGGAATTGAATTGAATCTAATTATTCAGGAAAGATCTTATGTAGCAACAGGAGAGGACCCCACATGTGAAGGTAGGCCCAGGTGTTACAAGGGTACTGTGGAGACAGAATAAACATTTTTAGTCTCTTTTTCCTCCCCCCCCCCCAACTTTTCTCCAGAGGAGACTATAATTTCTGCCAGGACAGGAAGCAGGAAGTTGGGACTAGGGGCCAAACTTCTGCCCTCCTCAGAAAAAGAGAGGGTAGCAGACTAAAAGCATACCTAGCTGCTTCTTTAAACATTGTTCAAATAGGGATTATGACTGAGTTCCTTCTAATTTTGCTTTGTCATTTTGCATAGGAAGCAGAACCCCAGCTCTGTATCCAAGTTTTGACTCTCTTCCCACTAAATGGCAGTTTCATAATGAACATACACAGAGAATAGCAAAGAAACCCATTTATCCAAATCATAGCAAAACAGAAATCAGAGAAGGTATACATCAGAGAACATACACCAAATGAAACAGAATAGAAGAGCTCTCCCATTGAGAGCAAGGTAATTTAGCTCAATGAGAATAGTGTCCTGAATCTCACCCAAGGAGAAATTATGATGGAGAATGCCCACTCCTCTCATGTCTTCCTAGAGTCTTTTCCTTCAACAACCTGAAATGGGGTTGGATTCTTCCATCTTCTCTCTCCAAGCTGGAATCTGACTCAAGACTCAAAGATAACTTGAAACTTCACCAGTCCCAGAGAAGAGACCAGCCCCAAGGAGTCCTGAAGTGGAACTCAAAGGAACTTAGAGAGTCCTGTAAAGTCCTAGTGAAGGCCGGAGCTCTCTCACCAACTCCTCCCCATCCCTCACACAAGGCAAGACATTCATCTCCAAGGCATTCTCTCATTTGATCTTCATAACAACCTTTTGAAGTATATGTGGCGTCCTCTTTACAAATAATGAAACTAAAATTCAGAGAGGTTAAATACTTTTCTCCAAGTCCCATAAGTAGTAAGCAATAGAGCTGAGATTCGAACCCAAGTCTTCTAATTCCCACGTTATGTGTCCATGACATCAGTGTAGGATTTAGATAGATGAGGAGGAAGTGGGGCGGGGCGGAGTGAAATTGGAGGCTAAGAGGAAGAAATAAGAGCAAAAGCTTAGCAACAGGAAGTAGGGGGTGCTTAGGGAATAGCAAATAAACCAGCGCAGCCAAGGTGGACGACTAGTGTGTGGAAGGAGAGAAAGAAGGCCAAAAGGAGCTTGGGGCCAGATTGTGAATGAATGTGGACTATATCCTCTGGAAAATAGGAAGGTTGTGGAAATATTAGACTCTTGAGATAATAAAAGTATTTACATAGTTGAACTCTATTCCAAAGTGGATATAATTAAATGGAGTCATCTCTCAATTCTTCATACCATTAGTCAGTGGGAGTGTAAGTAAGTGATACAAAAATCATGAATATTTGGTTTGAAATTAAATGTTCCTTTTTATTACATTGTATCCAAGTAGGTCTTCAGTTGCAGAACTCATGGTCCTATAGTTCACATTAAATAATGAAACCGTGATGAAGATGGTAGGTTCTTTTCCTTTAACTCCATTTTTTACAAATAACACAGGATGATGTATATAACTGTTGAATAACTACTGATTTCTTTTCTTCTCTTTGACACAGATGCACTCTTCTGGACACCGGAGGGAAAAACCTTTTCTGCCCAGCTTGTAATGCCTAGCCACAATCATCAACTGTGCTCTGGCAGCTTAGCAGTGCTATGAAATACAGGCATACCTCTTGAGATATAGTGGGTTTGGTTCCAGTCCACTGCAATAAAGTGAATATTTCTCAGTGTATATAAAAGTTATGTTTATACTATATTATAGTATGAAATAGTATTATGTCTAAAAAATTACATACTTTAATTAAATAATACTTTTTTGCTATAAAGTGTTAACCACCATCTGAACCTTCAGCAATTCTTAATTTTTTTTTTCTGGTGGAGGGTCTTGCCTCAGTGTTGATGGCTGTTGACTGACCAGGGTAGTAGTTGCTGAAGGTTGGGGTGTTTGTGGCAATTTCTTAAAATAAGGCAGCAATGAAGTTTGCCACTCTTCCTTTCACTTAAACACTAAGAGGCTATTAAAGGGTAATGAATTGGGCTAATATCCATATTGTATCTTAGGGAATAGAGAGACCTGAGGAGAGAGAGAGGGACAGGAATTGCTGGTTGGGGGAGCAGTTGTAACACACAGAACATTTATCAATTAAGTTTGCTGTTTCATCTGGGTATGGTTCATAGTGCCCCAAAACAATTAACAATAGTAATATCAAAGATTACTGATCACAGATAACCTTGGCATATATGATAATAATGAAAAGTTTGAAATGTGAGAATCACCAAAATATGGCAGAGACATGATATGAACACATGCTATTAGAAAAATAGGGCTGATAGGCTTGCTTGATGCAGCATTGCCACAGACCTTCAATTTATAAAAACAGTATCTGTGAAGCACAATAACGCGAAGCAATGAGGTATGTCTGTATGTGTGAAGAATCACAGCATTTTCTTGGTCCCTCTACCTTGCCTTTCTCCTGTTTCTATGTTCTGTCTTTGGTCATGCCTTTGCCAGTGTGCATCCCAATACATCATTGGGTACTATTGTGACACCAATATGCCTTATGTGAGCAAGTAGCTGATTTCCCTCCTCAATTTATTCCTAATTTAAAGAAATGACTTCCCATCCCACACATGATAATTAAGTGGTTCTAGAAGTTTAGGCAAGCCAGAGAATGCTTCCTAGTACATAGCGAGCAACCACTGCAGTTAAGATGCGGGTTCAGGTCTCCTGTCTGAAACACTAACTTTATGAATGTGGCTAAATCCCATACCTCAGGGAACTCTTTAAGGCTATAAGTTATTGGTGAATGGACTAACTGCCACAGGGAAGGGAGTTTCCAAACAAGTAATCCAAATACCAGTGAAATCACAATCCAGATTTAAAACATCAAAAATACAAAAACTTCTCAGTGTATAGTCAGAACTGTAACAAGTACAAGGTAGGTGGGGTCTTGGTTTTGGATGCCTAAAGGGGGCACAGAAAATTGATACATTCTCTTTATTATTTCAGGCATGCCATTCCATCATAATAGGGCAGAGAAATAGTATAGTCTAGCCTCAGGTGCAAAATTAGCTAGGTGTGAGACAGAGCATTGTTTCACTAGTGTTAGCCAATTCCTGTTCTTCTGCACTGTAACATTCCCAGCACAGGCCAAATGGAGACTCTTCTCTATCCCAAACTATTACTGTAATAATAGAAATGGAACTGGCACACTTATTTTCTTGCTGTAATTATGCTTCTTTCTCCAATTGCCCTTTTTCAATTTACAAATCCTTTCTTCACCTGTTTAAGACCGCACCTATTGCCTGCTTCTTGAATATCTAATAACGCACTTGGTACATTTAAAAGGATCACAAAAGCCCTGAAGGCTCTACCCTCTTTTAGTACTCACCATCCCCTGTTACTATTTACTGGAATCATGGACATTTTATGTCTAGTAGAGATAAAGATGGAAATGTGGAGGATTGAATCCTGGGAAGGGAAGGTATTTTAGGCTTTATTCTAGCAGTCTACTAAGATTTAATAGAAATGGCCCAGGACTAGGAGTTAGCTTGAGTCCCAAGGCTCTAACTAACTGTGTGTGACCTTGGATAAATCTCTTGACACTTTGGGTTTTAGTTTCCTCAGCTGTGAAATACAGGGGCTAGACTAAATAACATTTAAGATCTCTTCTATTTCTAACATCTTATGAATCTATTATCATATGTCCCATTACTATTAATGGGAATTATATATTGGAAGAAAAATACCCCAGTCATATCAGAAGGTTTTTGTGCTAAAACAAGAATTCTTAAATCTGGGATCCCTGAGCTTTTTTTTTTTAAAGAAAATTTTGATGACAGTATTTCAATAAAAAGGTTTCCTTTGTAATCCTGTTTTATGCATTTAAAAACATTAGTCTGAGGAGAGATCCTTGGGCTTCATCACATTCCCAAAGGCATCCATGACACTAAAACCCCATTATAGAACTTAGCTACTCTCCCCCACCATTAGCTCTCATCCTTCAATATGGTAAGGTAATAAATGTTGAATCAACCTTCAGGATTTGAATATATATCTTTCAGGACAGGTTCAGATTTTGCTACAGTTCTTGTACTATACCAAAATGATTTCATCCTCTAACACATTTTGTAAATTTACTATTGATATCTAAACAAAATGTGAAAATCCTAGAATTGTTAGGCTTTTAGAGATGGAAGGTAACTTTAGAATACCTAATCCAATCTCTTTTTTTAAATTGGTAAGGAAATTAAGGGCTAGAGGTGTTATGTAATTTGTACAAGGTATCATAGATTTAGAGTTGGAAGGGATGTTAAACCATATGAAGTCCAACCCCCTCATTTTATCGATAAGGTAACTGAGACACAGACAGGATTTGTCCCAAGCCACAGAGCTATGTCTAAGTAGTATTTGAACCCAGGGCTTCTTGGCCCCCAAGTCAGCATTCTAATCACTGCTCCATAAGGCTTAAATATCCAGGGATTGGTACATGTTTCTACTCTCCTTTAATCACAATGCACTGCATACATGTGATGAGGTTTAGATTGAACTCCCCTAGAATCTTCCCACTGGATGAGGCATTTGCCTGAGGCCATAAGCGTTTCATTATGGCTAGGCCCAAATCTCTAGGCCAGGTTACTCTTAACCTAGCTAACCTAGCCTAGCCCTGCATTGTCTGGCTAGTTTCCACCCTTGATCCTCTCAAAGTGTCTATGCCTAAATCTGTTAACCCTTAAACTAGCCTAGCCCTACATTGTCTGTTATCTCCAGGTAGCCTTCAGCTACTTCCCTCCCTTAATCCCATTCTCTTGGTTCCTGGAGTTTGACCTCATCCCAGTCCCATCAAGCTCCTTCTCAAGACCCTCCCTAAACCCCTCCTCCCATCACCCTAGGACCACCCTAGATCCCTCCTACAGTCTTTGTGTGTATAAGTTTCATCCTGCCTCCATGAAGGGACTCAGATTCCATGAACCTCAGCTGCAATCTGGTCTGCTTGTGAAAATGAACATCACAAAGGGTGAGATTTCTTAAGACAACCTGATACGGCGAACCTGTAATAAACTTTGTCTTTCTTTGGCTGTGAGAAGGCTTGAGTCGAATTCATTAGAGCAGGACCCGGCATGCTGGTATTTTGGGGTCTTGAGCACCCCTAAAAGCATATGTTTCACTAACCTCTTCATATGGTTCCCTGACCTCTTCATATGCACAAGATATGCAAGGTTCAGCATGTTAATTATTTTCATTTCTATAGATCCACAGTTCTCAAAGTGTGGTCCAGGGATCCCTGGGAGTCCCAGATACCATGTTGTAGGGCCCACAAACTCAAAACTATTTTCATAACAATGTTAAATTGTTTTCATTTCTAGTGCAATAAATATCAATAGATTTAAATAAACAAAAGCTCTTGGAGGGGGTTGTTTCCTTGATAATTGTTAGAAATGTAAAGGAGTACTGTGACCAAAAAGTTTGAACCACTGCTATACCAAATATCCACACTCATCAAATTTGGCTTTTGTCAGCCATGCACTGTTATTCTATAGCTTAGAGTAGTCTGTGCTTGAAAACAGCATTTGGGACATTGGAACAGATTTTCTGTGGGCCTGGAGCATGGAAAGGCTCTTCAATCTTTGAGTTTCTAGATAATAAAGAAAGGTAACAAAGAAATGAATTGAAAAACACAATGGGTCATTTTCCTAGCTCT
Source organism: Trichosurus vulpecula (assembly GCF_011100635.1). Classification (NCBI taxonomy): domain Eukaryota; kingdom Metazoa; phylum Chordata; class Mammalia; order Diprotodontia; family Phalangeridae; genus Trichosurus; species Trichosurus vulpecula. The sequence continues at coordinate 410,927,370 of NC_050573.1, read as the reverse complement.
GTCACTAACTTCAAGATCTTAGGACTCAGATGCTGGGTCCTTTTTGATAAGTTACAACTTCTCAGAGGAATGGTTTCCTTACCTGAAAAATGAAGGGGGTGGCAATAGGAAACCAAATGACTTCCAAGATCCATTCACGTGTAATAACAATAATAATCTGTGAAGAAAATGTTTGGAAAGGTGAGTGGAAGTAGAACATCTTAGGCACTAAGGGGAAAAAAAGACATTTTTAGAAGGAGAGGGTTGGACTAGATGGTCTCTCTGGTCCCTTCAACCTCTAGATATGTGATAATATGACGTTAAAAATATGTTGTCAAAAATCATTTCCCTCTAAAGTGAAGAAAAGATAGGCCACTAGATGTCACTGCTAAACTACTAATATACACTCAAATCCCAGACTTAGTAAAAGTCTGGCTTTTGAGGCATGTGTAGTGGAAACCACTGTGTTATATAGGCTTTGGAGATTGGTTTTGAGTTTTGTAAAACCCCTGCAACTCTTAATGTGTTTGGGGTTTCACAAAGCTTTTACAAATTTTGGGAAAATGTTTGCTTGAATTCACACCCATGTGTATTTGCATGGAAATTGAATTAAAGACAAATGTGACTCACTAGCTAAGTGGAAACTTGTGATGGTCAAACAAGGTCAGAGACAATCACCGTGCTTATATTGTTTTATTCTTCAAGAAAAATAGCCCTGAATAAACTATTATTTGCCTTAGGACAACGTATGACAGTAAAGAGAAAATCAAGGTATTAAATAGAATACTTTTAAATTATCTCAAATGTACTTACCCCAAATAGTAATTTGGAAATTGGAATGTCAACTTTTTGGTATGTTATTCCACCACTAAATCACACACACACACACACACACACACACACACACACACACAAAATCTATTCCATTATTTCACTCTTTTCTTTCTGTGCCTATGCTTTCCTTCTCCCAACAAATTTCTCGTTAACATCTTCATGCTCTAGCAAGCTACCTCTGTTTCTGTTCATGCCCCCAATCATTCACTTGATTACTCTTTTCCAACTTAGATTGCCTTTGGTTGATTTCTCACTTTCATGTACTGCTATCCCAGTTCATGGACTCACTGAATCTTACAGTTAGTAGACATATTAGACACACTCTAGTCCAACAAATTTCACTTATTGCTTTTTAAAGTAACCAGTTCTTTTTTGTTAGAAAAGTGTACCTAATTATTGAGTCATAATCTATCTTCATGCAACTTCTTTTCAATTGTCCTAGGTCAATTGTTCAAACAACAAAAAATGTCTGTTCCTTTTTTCACATAATATGTCTTCAGATATTTAAACATAACTATCATGTCTTCTCTAAGTTTTCTTTTCCCCAGGCCAAACATATACAGTCCTTTCAACCAGTTTCACTTTTTTCTAACAGTTCCCCATTCCCTTATCATCTTGGTCTCTATCCTTTGGCTATATTCCAGTTTTTTAATACAGCAATACTTGGATATATTTGTGATCTCATAATACTCCTTTCAACAGTGCAGATAGAAACCCACCCATGACTTCATCGTGTGTATCTCTTGTCCATATCCTCTTATAAAGTCCTTCACAGGAGATCAATCTAACATGGTTGTATCTTTGCTCTAATTGTCTTGATATTGAAGGGAGGCAAATAGAGCATACCAGCTATTCATTGGTAATCTTTCGCTCGAACTACAAGACCTACTTACCTCCTTCTGTAGTTATACTTGTCTTTATTAATCTCTTTCATGCCTCTTCACTTCTGTAATTCTTAATCTGTAATATGCTATGGCTTACTCTCCCCAATCTTGGATTGCCTACTATGTCACTCTGTTGCCAACTTTAATTATTTAAAAGACTAGCATTCTCAACAATATAGCATCATCAGAAGAATACTGATATTTTAAAATGGCGGCCTTTGTTTCAGGGAAAGTATGGGACCATGAAAAGCACTATACAGTTTTCCAAAGGCAATTGAATTGCACTCTTCTTATTCAATACTAGGATCAGTTGATCGTCTATACTGTTTGTCTAAGATCTATACACTGGTGAGGTAGCTGCATGGGATATCCATCCAACTACATACCACAATCTGAAAAATAGCCATTCTTCTATTCAGTGTTTTTGTTGTTGTTTTCCCCAGTGTATAGTTAAGCCAAACTATTGGGAGCGATTCTGGATCTCATTTATGAGATTTTGTGATGATCCAGGCCATCAGCTTGATACCATTCTCAAACTGGGACTCCATCTATAGGGAATTCCTTATGCATTTGAACTCTGTGCTGAACATTCTACATACAAGTGGCAATCACCTTTTTACTGGCAAATCTCTTCTCGTTTTATCCCTTGATATTAGTAATTAGACAATGTTGATTCCAATTATCTTTGTTTTAGCACTTTTCAAGAATTCTGTTTGATTTTGATGTATACATGGGAAATCCTTTGTTAGAGAACAGGCTGCAAGATAGCCTTTTACTATAGCCAAACAAGTCCTTTTAAACAATAATAGTAAGTGTGGTGTGTTTTTTTTTTTATAAACTCTACATCTTTCAATTGCTGCATAAGTCTAAAGATGTATTTTGCTGCAGAATATCATAACCTAGATTGTTTCCTTCCCTTATCAAGGATACCTTCAATTCATGTGTATATTATTCTAATGATGATCTTCATAGTGATTTGAAAATAGTCATATGGAGAGACGCTTTCTGTTGTTTTCTCATTTGCCTTTTGTCTGTGGTAGTGTTGCCTGTGGTCTGCATTGTTGTTTTTGGTTTTTCGTACCAAGACTTAACCCTTCTCCATTTTTTTCCCCAAATATCTTGAGACAATCTTTCACTAGCCTCAAAATTTTGTTGTCTCTTGCATGGACTTTTTCTGAGCATCCTTGGTTTAGTCTAGCAGATTTTCCTAGATTTGTTTTCTTTAGTACCATTTCCATTGCTTCATGTAGCATGTTGGAGACTATAATATTAGAGTCCATATGTGGTAGCTACACTGTCATTGCTGGAAAGGATGGTTTGTTATAGTAATCTGGACAGATCTTTTACATTTTTCAGCTGTTTGTTGTACTCCTAGTTTCAACACTCAAGTTAAATGCTTTCGGGATGATCTAGCAGAATTATGCCTTTCACCAAGCCTTCTGTAACTTGTTTTGTTTTTTCCTTCTATTGAGTCTTACTATCTTATGCTATGATACTGACTATTCACCATTCTCCTCCATAAGATTTTAAAAGAAAAATTTATTTTCTAAGCTGGTATTATTCTTGAATGCCACATGCTGCTGCTTGGCAAAGGGATCAAATATATGTTGCCTAAGTATTTCTTGGGCTCTGTTCCTTTATCAGTTTCCAATTTTACTTTTTCAAGTTGTTTAAATAGATCAGTTTAGAGTTGTTTTAATTGACTGCCATATTTTCTTCCCATTTTTATTCTTTTTTATAAGTTGATTTTGATCTTTGTTCTAACAAGTCAGTGTTCTAACTGTACATAGATTGCTACTTTGGAAATTACTTATACACATATATTTATATGATATAATGTATTATATACAATATTATATATAAATGTAAAAATGGCCTATACAGGGTGTCCTAAAAGCACTTTAGTGAGTGCATTTTATACTACTTAAGCTTAAAACTGCACTGAGATTTTTGGAGCACTCTATATTATGAAATGTGCTAAAGGTGACTTATTTCCTTCCCTTATCAAGTATGCATTTAATACATGCATGGATTATTTTCATAAAGTTCTTCATAGTGATTTGAAAATAGTTATGTGGATAGATGCTTTCTGATGTTTTCTCAATTGTATTTTTTCTGTAGTTATGTTGTCTGTGGTCTGTGGTTATAACCATAATATGAAATACGGTCTCACTGAAAAGAAATATACATATACATACTCAAATACATGCACATATATTTTAAACTATGTTGGACCAACATATATGCAAACACAGTTGCAAGTAAATGAAAAATTAAAATAATACAGTAGCTAGGAATTCTACTCAGACTATTTGCTAGACAGAGTAATAACATTCTTAAATGATCTTAATATTTTGTTGTCCTTCATTTATAAGATGCTCTTTTTTATGCAGAAGGAAAAAATGAAGGAACAAAGGAAGAAAGGAAAGAAATATTTATGAAGCACCTATTATGTACAAGGTAATTACTAAGTGCTTTATAAGCATTATCTCATTTGAACCTTGCAGCAGCCCTGAGAGATAGTTTACAACTTTGGAGAAGTTTACTCTCTGACATCGAAGTCATAAAATCCAGCATGATATCTCCTTTAGAGACAGTCACAGGGCTCAAAGCTAAGGGCTCAAAGCTACAGAGGTAGAAAGGACCTCAAAAGCCATTTGATCCAACAATTGAGAAAACTGAGGTCCAGAAGAGGCTAAGTGACTTGTCCAAGGTCACACAGATAGTAAGCATCAGAGTAGGCATCATTGTCATTAGTACTAGTATTATCCCTGTTTTAGAGTTGAGGAAACAGGCAGACAGGGCTTTAATGACTTGCCTAGGTTCACACAATTAGCAAGTGTCTGAGGCCAAATCTGAACTCAGATCTTCCTGGTGCTAGGCCCAGTATTCTATATGCTGTTCCATAGCTAGAATTAGAATGTCTTATTTTCTAACTGATTTTCCAGTGATTATCATAGATTTTAATCAATTCATTTTTGGTCTCTGCTCCTCTATGCGATGAATAGGACATTTATTAAATACTATGCTGAAAGTAGGAATCAAGTCTATTATAATGGCACACACAGCCCACATTGGGGCTGAACCAAAATCCACGGCCTTATTAACACTATGCATTAATCAATAGTTTCCTACCACTTGTGGGGATGGCCTTGATGGTTTGAACCCTGTGTTTTTCACCCAGGATTCGCTGTGGAGGTTGGGTGACCTTTTCCTCTTTCCTGTCTATGTCACAACAAAAACAAATAAAGTTTTGTATTTCTACCTTCACTTAGGGCTCCAAAAAGAGAGAGGCCACCATTTCAACCTGAACCTCTATACCCTATAATCTATGACTGATTCACTTAGCTGGTGATGATGAAATCAAGATTTCTATTTCTGTTTCTCCAAATGACAGTGTTTCTAGGGATTTTAAGGGGCTTTCAGCATTACTTCATCTCTCTCTCCTGGGTGCATTTATGTATCTAGTTCATCAGGGAAACTGAATGAGGAATTCTTCAACACTGAATTGTTGGGCTCATGATGCACTGTTTTTACCTCATGTCTACTGTCCCAGACTTATCAGCCTTTCCACAACAAGTAATCATATCTGTCCTAGGCTCACAATTTTCTTCTCTGACATTGTTTGGCTGTGGCTCAATTCCCATTTTCTCAGCACTGATAATTTCATGATTTATATCTCACTGATCCTTCACAATAGCCTTACTCATATTAACTAAATGATTATGGTAGTGTATGTGAGAAACATCAGTCAGGTGAGCTAATGTGGTCTCTCAAGCCATCTGAATAACAGATTGAGCCAGATTACCTCAGGGTCCAGCTAACCTCTGATTTTGAATTAGTCAGTGCTAGAAGTTGCTTGGACTGCTTTGATTAGTTTCTAAAACACCTCTAAGTATGCAGGTCCTCTACTGGTATTTGCTAAATTATCTATCAAGAAATCCATATCAAGAGTGAAGTTATGATATACAGGCTATCTCCAGAGTATGTAGTTTTAAACTTTAATAGCCTTAAGTTTTAATAGACTTTTGGAACATTTATTTTAATAAAAGATAAGCATAATGTTTTGTTTCTTTCATTAATGAAAATGATGCCTACTCTGATGCTTACTACCTGTGTGACCTTGGACAAGTCACTTAGCCTCTTCTGGACCTGTTTTCTCAATTGTTGGATCGAATGCTTTTGAGGTCCTTTCCAGCTCTGTAGCTTCGATCCCTATGATTGTCTCTAAAGCAGATATCATGCTGGATTTTATGACTTGGATGTCATGATCCCTAAGGTCTCTACCAGGTTCTAAATTTATAATCCTAAGTATAAATACAAATACCAGTGGTTCAAGTACTAATTCCTTCATTACTTAATGTCATTTTGAACACTCCACACTAAAAGGCAAGTTTGGCTTTTAAACACAGCTAAAGCATTTCAGCTTTGGAATATTAACTCATAGTTGAGATGTAGGTTGTATTCCATTTCACCTCAGCTGAATGACTTATGTGTATATAAGAAACCAAATCTAAAATGACCTCCCAATTCCTCTAGCATGTGTATGAGTCTTCAAAGTTGATTACATTTGTTTTGCCCAGTCATTCAGCTGTCAAAGAAAAAAAAATTCTCTCCCTTCTGCTTATTACATGTAATACATTAGGCTAACGAAGATCTCTTAAGCAGTTCTTATATATGTGTGACTTCCATGAACTTGAGTAGTTAACATTGGCACAAATGATCTCTTGGCCGAAAAAAAGAAATCTGGCCTCACCTTTACCTACAAGGCATCAGTGACTTTGGACCAGGGTCCTTCCCTGCAATTGATAACAAGGCTGAGCTTATTCTTTGGTTCACTGAATAGGTTTGGATCATCCAGTGGATTTGTAATGGCTAAGGGAGCTTATTTTTTTATAATTTATTTAGCTTTTAATTTCCTCCCAACCACATATAAAAACAATTTTAACATTTGTTTTGAAACTTTGAGTTCTAAATTGTCTCCCTTCCTCCCTCCTCAACCGTCTCACTGAGAAGGCACAATTCGATGTAGGTGATACATGTGTAGTCATGCAAAATATTTCCATATTAGTCATGTTGTGAAAGAATACAGACAAAAAAAACCTCAAGAAAAATAAAGTAAAAAAAGATGCTTCAATCTGTATTCAGACGACATCAGTTCTTTCTCTGGGGATGGATATCATTTTTTATCATAAGTCTTTCAGAGTTGTCTTGGATCACTGTATTGCTGAGAATAGCTAAGTCATTCACAGCTGATCATCATACAATATTGCTGTTACTTTGAACACAGTACATTTTCACTTTGCATCAGCTCATGTAAGTCTAGTTTTTCTGAGAGCATCCTGATCATCATTTCTTATAGCACAATAGTGTTCCATCACAATCACAAACCACAGTTTGTTCAGCCATTCCTCACTTAAAAGGTATCACATCGATTCCCAATTCTTTGACACCAGAAAAGAACTGCTATTAATATTTACACACATATAGGTCCTTTTCCTTTTTGTTTTTTATCTGTTTTTGGTATAGACTAGTAGTGGCATTGCTAGGTCAAAGGGTATGCATGGTTTTATTTCCCCTTGGGCATAGTTCCAAATTGTTCTACAGAATGATTGATTAGTTCACAACTCTACCAACAGTACATTAATGTTTCATTTTTCCCACATACCCTCTAATATTTGTCATTTTCCTTTTCTGTTCTCTTAGCCAATCTAATAGGTATAAAGTAGTACCTCAGAGTTGTTTTGATTTGTATTTCTCCAATCAATAGTGAATTAGAACATTTTTTTCATATGGCTATAGACAGCTTTGATTACTTCATCTGAAAACTGTTCATATCATTTGACCATTTATCAATTGGAGAATGGCTCTTATTTTTATAAATTTGACTCAGTTCTCTATATGTTTGAAAAGAGGCCTTTATTAGAGAAACTTACTTCAATTTTTTTTTTCACAGTTACTATTGCTAACTATATTTCCCTCCATCCTATTCCCCTCCCACCATTTATTCTATTCTCTCTCTCATTTCACCCTGTCTCTCCTCAAAAGTGTTTCGCTTCTGACTACCTCCTCCACAATCTGCCCTCTTTTCTATCACCTCCCCATTCTCCCTCATCTCCCCATCTTCCCCTCCACTCTAATAACTTTTTTCTTTCCTCTTTTATGCAAGATAATTACCACATTCTACCTCTCTCCCTTTCTCCCAGTACATTCCTTTCTCACCCCTTAATTTTTTTTTATATATCATCCCTTCATAACCAACTCACACCTATGCCCTCTGTCTATTTATACTCCTAACTGCCCTAATAATGAAAAAAAAATTATGAGTTACAAGTATCATCTTCCCATGTTTAACCTTATTAAGTCCCTTATGATTTTCCTTTCCTGTTTACCTTTTTATGCTTCCCTTGAGTCTTGTATTTGAAAGTCAAATTTTCTATTCGGCTCTGGTCTTTTCATCAAGAATGCTTGAAAGGCCTATATTTCATTGAATATCCATATTCCCCTTGCAAGATTATACTCAGTTTTGCTGAATAGTTGATTCCTGCTTGTAATCCTAGCTTCTTTACCCTCCAGAATATCATAATCCAATACCTCTGATCCTTAAATGTAGAAGCTGCTAAATCTTCTGTTATCCTGACTGTGGCTCCATGATACTTGAATTGTTTCTTCAAGGCTGCTTGCAATGTTTTCTCCTTGACCTGGCAGCTCTGGAATTTGACTATAATATTCCTGGGAGTTTTCATTTGGAGGTCTCTTTCAGGAGGTGATTGGTAGATTATTTTTTCTTTTTTTGGAGGGAGGAAGGCAGGGCAACTGGGGTTAAGTAACTTGCCCAGGGTCACACAGCTAGTAAGTGTGTCAAGTGGCTGAGGCTGGATTTGAACTCAGGTCCCCCTGACTCCAGGGCCAGTGCTTCACTCACTGTGCCACCTAGCTGCCCCGGTAGATTCTTTCCATTTCTATTTTCCCCTCTGGTTCTAGAATATCAGGGAAATTTTCCTTGATTATTTCTTGAAAGACAATGTCTAGACTCTCTCCTTTTTTTTCAAATCATAGCTTTCAGGTAGTCCAATAATTTTTAAATTCTCTCTCCTGGACCTATTTTCCAGGTCAGTTATTTTTCCAATTAGATATTTCATTGTCTTCTCTCTCTCTCTTTTTAATTCTTTTGCTTTTGTTTTATTGTTTCTTGATTTCTCATAAAGTCTTTAGTTTCTACTAGTCCAATTTTAATTTTTAAGGAATTATTTTCTTCAGTGAGATTTTGTACCTCCTTTTCCATTTGGCCGATTCTATTTTTTAAGGAGTTTTTTTTTCTTCAGTGAATTTTTGTGCCTTTTTTTTTTCATTTGGACTAGTCTGTTTTTTAATATATTGTTTTCTTCAGTATTTCTTTATGTCTCCTTTAAAAAGCTGTTGACTCATTTTTCATAATTTTCTTGCATCACTCTCATTCCTCTTCCAAATTTTTCCTTTACCCCTCTTATGTAATTTTCAAAATCCTTTTTTGAGCTTTTCCATGGCCTGAAACCAATTCACATTTTTCTTGGAGGCTTTGGATACAGGAGCTTTGACTTTATTGTCGTCTTCTGAGTGTGTGTTTTGATCTTCCTTGTCACACCATCACAACTTTCTATGGTCAGAGTTTTTTTTCTGTTGTTTACTCATTTTCCCAGCCTATTTCTTGACTCTTAATTTTTTATTAAAGTGAGACTCTGCTTCCAGGGTGGAGGGCACACTTCCCAAGCTTCAGGGGTTTTGTGCCACTATTTTCAGAGTTACTTCTAGGTACCTGTAAGTGTTCAGTCCCTCCAACGTAGTATGATTAAGGAGAGGTGTGAGTACCGGCTGGTACTCTGATCTGTGAGTGACCAGAAGCACTCTTTTCTGCCCTGTACCTATGATGAAGGTCCAATGCTCATAGTGGAGATGGGGTGTGCTAGTGCTTCTCCTAGCCATGGGACTGTGACCCAGATCCAAGTACGGGCAAAGCAACAGAGTCCTGCCATAGTGCTATCAAAGAGACCCTTGTAATGTCCTTCCAACCAGTAGTTTGACCCCCTTACTATCTGTGAGCTGAGAACTCTGGAAGCAATGCTGATTCTGGAACTCCCAAGGCCTGCTCCTGGTTTTCTGGGGCTGGGTCTGTGTGGGTATGGACTGTGCTGGACTGTACTCCAGGTGAGACAGACCTTCCATGCCAACCTTCTTTGGCTGGAAAATTATTTCATCCTGTCTTTTTGTGGGTTCTGCCTCTCTGGGAATTCTTTTATGGCTTCATTTAAAAGTTTTTGGGAGGGTTTTGGGAAGAACTCAAATGAGTCTGTGCCTTTTCTCAGCCATCTTGGCTCTCCCTTAGCTAATAGATCTTAACGTGAGGTTGCTAGTTCAAGTTTCAATCTAATCATTAAGGCCTTTAAGTTGTTGCCATCTGTTCGTTCATCACAATGGAAATCTCACCAGAGAGTCTGATTGGATGGCCAGAGACTTGCTCTTGCCGTGTCAATGCTGGAGCAGGTATTGAGCCACTGCATGGGAATGCACATTATGGCTATCTGTGATACACCCATTCCGTGAATAAACAGACAATTTCCATCTCAGTTCTCCCACCCCCATACAGCTAGGCTGCCAAATCTTCACCTTTCACCAGCACTTAATTCACTATCAAAATATTTTTCCAGGATGGGAAAAGGACCAACTTCCAGGCAAGAAAAGAAAGGGAATGAGTGAGCCTAGTTAATGACTTCCAGATAAGCGTTAGCTTGTTTTCCTAATGGCCTACTGGGTTCTGCTGAGTTACCCATGCAACCAACTAAATAGACCACTATAGGAGACCAGGCAAAGGATCACAGAATCTAACTTGTTCCTCTTTCTTTCCGCTCCTCTACAGTCAAAAAAGCAAAGACTGTGTAGCTAGGAGAATCAAAGAAGGAGAAAAAAAAATCAAGATTTCACTGAAACCAAAGGGAATCTGAAAATAACTTGACTAAATCATCATGCAACAGATTTGTTGAGCTTATATAAGCAATAAAATATATTCTCTAATGACTGAATATGTAGCTTTATTTGTTCCTCTGGAGAACATTCCTGCCCTCAGCAACAGTCTGGAGAAAGACATGAATGTGATAAAGAGAAAAGTCGGACCCTTTTAATTCATTCAATGTAAGGCAAAGCAAAGGTTGAGAATTCCAAATAGGCTTGCATCACTCAATCTTCCCTGGGCCATTTTCCTGCCATAATTATCTCAGACACATCTCAACAGTGTAGCCACTAATATAAAACCTCTGCTAAATAAAATGTAAACACTAAACAAACAGTAATAATGGTCTTTAGTTTACCACAGCACACTGACCACATCAAACGAGAGTGAGTAGGTGGTTTCCAGAATACTGTCAAAGAACTGAAAACAATCTCTTGCTGAAAATAACACTAAGTCTGGGGGGAGAAAAGAAAAAGGGAAAAAAACCCTCTGTTCTCTAAGTAATAAGTGAATAGAAATATTAATACATTTTTTAAAAAGACAAATACAGTAAACCAAAAGCAAAATTTTAGGAGGATTTTCTGTTATATTCTGTAGTGCCTAAAGATTTGTACAAGAAGGGAAGAAAGCAATAATGTGGCAGTTATCTCTGGTGTCAGGCCTACTTTACCTTTGATCTTACATGGACCTCACCTGCATCAGATAAAGCATTTGTAAAATTTTATCTTTTGTGAAATTGGTTTAATTTTTCTTCCCTTGTAAAATATGTCATTATATATCTTTTAAAAACAAATTTAGATTTAATGTTGGAAAGAACCTTAGAAGTAATCTAGCCCAACTTCTTTATTTGATAGAGGAGGAAATGGAGGTGTATAGTCCAAAAATGACTTTTCCAAGATCCTAAAAGTAGTAAGCAGAAAATTTGAACCCAGGCCCTCTGTACAATGAAAGTATCTTACCTCAAAGGACTACTGAACAGTTTAATCTTTGTGAAGTTGTTTTCCCAGAAGCTAAAAAGGAGCAATTCCAATGTATTATTATAGCTTGTGGCCTCGAATCCTTTAATTCAGGAGGCAAAACATTTTCCATGACAACTCTTCATATAGGGTCATTAAAAACTTTTTTTTTTCAAATTCCTCATTTAGAACTAAAACTTTTTCAGGTTTCTGATATCAGTAAACATGAATTTCTTAAGAACTATTCACATTTCCATTTTTGTAGATTTTATTTTCTTGCATAATTTGAAGAAAATCTGTTGGCTTTTCTTCATTTAAAAGAAGCAGAATATTAAGTTTCATTTCAAATTACTCCTAAAAACTAAATGTTGCATGCAAGGAATCCTTAACAAAGAAGATGTTTTGTTTTGTTTTATTTTTTTACTTAGTTTAAAAGGAACAGTCAAAATATAATAAAGTCATTAATACATGAAAGAAATGACCTAGATGTATTTGTTGGAAATTTTACTTTTCAAATTCATCATTGCTACTTGGATAGGTTTACATATTATTGGTTAGATATCTGGCCAAAAAAAAAATCTGGTCCTTTGGGTGCAGCGTAGACAGCGTAGCTCAAAGATGTGCATATTGCATTTTGGAGAAGCCTCCTTTTAGGCAGAAGGAAAACAGATTAGGAAAATTCCATGGTATTCTACTTCTTTCTCTCTCTCTTCTTTGGTGGTGGCTATTAAATGTTAGTATTGATGTGAACTACCAAATTTTGAGTGGTGACCCCAAGATTAACTACAATCCTAATATAAAAGACATAGGGTATCTTGACTTTAGCCCTTAGAATTGCATCTAATGACTGTATTAAGTGGATATATTAGAAAGATGTTTAATTTTTAAATGACTCCACAATGAACTTTTTATTTTGGAATGCAGAGAGTAAGAAAGTACAACTAAATATGTAACTGGAATTTTCTGCCCTCCACATTTTTGAGAAAGAGACAAATTATAAGTACCAAAGACAATGTGAGAGGCTCAATAGAAGAACAACTTTGAGAGTATGTTGGGTCAGGACAAATATTGATGGACCTCTTGTGCCTTCCATATTAATATGAGAATAGAGTGAAAATGAGATTTTTATAATGAAGACCCTGGAGACATTGAAAAATATGGAAGTGTTTTATTGAAACATCAAAAGAGATTAACTTGCGTTTAGTCTAATTTTAGGGTTAAATATTTCTTTTTCTATCCAGTTAAGTTCATGAAGTATTTATTAACCCCTACTAAGGGTCAGACACTGTGCTAGACTCTGGAACTAAAAAGATAAACCTACCTTCAAGGAGTTTATATTATTTTGTCTATGTGTGCTTTTAATTCTTCGAAAATTTCTCATTTGTGGGAGGATTATGATAATCTTCAATTAACCAAAATGCCTATCTATCAGAATTGTCCATCCCCAATCATTCTGGATAAATAAGAGTTTCTTGTGCTTGTTTCTTCCTTAGGATGTGATAATAGGATGTGACATTAACAAATACACATGTGCAACACACTATCATTAGTACTATATGGTAATCTAAAGAGATAACACAAGCCAAGCAGATTGAAAATGGCTATGATATTGAGTACTTCAATACAGAATAACAGCCTCTTATATTCCTCATGTCTCGTGTCCCTGCTTTTGAGGTAACCTCTAGATTCAAAGTTGTCAGGTCAGACGCATCACATTTATGCTAAATTCTACCAAGAGACTAAAGTAAGTCTTTTTTTTTCTCTCAACAGGACACATAAAACATAATTTGTAAGCATACACAAAGATTGTTTGATATAGTGGAAAGAAAACTGGATTTGACATCAAAGAACCCAGGGTCAAATCCTGGGTCTACTACTTGCTACTTGTGTGACCTCAAACAAATCATTAAATCTCTCTGGGATCCAGTTTCCTCACCTGTAAAATGGGCTTGATGGCCTCTCAAATTCCTTCCAGGTAAATCCTATTAATTCCTTTCCTGTATTCTTTTGATAATATATGATTTCAAGTCTCCAAAGAATTAAAGTGAAGAGGGTCACCCCCAAAGGCCAAAGAAAATAGTCATGTTAGCTATGGATAGGTTGCAACATGTTATGAAAGAAAAGAAATACATAGTGAAGGAATATGATAGATATTGGCAAAGACATGTATAAAAAGAAGACAGACTGGTCATCTGGCCAGAGTGAGACATAATTTTGGGGTTTTTTATGTATTTCATTGGTGTTTTCTCAATGAGAAGAGAACTCAGTGAAGTACCCCAGCACTTTGGGTAGACTCCCTGTAATGGATAGAGAGCTAGACCCGGAGTCAAGAAGACCTGAGTTCAAATGTGGCCCCAGACACTTACTCATTTTGTGACCTTGGCCAAGTCATTTAACCCTGTTTGCCTCCATTTCCTTGACTGTGAAATGAAGATAATAAAGACTTGTTGTGAGGATCATATGAGATAATATTTATAAAGCTCATAGCACAGTGCATATCAGATAGTAAGTTCTTTATAAATACTTGTTTCATTCCTTCCTATAGTTAAGGGATGATGTGAACGAATTCACAGGGATGGGCAGTCATGAACGGTTTGAGTTTGACACTGTCATTTCGTCATCTTTGTAATATGAGTATGTTATGTGTTGTATGTTGTGCCTGTTTTATCATCTCACATTTGTGTAGGATTTTAAAAGTACCATTTTCATTTTACAGATAAGGAAAGTCAAGCTAAGAGAATCTAAATGACTTCTCCAGGCTCACAAAACTAATGTGTCAGAGCTAGTATCTTAACTGAGAGCTCTCTGCTCAAGCCTTTATGAAAAACTGCTAGGGAGATTAGGAGCTAAAGGAAGAAAAGAAACAAAGTCTTTCTCAACAATTTAACAGTAGTATAATATATGGATTTTTCCTATGGGACCACTGCTGAAATAGTGAAAATAATCTGATAGTAATACCGGATTCACGTGTGTGTGTGTGTGTGTGTGTGTGTGTGTGTGTGTGTGTGTGTGTGTGTGTGTATGAAACTGAGGGGCTTAAAAGTTTAAAGGAAGGTTGAAAATACATAGAACACAAAATTGATATGGGTTGAAATTCAGCAGACTATTCACATTAGTCATAATCCTTATCTTCCTCATCCCTATCCCGTTAGAGTCTTGAACTCTGCCCCGGAACCACTCTGGGATATGACAGTTATATGTAGGTGCTTGTCTAGAAGCAGACTTCTACAGTAACTTCCCAGCTATCTTCAACCATGTATAAGTCTTCCATGCATACATGCTTCATTACCTGTTTTCTTGAAATCTAATTGGTCATTGCTTTGATCAGAGTTCTTAAATCTTTTTTTTAAGCTCTTAGCACAGGCATTTAGTAAGATGGTAAAGTAAAAACAGTAACTACTAAACAGTCTTCTCAGTGCACATTCCCACAAATCTAGAATCCAAGAGAAGAGTGGGTTCAAGCTGAAGAATAAAATGGTGAGGCAAGTGTGTGAATTTTAACACCTGGACTTCAGACACTTACTAGCCATGTGACCCCAGGCAAGTCACTTAATCAACTTGTGTTTGTCTCAGTTTCCTCAGCTGTAAATGGGGATAATAGCAGTACCTACTTCACACAGTTATTATGAGGATTGAATGAGATAATATTTGTAAAATACTTAACATAGTGCGTGGAACATAGTAGACATTATATAAATGTTTATTTCCCTTTCCATTTTCTTGCCCCTTCCCCTCCCTCCCCTTCCTCTTTATATTCTCTTTAAGAATGTACGTATTTTTGCCTTTCTTTGTATTCTCAGCATTGTCTGACATATTTCTGTGGTTCATTCCTTTCACTTGCACCTGACTCTTTGTGGCCGCATTTACGGTTTTCTTGGCAATGCTACTAGAGTGATTTGCCATTTCCTTCTCCAGTTCATTTTATAAATGAGGGAACTGAGGCAAATAGGATTAAGTGGCTTGCCCAGGGTCACGCAGGTAGCCAGTGAATGAGGTCAGATTTTAATTCAAGAAGTTGAGTCTTCCTGACTTCAGGCCCGGCACTCTATTCACTGCATCACCTAGCTGGCTGCCTCACATATATTGAGTATTTAATAAATGCTTGTTGTAGCAGCATCATGGGTCAAATATATTCAGAATTTATCAACATTTTGGGCAAGTTTCCAAATTGGTTTTGAAAATGGCTGCACCACTTCTAGGGCTGTATCTCAAAGAGATCACACAAGTGAGAAATGGACCAGTATGTACAAAAATATTTATAGCAGCTCTTTTTGTGGTGGCAAAGAATTGGAAATCAAGGGGATGCCCATCAATTGGGGGATGGCTAAACAAATTGTGGTATATGAATGTAATGGAATACTACTTTGCTATAAGAAATGAGGAGCAGACAGACTTCATTGTAACCTAGAAAGACGTATATGAACTGATGTTGAGTGAGGGGAGCAGAACCAGGTGAACATTATATACAATTACAGACATACAGTATCTGTAAGGACTGACTTTGATAGGCTTGGCTCTTCTCATCAACGCAAGGTTCAAAGACGGTTCCAAAAGACTCATGATGGAAAAAACTATGCATATCCTGAGAAAGAATTACGGAGTCTGAATGCAGATAGAGGCAAACTATTTGCTCTCTTTTTTTCCCCTTCTTTTTTGGTTTTGTTTCTTCTTTCTCATGATTCTTTCCAGTGGTTATGATCCTTCTTCACAACTTGACTGTTATGTAAATAGGCTTAATGTGAAGGTATATGTAGAACCTATGTCAGATTACATGCTGTCTTGGGGGGCAGGGGAGAGGAGAGGGAGAGAGAGAAAATTTGGAACTCAAAAACTTGTGGAACTGAGTATTGTGAACTAAAAATAAAAAAAATAAATTAAAGAAATAAAAAGAAAGAAAATGGCTGGACCAATTCACAGCTCAACTAACTATTCATCAATATGTATATCTTCTAAAGCCACTCCAGTATTTGTCATTTTTCTTTATATGTCATTTTTGCTAATCTGGTGGCTGTGAGGTACAACCTAACAATTACTTTAATTTTCTTTGTCTAATTATTAGTGATTTGAATATTTAGTTATATTTTGGAGTTTTTTCTTTGAAAACTTTTTTATCATTTTGGCAATTCTTATAAATTTGAATAAATTCTTTATATATTTTGGACTTGAGACATTTATAGAGAAATTTGCTGCACAGACTTTCCCCCACTTGATTGTTTCCCTTCTAATTTAAACTGAAATGATTTTGTCACATAGTACTTCTTCCAGTTACATTATGCTCCCTCTCTTAAGGTCAGCAAGTCTGTGGACTTATCCAAATGATTTGAACAAAAGAAATATTGGGAGAAATGTTTTATTGGGACTTCTTATTTTGCTATCATATCCCAATACTCCTCACCCTTTCTCCACTGACTAACATGCAACCCTTCTTTTTAACAAAGAAACAATGTTAAGCAAAACAAATCAGTAAGTTGGTCTTGTCTGGAAGTACAATTTTCATTCGGCCCTTATGTTCCACTGCCTCTCTTCCATGAGGTAAGAGACATTCTTGATCATCAATAAATCCTTCTTCCAGCAGACCAGAATCTGTGCAGCATAAATGTTTCCTGTGGCTTTGGAGTTCACCACTTTTTTTTCTTTCTGTTGCCCCCTTTATCCTCCTTGCCTCTCCCACTGGCATGTGTGCTGTCTGGCTGAGCTCTTTTCACCACACAAGCTGCTCTGTTCCCCTATATTAGAGTCGATCAGACCAATGCAGGCAGCTAACTGGTGGGCACAAGCTCATAGCCATCTTTGTTCCATTCTCTTTCCTTGAGCAACAGCCCACCCTGCCTATTACAACTCTTAAATAAATGGATAATTCTAGGATGGTGAAGGAACCATTAGTTCCAAAACCTCAGCAACTCCGGATAATAGTATTTAATTTCCTGGAAATTAAAATGTGATATTATTTTTACTGATGTGCAATGTCTGTTTTAGGTCAAACTGTCATTCTAATCTGGTAAATGAAAATGTGACTGTTGTTCAACTTTATACTGCATTCCAAGAGACTTCAAAACAACCATTCACAGTTTAAATCAAAGGTTTAATATTGTTTATCACAGTTGGAGTTTTCTTTCTTTAAAATTTTGTTATTGGCACATAGTAACAATTTAGAATTGGTTTTGATCTTGCAAAACAACTTAGGGAAATGTTAACTGGGGATATATTTATACATATATACATATATATAAATACATGTATATGTGTAGATATATGTAGTAGCTGTATAAACGCAAGTACTTTAGACACATAAATCCACTCATTCTCATGGCATAGGCACATAGACATTCACTGAATACATAGGTACCCCTATCTGGGATGCAGCATGGATATTTTAGTCAGAAAAACCAAGGTTCAAACCTTACCTCTGTCACTTCCTAGCTATGAAACCATGGGTAAGTCACTTTACCTCTCTAAGGGTCAGTTTCCTCATTTGTAAAATGTGGAATAATGATATATGCCTCCTCTAAATCAAATTGCTGTTGTGATGCCCAGATATTAGATAATGCATGTAAAGTGCTTTCAAAACTTTAAAGTGATCAAAATGATATAATAAAAATAGCAATAATATATATGTATATACAGCACTTTAAAGTTTGTATTTTACAGATACAATTTGAACCTCGCAACAACTCTGAATATGCCCATTTTACAGAACTGAAGAGGAGTCATTTTTACAGAACAGGTGAGGTAACTTGCCCATAATAATTAGAAAATGTTAGAAGTGGAATTCAAATTCAATTCTTCCTAGCTCCAAGTCCAGCCTTCCATCCTCTAATTCAGCTGTTATTTAGCTCTAAGTCCTTTGCCTAGATCTCTTTCATGGCTTTTAGAGGAGCCACAAGCTCTGTGTTGGAGGCAAGAAACAAAATATCTTGTGAAACTGAGCTTTCCTCAACTACTGCTTTTATCACTTGAGTGTTTTAGTCTTTGGGGAGAGAAATTGAGAGAAGCAAGTAGTTCCATGTATTAGACCAGAAAGGAGTATATATGTGAGTGAATCTAATAAAAATATATGCATCATGGAGTGGAGGAGGATTATTAGGTAGGCTGAAGAAGTATGAGAGGAAGATATGAAAGATAAAGGGAGGAGAGAGAAGAGCTGAAGTTCATTTTGCCTATGCGCACTCTCACTCCCATGGTTCTTTAGCTTGCTCTTGTATACTCACAGACAGATTAAGTTTGTTTGTGGAGGACTTGTGAGGCTCCTGCTCAACATCCATGGCCTTTCTTATTGACATTCCTCTAATTCTCCTAGCTTCTGCCCTGTTAGAAAATAAAATAACATCTCTATCTATTTCTTTTGGATCCTATGCCCTAAGCCTCTCCAACCAGAACCAGTAACATAGTGGCTAAGAAGAGTGGCCATACCTATGATTTATTGACATAGTGAATTCTCAGGTGAGAAAACACCCTCTACCAAAGCAGGTTAACCCCTCTTCTGGTTCTTGGAATGTTGCCTAGAGCACTGAGAGGTTGAATGACTAGAATCATACAGCCACAATGTTTCAGAGACAGGCATGGCCTTTCTGGGTCAGTTGTGGCCATAGGTACTAAGTTCAAAAGCAAATAGTAATGGTGCTGCTCTGAACCCAGTAGCAAAGTAGGGTCTCAGTTCCATAAACCAATCTGAAGCCTGCAGAGGGAATAATCAGAGCTAGAAATACAGACCAATGGGATTCCAGCCTGCCATTATAACACTTAGTGGCAGCAGAGCCTATCAAGCTGGCTGATAGTGACTGTTTGGATGTCTGGATTATTGCAATTTTTTATTGCAATATTTTATTGCAAATTTTAAATGCCATACAATGTAGTGAACAGAACCATGAGAACAATTTATACAATAACAACAATATGATAAAAAAAAACAACTTTGAAAGAATTAGGAATGCTGATCAGCATAATGAGCAACCATTATGATTCCAGAGGATTAAGGATGAAACATACTACATTCTTACTGATATAGAAATGGATTCAGAGTATAGAATAAGATATAAATCCAAATCTATACCTATATTTACATTTATGGTTGTTTAGTCATTGTCAGTCATGTCTGACTCTGTGACCTCATTTAGGATTTTCTTAACAAAAATACTGGAGTGGTTTGCCATTTCCTTTTCCAGCTCATTTTATAGGTGAGGAAAGTGAGGCCAGCAAGGTTAAGTGACTTGCGCAGGGTCACACAGCTAATAAGTGTCTGAGGCCAGATTTGAACTCAGAAAGATGAATCTTTCTGACTCTAGGCCTAGCACTCTATCCACTGTACCACCTAGCTGCCAATAGATATATCTACATATCTATGTATCTGTATCTATATATAAACATAGTCGATGCCCATATTTGTTTTGCTTGATTATACATGTTTGTAGCAAAGCCTTCATTATTCTTCCATTCTCATGGGGCAGGGGCAGGGAGGGGGGTGTTAAGAGAAGGTAAGAGGAAGAGAAGGCAGGTTTTCAATGATTGAAATAGAAACTTTTACAGGTGCACATACAATGATTGGGGATACTTAGAAATTCAAGAGCATCCAAGTTGATTTTTATATCATCTTATCACTCATTTTTTTAAAAAGTTAGAAGCGTTGTAGAGGAAGGTTAGTTGATTCTTTCATATGTTGAAGGAAATTAAAAAAAACTGTCCCAGGACCAGAGATATTATTGATGCTACTCTTTTCCCTATCATCTATTCAACCTTGGAGTAAGACCTGCTGTAGAAGTGGCCAGAGTAGAGATTAGAGTACTACTACCTACAACTTACCTCACCTCTATAACAGACATGCACCAACCTACACTGATCTCTTCCTTGACCATAAAGTAGGTCAAGGGACTTTTCATCTGACTTGGGTGCACAAATTCACCTCACCCCACCCCCCATTTCTACTTCTTTCTCAGGGATCGATAACATTACAGTTGTAACTGTGAAGGAAATAGCAATCTACTGTCCTTTGGCTCCACTCAGAACCTTTGTAGTTCTTAGCTGTAATTTGACTGAGCCCAAGCTTCTATCTATTGCCCACACTCACTCCTACATGCTCTTTAATGACAGCCCCATACACTACCCATAGCTTTTGCCACTTATCCTGTCATTGTGCCCTCTGGAAGTCCTATTCTACTATTAATAAATTACCTTTCATATTAGATTGTGTCCTCCTTACCTTGTATTTTATATTTATTTTTCCATTAGCTGTTTCCCTAAAAGAACACTAGTTCCACATACACCCACAATAAGTTGGTCTATTTTGGTCACAATAACTGATTTGATTGAACAAGCAACTCTTCTGGGCAACTTATCCAATATTTGATAACTATACATTACCCGTCACTTTTGCCACTTATCCTGTCATTTTGTGTGTTGTGATCCCCCATTAGACTAGAAGTTCCTTGAAGTCAGAGACTATTTTTTGTTTGTATTTTTATTCCCAATGCTTAGCACGATGCTTATTATATACTTAGTGCTTAATGAATACTTGATGACTTGATTTATCCTAATTACACTGATGATTTTTATACCCTAAGGAGTGTTGAAAAGATAGTGGAATTAACAGAATATAAGGTCCCTGAGGTCATGGCCCATGTCTTACCTAAACATCGTACTCTGTATCCCACAGCACTTTGCATAGCTCAGTATATACAGTAGCTGTTTAATAATTACTGAGTGCATTGTTTTATGTTATGCTACTTGAGGTATGTTTCAGGGTAAATGACAGTTATTCTTAGTCAATATTTTGGTCAGTTGGAATGCTAGAGCAGAAGTCTCCAAACTTAGTTGATTCTTCAGAAGCATTTTTGACACACATTTCTAATAGGCATATAGTTATTTATTTGTGAAATATAATTGCTTAATAAATATTGACTGATTAAATATTATGATGCACAAAATATGCTTAAAAGATGAGATTAAATAATATTTTAAAACATTTGCATTTTATTTATTAGTGGTACAAAATAGTTTTCTTTTAATTAAAATGATATTAAAACAACTAAACATATTATTATGCAACAGTAATAATAATAAAATAATAAGGATAAGCAAAGGACTAAAATATTACTAATAATATTTTTATTAGAGCAATGTGATTGAATATGCTTCATTACTTTAGAAAAATCTCTGGGTAAGTTATAGAGGATCAAGCAGAAATTTTAAAAAAATACTTATTAGTTATTTATTCAGTTGATTTGTTTAATCTAACTAACCAACCAGGAGAATTTTCTTTGTTTCATTCTTTTTTTTTTATTGAAAGATACACAGGACAACAAAGAATAGGTCATAACAATCAGTGAACACTATAGCTTTTCATCAGGAGTTGTGTTTGTCTCTATGTAGCTATTCACCATATAGTGCTGAAATAACCAGCAAAAGAAAATTGTCTTCAGTTTCTACTGAGCAGAAAGTTTTTAGTATAAAAGTATTCCTCTTAGTTGTTTCTACTCGGTAGAGGACATCATTCATTGATTTTTTATTCTTGTTTAAATATTTAAGTTGCCTTTTTGTATGAGTATGAGAGGCAATATGACATAGTGAATAGAAACCTGGCCTTTAAGGCAGAGAGACTTGAGTTCCAGTGCTACACTTTTGACACATAAAAGCTCTGTAACCCTGGGAGAGTTACTCAAGCTTGCTTTCAGTGCTCTAGGAAACTCTCTAGGACTATAATTTGAAAGAAATTAAGCTGTATTAGTGAGAGGAGTTTCCTCAGCCAGAAATCCCTTATACTGATGAAATCGTAGGTTCAGTCTCTTTCCCTATCCCTTTTGTTTGAGAGTGAGGGAAAAAGAAAAAGTCTAGTTTTGCTCTACTGGAGAGTACCAGAAGGGGAATAAAACTAGAAAGGTTGGTTGGGATAAGATTGTGAAGGTTCTTAAATGACACAAAAAGAGGGGTTTGTATTTGATGTTAGAGTCCATTGGAAGGGAAAAAAAATATGCATTTATTAAGTATCTACTATGTGCCAGGTACTGTCCTAAGTTTTTTACCAATATTATCTCATTTGATCCTTACAACTGCTCTGGGAGGTAAGTGTTATTCTTATCCCAATTTTACAATTGAGGAAACTGAGGCAGACAAGGATTAAGTGACTTTGCCAGAATCATACAGTATCTGTGGCCATATCTGAAAACATTCCTCCTTACTCTAGGCCCAGCATTCTATCCTCTGTGCCACCTAGCTGCCTCAGGTATCACCGTGAGCTATTAGAATTTATTGAATTTGGGGATCACCTGGTCAGACCTGTAATTTATCAAAATCACTTTAACAAGTATATGGATAATGGATAAGAAAGGTGAGAAGCTTGAGGCTGGAGACTTGAAGGCCATTGCAATTGTGAAAGTGAGTGGTATTTATGGTGGTATATCAAGGGGGTGGATATGAATGATGTTGTAGAAGTAGGAATGACAAGGTTTAGCAACTGCACTGATATATAAGGTGAGTGAGAGTAAAAAAATCAAGAATAAAACTATGATACCAAACCTGAGTTACTTGAAAGATAGAGGTGCCCCTGACAGAAATAACAAAGTTCAGATAACTGTTGTGTTTGGAAATAAAGATACCATAATGAAATCTAATGTAGTTCAAAAAACTCATCCATGCCTGCTCATCCTCATTGATCCCTGTCTTGGGCAGCAGAACCTATTCTTTGAGGAGATTCTACCATGTTCTTAAAGTGATGTGGGAGGCAGAATGGAGAGTATGCTGAAGGGTAGAGTAATTTTCCCAGTGTAAATTTCCCAGTTAAACTGATGTTGTGAGTATCCGGTCTGTTAACTACCCTGAGAAGGAAATACCTGGTACAAGGGAAGGTTGAAAACTTGCACACAGGATCAGTTGATCAAGTATCCTTTGATCCCTTTATGCTCAGTGGGCCAGGATCCCCACTTTGTAGACCACTGCTCTAGGTAAAAGGAATGTCTCACACTTTGAAGGGGTACCAGGATCCTGCTTACTGTGATTTCTCTGTGTCCTTGGAATGGGTGACAACACTCCTAATGATATGATTATATAGGTAACTAGAATGATAACCTTTTAAAGATGAGCCCTTGATCTGGTAACTCAATAGCAAGAGTGGCCTAAGGGGAAAAAAAAGGATCATAAATTTAGAGCCAGAAGGGACCTTAGAAGCCATCTACTACAACCCCCTCATTTTGCAGATGGATAAACTAAAGCCCACATAGAGTGAAAGATTTGCTCAAGTTCATACAGGTGGTAAGTGACACAGGTGGAATTCAAACCCTATTGTCCTGACTCCAAATTCAGCATTTTTTCCTCTGTACCATGTCCATGTTGTTGAAAAAGCTATGACCAGTGAAATCAGGAGAGGACTCTCATGGATTTCTTTCTGATAACATTCACTGAGTCAAGCGAAAGAGTATGTAGGGAAGGCAAAGAGCTAGGAGATAGAAGGCCCCACCAGAAGACAGCAGCAAATCATAGGGTAGCAACACAAGCCATGAGAAGTTAGCACTGTCTGTGTGATCCCATCACCGAAGGACAGTAAATGGCGCAGTTCACATCAAAGGAGGGCATGTAAATGGCCGTAAATGCTACTCTGAATACATTCTTGGCTTTGGGGGCTGTGAATGGGGGTGGAGATGCACTATGCCACTTTCATTGTTGATGTTTGATAGCATTGCCTCTTTGCTATAATTAAAAGTTTTATTTTGGCATCTTGTGGCACCTGTGATTGTGGGTAGCAAAGAATTGGCACAACAGTAATAGCTAGCATTTATATAACACTATAAAAATTATTTTATCCTCATAACAACTCTAGAAGGTAGGTGTTATTATTATCACTATTTGAGGAAACTGAGGTAGGCAGAGCTTGTGTGACTTACTTAAGGGTCACAGAGATAAACTCAGCTCTTCCTGACTGCTGTATGCACTGTACCACCCAGCTGCTTCATGTCTAGTAGAGTATATTTTTCATATTTTTAGGTGGGAGTCAAAGCTAAGGGAAATCCCTAATCAAGACCCTACTTCATACTGCAAACACCTCTGATCAAAGAATATGATACCTGAATTACCACAAAGTGAAGTAGTAAACAATTCTGGCAAGGACAAAATTCGTAAAATTTAAATTTTGAAACTTTTTAATGTAAATGTTGTCACTTATTATCATTCAGAAAAATAAAAATATAGAAAAACTGTTTGAAACCAAAGTCAGGCTCATAGTTGTTAAAAATAAAATGAACTAAAAAAAAAAAGAAAACAGTTTATGTTGAATTGAGTATATTTTTAGTTTCCAGGGGAATAGAACATATAGAAATGAAAAGCATATGTTTTTAAATTGATACCCTGGAAAAGTCCCAAGAGGCTGTGCTGTGTAACAAAGCTTGCCACAGAAGTTCATGTGCCAAAAAATTTTTTTGCAGTGTGAGTTTTGACAACTGCACTGCTCCCTGAACTAACATATCCATTGTTATAAGTGTCTAATAATTCACTTGAAACATCAGCCTATTGACTAGAAGGGTTGAAACACCATGCCAAAGTACCCCCACTCTTATGCCTTCCACCAGAAATTCCGAATTCAAAATATATTTGCTACATTTAAGCATGTATAGCCTCTACAATGGTGAATACTGAATGAAAAAAATAGTGAAGGCCCAATGTAAAATATAAAATCTGATATTTTGACCTTGTAAGTGCCTTCTTTTAAAAAAGAGAAAAAGGAAAGGAAAAGAAAAAAGAAAGAAAGAAAAGGAGAGGAAAGGGAAAGATAAGAGGAAAAGAAAGAAATTAAAATATGGAAATTTTGAAAGAATTATAGAAAGAAATTATATAATTATACAAAAGTGTAGAAAAATAAAGAAAAAAGGAGAAGAAAGAGAAGAGAAAATGAATGAGATGAGAAAGGAGAAGAGAGGGCAAAGGAGAGGAGAGGGGAAAGGAGAGGAGAGAAAAGGAAAGAAAAAAAAACTTGATAGCAGAGAGGAATCAGATCTACGCCACAATATCCCTTCAGTTTTTCCCTGCTAATGACATAATTTTATAGAGGTTAGATAATGCATTTTAACAAAATCCTTAGAATTATCAAATTCAATAAAGCCTGAATTTCTCTCTAGACAGATTCTTTCTGGCCACAAGGATACGATTTTAGCAAGTAATTTGCAAACCATCAATTTTCAGTGATGCCACAATTCAAGGATGAGCTTTGATTGATTAGATGATGGCTAAGATCATTTTAGCTCTAAATTATTTATCATGATCTATTTATTCATACCTAAGAAATCAGGGCCACCAATTCTTTCCGTATTGCGTATGTAACAAATTTATCCTTTAATTATAAATTCTAGCCATTATCTGTCACTATAATGCTGAATTTGGGGGTTGACATTATTCTAAAAGATCTGTTCCCAAAGAGTAGTTCTGTTTCTTATAAATGCACACTAAGGGACTCACTAACCCATGATTATTTCCTATAACCTATATTTGTTATACTATTTGAGGATGTGTTTGAATGACTCTAAAATAATTTTCCTTTAAATATGATCTCTTTGTTCTTAAAGTCTACAGTCTAGTTGGGGATACACACACATATGTACACACACATACAGATGGATAGATGAGAGATAAACACACACATATATCTCCAATTTGATTTTTTATATAAATGAAAGTGTGTGTATATGTATATGTGTGTATGTATACATGCATATATACAAATATGTATATATATACATATGTATATGAAAATATCAAAGTGCTCCCCCCAAAAAAATGGAACAATCAACAAGACATATAGGAGTTCTGAGACTGAAAAAATCAAAACTGATTGGGTTAATCAAGAAAGCTTTAATGGATTATCTGAAACATGAATTGGGCATTAAAGAATAAATGAAAAAGATCTTCAAGACAACTAAGAATGCTAGTTCCAGCAGGCGTAGAAAATGAGGGAACTCTTCCAGTGACCCAAAGGTATTAATTTCTTCTGCAGGAAATCAACAATTATGTGTATACTAAACATACATTGCTTTCTCCACTGGGGGGAAAATGAAATAAATGGAGAAAAGTCTTTTTATTCTGTGGTTTATTGGAGAGAATGATATATTCCTTGATTGGTTGTCAAAAGGAGTTAGATGAAAGTTGTTGCTGTTGATATTCAATCATTTCAGTCATGTCTGACTTTTTGTGACCCCATTTGGGATTTTCTTGTCAAAATACTGAAGTGGTTTGCTATTTCCTTTTGCGGATCATTTTACAAATGAGGAAATTGAGGCAAACAAAAGTTAAGTGACTTGTCCAGGGTCATATAGCTAGTAAGTGTCTGAATCTAGGATTTGAACTCAGATCTTCTTGATTCTAGGCCCTGCCCTCTATCTACCTGACTGCTTATAGCTGCCTCCTAGATGAAAGACAAAAATAAAAAGATTGAGGAAGCAAAAATTGTAAAAGACCACACAGCAATGTAACTGTCCATGAATTCACAGAGACAGCAGCAAGGAAGACAGGTGCAATTAATATTCATGGCCTCAGATGTCTATTTATATATCCATGTACTCAGAGTGTTGATAATAAACACTCAAGATCAACAAAAGAACCAGAGATCTTGACAAAAGTAGGTAATTATGAACTCGTAGATATTTTGGGGGTTGCAGCTCATGGCAGCACTATGTCAATTAAAGTGTATATTTTGTTCAAAGGCAGTAAATTAAAACAGAAGGGTCATAAAGTAGCATTGCATATTTAAATATAATACATATATGTGTGTATGTAATATGTCCATGTATGTATATGTATATGTATATATACGTGTGTGTATAAATGTATATGTGTGTGTAACTGAGGGGTGGAAGATGGAGGAGGTAACAATTGTGAACATTTGGGTGAGGACTTCAGGAGGAATAAAATTGATAGTTTTATGAACATGCTATAGAGTAGTATATACAATTCCCAAAGTTTGCGTAAATACAGTGATGTACTCAAAGTATACCTAGATTCCAGCAAAGTGTATGAGATAGTCCCTCATGTTGTTTTGTAGTTAAGAGGAAAAGATTTGAGGTAGATTCTAGTATAATTAGGTGAGCTCAGAACTGGTTGAAAGAGTGATCCAAAGAGTTGTCACTAATGGCTCGCTGTCAGCTTGGAGGGAGGTCTCTCATAAAGTGTTTTAGGGAACAATGTTCTGGCCCTGTTTTTGTTCAAATTTGTTTAATGAATGATTTGGATGAAGTTATAGATGGAATGCTTATCAGAGTTCCAGATGATGCAAACATGTTGGATGGCAGTCAGGATACAAAAATCCCAACAAACCAAAACAGAATCACAGAGCTACACAATCTCAGAGCCAGAAGGGATCTAAGGCCACATACTCCAATGTGAACCTGAATGAGAATCTCTTTTTCAGCATCCTCAACTGTTTATCTAGCTTCTGCTAGAGGGAGCCTCATCCAGTTTTGAATATCTCCAATTGTTAGAAAGTTTTTCCTTATATCAGGCCTAAATCTGTCTCTTTGCAACTTTTTTACATTGTTCCAATACTGCCTAGCAAGGACAAGCAGAGAAGATCTAATCTCTCTCCTACATGGTAATCCTTCAATTACTCAAACAGAATTTTCATGTGCCCCCAAAGTCTCTTCCAAGCTAAACATCCCAATTTCTTTTGACTTGTTCACATATGGTATGTTCTTTAGGCCAAGCTAGCATGATATAGTAAAATATTTACTGGTTCCAAGATACTTTTGGAGATCCATGAGGTCAAAATTATTTTCATAATAATATGAAGATGTTTTAATTTCTAATGTGGCAAATATTGATAGCTAGAGCCTACATAAACACAAGGTCTTTGGCGTCTTCAATAATTTTTAAGAGTTAAAGGGGCCTTGAGACTAACTAGTCTGAGAACCATTGGTGTAGTAGATAGCTGCCTGACCTGAAAGCCAGAAAGACATGAGTTCAAGTCCCATCTCTGAAATGTATTAGTTGCTTGACCCTGGACCAATCATTTTGTTTCTCAGAGCTCTAGGCAGTTCTAAGACCTATATGTTGTGAAGATGGTGCCAACCTTCATTAGTAGATGGAACATCCTGATTTAGAAGATCCATATGCCAATACAATTACATATCTAGTCCACATTTCTATTCCTATAGAATCCTCTCACCATCCTGGTTGCCATCTTCTCAATACATTCTAACTTATTTATAACTTTCCTAAAATATATTGCCTATAACTGAACATTATTACTCCCTTTGTAGCCTGACCAATGTAAAATATAATGGAAGTGCTGCTTATGGTGCCTTTCTTGACACAATTCGTCTCTTAATGCAGCTTATGATAACATTAGCTGCCATGTCACTGTTGAATCGCATTGAACCCTAAAATCTCCAGATTTTTTATAAGAAATATTTTCTAGCTATACCTTCTCTCTTCCTATATTTGAAACATTTATCTTAGAACTCTAGTATAGAACTATATGTTTGTCGCTGTTAATAATGGCTGGCACATAGTAAATGCTTAATGAATTCCCCATCTCCTTGTTCATCCATTTGTCAAATTTAATTTTATTTAATTTGCCTCATCACTCTTGTCTGTTGTGGTATTTTGGGATCTGGATATTATCATTCCACATGTTTGCTATCCTGCCAACCTTTGTGTCATCTTCAAGCTTGACAAACATGTTATTTATGTTTTCATTTAAGGCAGAGATAAAAGTATTGAATTCCAAATCCAAATCCTCCTGAGTAAACTCTAATTTAGCCCTATCAGTCTCACAGAATGGGGGGCTTTGTTAAATGCTCTGCTGAAATCTAAATGTATTTGGATTAGAGTCATCCCATGATCTACAGGCTTAGCTGCCCAGTCAAAAAAGGAAGTGAGCTTAAGTCTGGTATGACTTTTTCTTGAAAAAGCCCTGCTGGCTTTTAGTGATCACTGCCTCCTTTTCTAAGAGCTCACAACCTTCCCTTTAACAATGTATTTTAGAAACTTAGCAAGAATAGAAGACTACCTCAGCAGCTAGGTGGTGAAATGGATAGAGCTCTGGACCTGGTGTCAGGAAGTCTCTTCATGAGTTCAAATCTGGCCTCAGAGACTCACTAGCTGTGAGACTCTGGACAAGTTGCTTAACCCTGTTTGTCTCAGTTTCCTTATCTGTAAAATGAGCTGGAGAAGAAAATGGCAAACCACTCCAGTATCTTTGACAAGGAAACGCCAAATAGGGTCATAAAGAGTGGGACACAACTGAATAACAACAACAAACTCATTGCTCTATTGCTTTCAAACTCTACCCCACCCTCTTTGGGACTTTTCCAGGCCTTAAACATCTCTCTCATTTATCATAATTGTCAAAAGATAATGGCTCAGTAGTCACACCTGCCATTTCCTTCAGTGATCCAGGATACAGTTTCTACAGCTCTGATTACTTCAACTACTCAGGGCAACATAGTTAGCTTGACTATCTCCTTACTTCTTTTGAAATGTGGTTTACATTTTAGAAAGGACATTAACACTATAGAAAATATCCAAAAGAAGACAACCAGGATATTGAGGGGTTCGAACAAGGATCAATTGAAGAGAATGGGGATATTTAACCTGAAGAAGAGAATAATTAGTGAGATGTGATAACTATCCTCAAGTGAAGGACTGGGGGGCGGGGGCAGAGGCAAGATAGCAGAGAAAAGGCAGGAATTCACCTGAAATTTTCCAAATTCCCCTCCAATGAACTTTAACACTTCAAAGTGAATTCTGGAGCAGCAGAATCCTCAAAAGGATAAGGCAAGACAATTTACCAGCCTAAGGCAACTTAAAAAGTTAGCAGGAAAGTTTTGTTGCATGGAGGTGAGAGTGGAGTGCAGTTCATTATAGGCAATGCCCTGGGGTCGACTGAATCTGCAGCATTGGCTTCTGGAGCTCTCAGTCCGCAGATGGTAAGGGGCTCACACAACTGGTCAGAAGGATATTACAGGAGGCCCTTTGCTGGCACTGGGTGCAGAACTCTTTACTTTAATTTTTAAGGGACTAAGAATCACATGCCAGGGCCATAAAGGGAAGGGAAAGTCAAAGGGTGTCAAGAGACGGAAGTAAGCATTGCTCATCTTTTATGAGAGCAACATGGCGGCCAAACTGATCCAGGAACTGCAGAATGAAATTGTTTGTAGCATCTGCAAGCACTACTACACCAAGCCAATCACCATCAACTGGGGGCACACTTTTTACCAAGATTGTTTCATTCCAAACTGGGAAGGTGAATCCATGTCTTTTTTTTGCCCTGAATGCAGACAAGTCTCCAAGGTCAGAAGCTTTTCTGCAATCAATATGCGCCTGGATCAAGTGACTGGCATAGGCAAGGAGCTCAGACGCCATTATGTACAGAATACTGAAGGGCAGAGCCAATGTCCCATTCACCAGAAACTTCTCAAGTTTTTCTGTGAGGACGACCAGATTGGACTCTGTGTTGTCTGTTCCCAAGGCCAGGAACACCAGGCTCACAAACTCCGTCCAATAAAAAAGAAGGCCATCCAGAATAAAAAGGTTTAATCTGAGAGAGGATGAAGATAACCTACTGGATGAAGATAGGAGTTGATGCTCACAAGTGTAAGACATTGCTCCAATGCTGCAACCTGAAAGGGACCACCCCCAAATTTCTTATATCTTCTTATTTTCACAATAAATCAAACTGCATTCAGAAAAAAATAAAAAAGTATTTGCTGCATTGCCCATACTTGGATCCAGGTCACAGTCCTGGGACACAGGCCCAAGGCAAGAAGCACTACCACACCAGAGCTTGTGGCACAGAGAAGCAGGGACCCTGGTCACAGTATCAAGGTAGAAAAGAGTACTTGGCACAAGGCACACAGGCACAAGCCAGGAGAGTAATGTTCACCCCTCTCCTTATGTCATATCACCTTGGAAGAATTAAAAACTTACAGACCCCTAGAGTTAGCTCTGAAAAAAGCTGCACAAAAAAACCTAAAGCTTGGAACAGCTCCCTCTCCACTCCAGAATTAGAGCTCAAAGACAAGAAATAGGTTGGAAAATGAGCAAACAAAACAAAACTAAAACTAAAAAAGAATCTGATTATAAAAGTTATGGCAACAGGGAAGACCAAAACATAATCTCAGAAGAAGACAACAAAATCAAAACTGCTACATCCGAAGCCTCAAAGAAAAATGTGAATTGGTCTCAGCACCTCCCCCCAAATTCCTGCTACAGCTCAAAAATAATTTTTAAAAAATCAAATTAAAGAGTAAGAGGGAAAAAATCTTCACATCTCCAACACTCCCCTCTTTCCAGTTCCAAGGACACCAGCATTCTCACAGTCACCCAAGCTTTCAACCTCAATATCATCCCCAACTACTCACTCACACTCATCCCATTCATGCTCATTCCATACATACAATCCATTGTCAAACCTTGTCTCTGTCTCCACAACATGTCTCATATACATCCCCACCTCTCTGCTCACACAGCTGCCACCCTGGTGCAGGCCTTCATCACTTTATCTCTGGACTGTTGCAATAGCCATCTGCTTGGCATTTTTGCCTCAAGTTTTTTTTTTTTTATTTTTCTTCCTGCCTCTCCTCACCCCCATTCCAGTCCATCTTCCACTCAGCTGTCGAGGTCTTCCTGAAGTGCAAGACTGACCATGTCATCCCCACCTTCAAACTACAATGGCTCCTTATTACCCCTAGGATCAAATATCAAATTCTCTGTTGAGCTTTTAAAATCCTTCACAGCCTGGCTCCTTCTTATATTTTCAGTCTTTGTACACTATCCTCCTGTCCTGTGGTTCTATGATCCAGCAACATTGACCATCTTGCTTTTCCTAGCATGACGCTGCCTTCCAATTCCATACCTTTTCATTGTCTGTCCTCCTGGAATACTATCCCTCCTCACCTCCACTTCCTGGCTTTCTTCAAGACTCAGCCTAAAATCCCACTCTCTGCAAGAAGCCTTTCTAGCTCTCCCCAATGCTATTACCTTCCATTGAAGTTATTTCTGATTTGCAGTGGGAAATAGTTGCTTGCATTTTATCTTTTTCATTAGATTATAAGCTCCCTGAGGCAGTTAGGTGAAATCTGGCCTCAGACACTTACTAGCCCAGTGATCCTAGGCAAGTCATTTAACTTTTATTTTTCTTGAGATAGGTAATGGACTCAGTGTGAAGGTTGAGGTATATGAGAGGCGGAAATATTGGATATGGCTAACGTGGAAATTTGTTTTGCATGTCTGTACATGTTTGTGAAAATTTTTTTTTCCTTTGCTTTCTCATTGGGGTGAAGGCGAGACAAGAGAAAGAAAATTAAAAGCTGAAAATAAAATTGAACTTAACAAAACAAAACAAAATAAATTATTCTCAGTCATATGCCTTTTTCTTTTACCTTCTGGAATATCATATGCCAAGTCAAATCTAGCTCCAGATACTTAATATCTTGTGTCCCTAGGCAAGTCACTCTGCCTGCCTCAGTTTCCTTATCTGTAAAATGGGGGTAATAATAGCACCTACCTTCAAGGGTTGTTGTGAGGATCAAATGAGAGAATATCTATAAAGTGTTTTCAAAACTTTGAAAAGCTACACAAATATTATTACTCATTAGACATAAATTTAAATAATCCTTTTGGAATTCTATTGTATTTAAATAGATTGTTTTTTGGCTGTTAGCTCTATTTTTTTTCTTTGACCTGTATGCTCCAGATTGTTACTATAATATTCTTGTGTATTTTCAAAGCTTGCCATTTTTTTCAGTGGATAACTATTGAATTCCTGTTTTTACTTTGACTCTAGTTCTAAAAGATCTGGCAGGTGGTTTATGGTTTTTTTTTTTTAATATAGGGTTTTTGCAACTGGGAAATAAGATATACAGGCGACGGGGTATAGAAATCTATCTTGCCTTACAGGAAAATAGAAAGGAAAGGGATAAGACAAAGATTGGGGGGTAATAGAAGGGAGGGAAGATTGGGGGAAGGGGTAATCAGAATGCTTGTTGGATAGGGGGAAGGGAGAGATGGGGAGAAAATTTGAAACTCAAAATCTTGTGGAAGTGAATGTTGAAAACTAAAAATAAATTAGTAAGAATAATAACAATAAAAATATTTAATGGAACAGGAAAAATGAAAAGGCTTTTTGATAATCTGAAATATTTGTATAAAACTAAGAATATACACATACACACATATACATGCATATGTATATACATGTACATATATATTTCTTCACCCACTGTCTAATAAAATCATGAAAGTCTAAATAAGTAAATAAATAAATACAGTTGGCTTTTTTTTTTTTAGGATTTTTGTTTGGTCATGTTGTCCAAGGAGTTGGGTAATTCTTAAATTTGCTGTCCATGTCAGTTTTTTTTTAAATAGTAGAAATTTCCTTTAATGTAATTATTAATCTTTTGATTTTATTCTAATTTTTATTGTTGTATCTTGTAATCTTAAAGTTTTCTTTGTTGCATTCTATTTTTCAGAGTTCATGACTAAGGTAAAGTTTCCCACTTTCTCTTCAAAATTATTTATTCTCCTTTCATTTTTTCCCTACTTTTCACTTATAACTTCATTTTGTAATCGTATGTATTTTATATAGTTCTTTGCAAATATTAAAGTTCCATAAAAATGTTAGGTATTATGATTATCATTGTGCATTTACATAATTTTAGCTATTATTTCATAGTATTTCTTCATTATATTTAGAATTTTCTTTTTGCTACTTTATCTCTAGCCTCAGTTCAGGATTGCTACTTTCTTCTAGGGCCAGATTCCTTGGATGGAATGAGCAGATCCTGATTCATCTTAATACTACTATGCTTCTACATTAGGCAAACAGGACTGAGTCCTAGTCAATGTTGGTTTTGGCCTCTGCCCTTCTTTGTCTCCTTGCACAAATCCCGACTAGGAACTGACTTTATCCCCTGCTATGGCCCTGATATGTACCTAAGAGAAGGAAAAAATAAGGACTGATCATAGGTCTTCCAAAAAGGCCTCAATGCTGGGACTTCATGGTTGCTGGATTGACCTTGCCTTTTTGTGATAGCTCTTATGGAGTGCTGGTTTCAGGCCTCTATCCCCTGGTACTGCAACTGCCCAGGGGCTAAATTGCCCTATTTTCTGATGTGGTTCTGGCATAGACCTCCTGGGCATTATGACTCTGAGTCCTGGCTTCAAGTCTCTTAAAAGGCCCCAGCCATGTGTCTGTGTTCGTCCTTGTTTCTTCACGCAGGACCTTAAGGGAGATAACTGCCCTCTGCTCTCACACATCAAAGCCAGACTCCTTTGGCTTTAACCCCCAGCTGACAGAGCTAGACTGGATAAAGAATTTTTTGCTGTTTATTTTTGGTTTTCTTTGTAATTTTCCTCCTAGCACATTATTAGACCCTTACTGGAGTATTTATGGAAGAGGAGGATTATCTATTATCTTTCAAGTTGCCATCTTAACTGAAATTCCAAGTAATCTTTCTAATATTTTTACAACTTTAGCAAAAGCTATGATTTTTTTTAATGGCATACTAGTTCCAAATGATGCGTTGTGACCTGTGTATTAAATCCAAAAAAACAGACTCTGATGAATTTGTGTGGGTAGAACACTACATAAGTAAGCCATATTTCCTTCCTGCCATGGTAAACTCACTGCCTGTTTTCTTTTTTTTTTTTATTGATACTCTTAAAAATAATTGGTGTTGGGGGGCAGCTAGGTGGTGCAGTGAGTAGAGCACTGGCCCTGGAGTCAGGAGGACCTGAGTTCAAATCTGGCCTCAGACACTTGACACACTTACTAGTTGTGTGGGTTTGGGCAAGTCACTTAACCCCAATTGCCCTGCCAAAAAAGCAAAAAAATAAAAAAAAATAATTGGTGTTTCTCCACCCCCCCAAGGGAATATTCTTTTGTAATCAAAATAAGTTAATCAAAACAAATCAATATGTTGGCCTGTACCTCAAAATGTATTTTTTTTTTTAAATTCAGCGGCTATAATACACCTCTCTGAAGAGATGTAGAAGGCATGTCTAGTGATGTATCGCTCTCACTCTTTTATTGCTGTTGATCAGTGCACTGGCCATAGTTGTGAATTTAAATGTTTTCTTTATGTAAATGTTTTTGTGTAAATGTTTTGTGTATGTAAATTGGTATGTAAATTTATGTGAATGTTTTTTAAATGTTTTCTTCATGTAAATAATTCTCTTGGTTCTGTTTACTTCTTTCTGTACCAGTTCATATAAGTTTAACGAAGTTTCTTTGAATTCTTCATATTCATCGAGTTTTTGCAGTGTGATAATATTCACTTACAGTCATACACAATAATTTGGTCAACCACAGTTGACAGACAACCATTTTCCCTCCAGTTCTTTGCTACTTCAAAAAAAAATGATCCTAAGATATTTTTCTTACATATGAGATCTCTGCAATTGTATCACTGGGTCAAGATGTATAAATGAATTAAGGAAAAAAAATTATTAAACACTCGTTATAACAGTCTCTGCACTTAAGGAGCTTATATTCTAACATGGGAAGACAAAACATAGAGTAAAAATAGAATACAAAAGCAAGAAGAGAGAATAGGCTGCTACTGCCATGGCATAGTTTGAAAAGGCAAGAAATGGCATTATGATATGGTTTCAAGAAAGAGAAGTTGAAAGTTTATCTATCAGATCCCAGGGTCCCAGTGACTGAGTATAAGTTGTGTTTGAATGAGAGAGTGAATGGCCACAGTATAGGTGGCACTGTTTGGAAATAACCAGGGGATAGTTTATTGACCTTTTAAAAAGTGTAATTCCAAATTTTTTTCAGAATTGTTGGACCAATTCTACCAATATTCTATAGTGTGTCTATCTCTCATGTCTTTTGCCACCTTTGCCAACCTGATGGGCTAATAATTTGTAATTGAGACCTTGGGCTAGTTAACAAAAATAAAAACTAACAATAGTCTAATCTCATTTCCTTTTTTTGATAGGGTCACTAGATTGATTAATAGCTTGCTTATATCTGAGCTTATCTGACAAGCTGTCAATCTTCTGCCTTAGGGTGATTCCACCCATAAAACTCAGACCATATGAAAAGAAACGAAGCTTGGCCTGGGATTGGCAATGAAGGAAAGATGCTGGTAACTGGCAAGAACAGATGAGCAATGGAGTCACAAAAGAAGAATGGCAGCTTACTTTGCCCTTCACTTCATTCCTCTGTTCCACTATAATGAACAGAAAGTGAGGATCAATCAGAGCCCCATTTAGCATAGCTTATGAGTCAGCAACAAGGAGAAGTCCTAAAAGTGTAGCATTGGAGGTAGCTGTTAGTAGTGGATACATACATACCTGGCTCTATTCCTGAGTTTTCCTGGTCTAAAAATGGGGGATGTTAAGGAGATGGGGAGGCAATACATATATAGCAGCTAGATTTGGAAAGGCCCAGAAATGGCATGATGGTATGGTTCTGGGCAAGGTAAGGCAAAAGCTCACCTATGTAGCCAGGGACCCAAAGATGGAAACTGAATTCTAGTCAGAAAAGGAGGATGGTCAGAGCGCATGCAGACTGCATAATTGAAGACCATTGAGAAGTATCATGGTGGCCTAAGTCTAAGTAAGATAAAGTGAATATATTTCATCTATAAC
This sequence comes from Trichosurus vulpecula, assembly GCF_011100635.1. Classification (NCBI taxonomy): domain Eukaryota; kingdom Metazoa; phylum Chordata; class Mammalia; order Diprotodontia; family Phalangeridae; genus Trichosurus; species Trichosurus vulpecula. Next base: position 410,890,168 of record NC_050573.1, on the reverse strand, counting down.
ATGCCATCTCCAAAGAGAGATACAAACAATGGCATTAAACCAATGCTCCAGCATGAAAGCAAATGCGTACAAGCATGTAGAAATACATTTCATGGGATACCCATGTGCACTAAGAAAAAAAATTTAATACCATGAAGCATCATGTGGATCAGGGATGAATAAAGCTGATGGGGAACTAATTGAACCAGAACAGAAACACCAATTTGATTAGCCTGTTCCATATTTGCAAGGAGCCTTTTTACCTAGAAGTGGAACTTTCACTGGGCTGCAAAAGGTGCAAACTGATACTCCTAGTGCAGCAAATTGTAGAGCTAGCCAAAGGCACATTATTCCACCCGTATCCTCTTTCCTCAGTTTACTATTGCTCAAGTGTCTCCGTGGTGTCAAACTGGAAAGTTTAGTCCAGAGAAATCTAAGCAACATCATTTTTGGATGTGCTCTGCTATAATAGCAGACAAAGATGTAATGGGATTTCCTCACCTCTTATAAAATGAAATCTTAGAACATTTCAAAAGAAATCGAAGCAAATTCCTTTAGGAATAATTGTTTAATCTAAGGCCACTTCTTTTCTTTTAGAATAGTGAGTAACGATAATCCAATCTTCTTGAGGGGTGGGGGAGCATTCATATCTGTGCCTGTGGTTAAAGATGATTATGTTTTTAAAAGGCAAGAATTTGAGGACAGTTTCACTGTCATTTTCATGCCATATGGTGGGGTCAAAATTTAATTTTGAAAATCCCATTCATTTCATTTTTGTATTTTAATTTTATTTTACATATAAACATACACACATCTATCTATAATCTATTTATGAGAGAGAGACAGAGAGACAGAGATGGGGGGAAGAGAGGAGGGAGGGAGGGAGAAAATAAGAAGAGAGGGAGAGAGAGAGAGAGAGAGAGAGAGAGAGAGAGAGAGAGAGAGAGATTTTTTATCTGTAGCATGCCTCTCTTCTAGCCTAAAGTTCTCATTTGGACCAACCAGAGAATGAACTGATCATTGTCCCTATTTCGGAACAGTATGGTTCTGAAGGGTTATGGAGAGAAATAGAGACAAGACTACAGTCCAGTGTTTGTAGCCTTTGGAGGTTGATATCCAGGGGTATACTGGAGCCAATTGTTAAATTTTCAGTGTGAGCATTTATACCTTGGAAATAACAAACATTCTAATTAGAGTTTGATTTATTGTTTTGTTGATTGTAATGTTTTAAGTGATGGCAAAAATGTTAATAATGCACATTAAATTTTAAAGTATGGGGGCAACTAGGTGGTGCAGCACCAGCCCTGAAGTCAGGAGGACCCGAGTTCAAATCCGGCCTCAGATACTTAACACACTTCTAGCTGTGTGGGTTTGGGCAAGTCACTTAACCCCAATTGCCCTGCCTTCCTCCCTCCAAAAATTTTTTTTAAAGTATGCATATTTTTTAAAAGAGTTGGTAGTAAAGCACATCCCTAGAGATACCCCTAAGTACTTTATTGGTAACTAGTAAGTTACCCCAATTCCCTTAGAGGCACCCAGCTGAAGATCCATATATTTCAAGACACCTTGCCTGACTCCTCCATTTATTAGTGTTCCTCTGCACTCCTTGAAATCACTTTGCATTTTGTTTCCTTTATATGTTATATTTACTTTTCTGTGTATGTGTTGTTTCCTTCAGTCTAATCGAATCACATTTATTAAGCACCCACTATGTGCCAGGTACTGTGCTAAGTGCTCGCGATACAATTAATAAAAGAAGGGCAGTTAAATCTAATGGAGGGTATACAATATATGAAAGGAGAGAGGAAAGTGGGGGTCACAGAGTAGGAAGGAGAAACTAAGTGGTGTCTGTTTCAGGAACATCTTGTTCTGTGAAGTTTAAACCAGGAAGAGCAGCAGGTGTAAAGTGGAATCATCTGAGAGTCTAGTATCTCTAAGGGAAAGCTTTGGGAAGAGTTGGTTCTTCCCCCTCCAGCTCTCCAATCAGAGGAGAGAAGAGGCTGAGGGAGGTGACGACAACCAAGGCTTGAGTCAGCAGCATGGTGATGAGATTAGAAATTATGAGTTTATCCCAGTAGGGGCATCTTTTTCTGTGAAGTTGAAAGGAGGCAAAGCAGCAGATGCAGAGAATGTAAACTCTCTGAGGACATGTAGTATTTACTTTTTGACTTTGTATCCTGTGGGCCTAGCCTAATCCCTGGCACATCATAGGTGTTTGTTAAATGCATGTCACTGTTGAATTTAAGTCAAGAGCCAAAAAGCTTTCTGTTTACAGGCCCATTTCACTGCAAATGAGGGAAGGAGATCTTGGAAGGGAGAAACTGGATAACTTTTCCCTCTTAGTTCCTGGAAAATGTGTGTGCCCTATCTCAAAGGGGAAAACCAATTTCGTTGAATTGTTATAACAATAAACCATAATAATGATCTCATAAGACATAAACTACATTTGAAAGGTATAACATACTTGGGATGGAAAGAGGGCTAAGAAAGAATCAATGGGTAGAGACAAGAATGCAGTTATCTCATATGGGCTATTGTATTTCAATGGCTTCCCTTCAAAGCCAAAATGAATAGTAGCATGGCTGTGTTTCCCCATGTGAGAAGCTGATGCAACTAACCTACTGTCAGTGGGGTGTGTGCTCAGAGTTGTTTTTTCCAGTAGTGGTGATAGATTTATACTGATCCATCTGCACATTCTCACCCGGTCTTCTTTGTGACCAAGGGCACATGTTTCTGGGACAGCTGGCTGGGGTGAAGGGTGAAGCCTGTGGCCATGGAACAGAGGGACTCTCACTGGCCAAAGCCACAGTCTTGGCCTCATTAGCACCAGCCTCTAACCAAGTCAGCTAACAGGCCACAGATGGAACTGTTAGAGAAACACACATTCTGAAAGGGTTCCAAGGTGGCCTGTCAACCAACCAAGCACAGATGAAGTCTTGTTTACTACCATGGAGGCCAAAGAAAGCACCATGTAGTGGTTTGGGTTTTCTCAGGCATCTAGTTCTTGGGTATGGTCAGAATGGCCTGTCATTTTCCATGTTTATGGCTAAATGAAGCTCAAGTCATCAGACTCCAAGGCTGACATGAGGTTTTTATCAATGGAAAAATGGAAGCAGATGACTCTCTAATGTTTTAAAAGAGCAACATGTGCACAATGCTGATGTCATAGGGCACCTGTATTGAAATCACCTTGCCTTTCTTTGCATGTTTTGTGACAGAGCTCTAACTGCTGTTGACTATGACAGAGCGCTCTGTGAAGAGCCTGCTTCTGAAATGTAGATACTTAGTTTGTTTTTATAAGGTTAATTTTATTTTTGAGGAAAGAATACAGGCAAACATGATGGTTTTAATTTCAAATTCTATAGGTTGAAAAAAGTACTATATAAACGTTATTACTATGATTTACTATTATTATTATTATTGCTATACATATGTGGTATTTCAAACAGTAAAATTTTTAAAATATTTGCACTACTAAATTCCTGAGATTCCATGAGAATCAATGAGATATGAATGTGAATCATCTTATTCCCATAAAATACCATAGTGTATTAATAAGTGTAAACTAGTAGTAAACTCTTATATGTGTTAAATAATATTTATTAAAATTGGCTTAATTTTTACTTATTTTCTAATCTTCTTCATGTAGAATAAATAAGTGGCCTATAGTTTCAGGTTCATAATCTGGTACCACTACATACACCCCAGTTCAGGGTGTCTCATTATTCCTTGTCTAGATTATTTTAACAACTGCCTTATTTGATATCCTGCCTCTAGTCCCTTATATAGCTGTCAAAATATTCTTCTTATTAAGCAGGTCTAAACAGGTAACTTCCAGTTCAAAATCTTCCAAGAACAAGAAGTAGAAAGGAGTGTGTCAGGAGAAATGGTAGGGCAGAGAGAAAGAAGATGACTACAAGTATGTGAGTACAGGACAGTGACAATGTTTAACAGCTGACTCTCTGGGGGAAAAATGTACCCACAACACACTTTCAAGTTTAATCTTCATTACAAATATTTCTTTCTAACACTCCATCAAATCTATATAATCAACAAAACAATAGACCAAGCCCTGATTTATAGATTCCCGAGGCATATATATTCACACTGAAAATTTAACAATTGATTCTCCCAAGCTAGTAGGAACTAGCTCCAGAACACCTCAGGATGTGAAGTATGGTATAGTTGGTGTGGAGCTAGCTGTAAGTAATGGACTCTGTGGATTTGCACTTCACTTACTCACCAGTCAGGATAATTTGGCCCTAGGGCTGGAGTTCTAATACAGAGTGGATTAATGGGGCAGGGGAAGGGGGAAAGATAGAATTTCAGAGGGGAATGCTATAGTGGGACAAGTGGCAAAGAAATGGTCAGGGAGGTCAGCTAGATGGGATGTGTAGGATCCATCTGTACTGATATCTTTCAACTTGAAGTCAATATATAGAATTGCTGACATTTTAAACTAAGGTTCTTGAAAGCATTCTATCACAAAGCCATCTTAAAGTGTCTGGTTCAGATGAGAGGAGAGGGAGAGGAGAGGAGAAGAGAGGAGAGGAAAGGAGAGGAGAGGAGAAGAGAGGAGAGGAGAGGAGAGGAGAGGAGAGGAGAGGAGAGGAGAGGAGAGGAGAGGAGAGGAGAGGAGAGGAGAGGGTTAGGGAAGGAAGGGAGGGAAGGGGAGAGGAGGAGAGGCTACACACAGGTTGTGTTTGTCCTTTGTTCTTGAAGAGGACTATGACATCAGGGAAATGATGTCATGACTTGTAGTTGACTTTGATTTGAGTGAGAGTAGGCTGTGCAAGGTCACCAGCCTCACCTTCTCCTCCAGAGCCATCTCCTCTCCTGTCCTCTCTTCTGCTCTGCTCTGCTCTGCTCTCCCTCCTGAGGGTGCTCTGCCCAAAGGAAGGTACATTTTGATGGCTGAAGTCTGCCTCCTTAACTTTGGGTTTACTGGCTAGATTTCTTTCTCAGAAACCAAGCCCTAAACCCAACTCACTCTGGAGCTCATAGATTGGACAATAGGTCCCTGCCCTCCTAGCTCAGAGTGAATGTAAATACTAAATAGTAACTTTCCCTTTTGGCCAGGAACCCTGAGGGTCTTCCCCTCCCAGTTTATTTATTTTTTTTTGAGTTTTTAATTAAAGGGACCTTCCCTTGATTAACCTCTCTCAAAGAGGTCTATTCACTGAATGGCCATTACCTCACTCAAAGTGAGAACCTGAAAAGACCTTAGCCTGAAAGGGCCAGGGTCTCCTACTGCATCCTCGGCCATCTCCAGTGGTCCTGGTGAATATTAGGCCACTGGAACCAGATGGCTCTGAAGGAGAAAGTGAGGCTGGTGACCTCACACAGCCCTCCATCACTCAAATCAAAGTCAACTGCAAGTCATGTCATCATTTCCCTGATGTTATGGTCCTCTTCAAGAAGGAAGGACAAACACAAGTGCAGGGTGGGGAATTTGTGGTTTCTAGGCCATATGTGGCCTTCTAGGTTCTTGGGTGTGGGCTTTTGACTGAGTCCAAGTTTTACAGAACAAATCCTTTTATTAAGGTAACTTGTTCTGTGAAGTTTGGATTCAACGGGGCCATGCTTGATTACCCAGAGGGTCACATGTGGCCTTGAGACTGCAGGTTCCATACCCCTAATCTAGTGCATACCAATACAGATAATGCTTCTAGGAACTCTAATTTTAATCCTTATCTCTTCCTATGATGGGTACTGTAACCTTGGTCAAGTCACATCTTTTCTCTGGGTCTTGATTTCTCCATATTTTAAATTTTTATGAAAAATATTTAGCAAACTAACTTTTTTGTTATGTTATTACAAGACATTATTATCAGTACTGTCCACAATTTAGGTTTTATGCAATTCATACAAACCCCTGTGAGAAACTGAGACAAAAGAGCACCTGAGGTAGGAAGGGTGGGGAATGCAGCACATCCTCAGATAAATAATTCTAAGGTAATTTGAGGAAGGAGAGAGGATTAACAAGTTGGGGAAAGTAGCAGAATCAGGGAAGTCTTCACTAGGGAGGCCATACCTGAATGGAGCCTGGAAAGAAGATAAGGATTCTGAAAGTTGGAGAGGAGAGAGGTTTGCTTTCTAAGCTTGAGGGACATTTCCAAAGCAGGAAAACTGGAGTTAAAAAGTTCAGGAAACAACTCACTATAGTTTGGTTGCAATGCAAAGCTTGTGAAGGAGTATAGTATTAAAAGAGGCTGCAAAGGTAAGGGGAAGGCAGACCATAGAAAGCCTTAAATGTCACGTTGAATACTTTATGGTATTTTATCCTAGAGACAATAGGAACTGACTGAAAATTTCTGAGCAAAAGAGGCAGATCTGTGTTTTAGTAATAAAAGTTCGACAGCTATATAGAAAATGTACAGTTATCCATCCCATATCTTGGGGGTTAGGGGCGTGGTGCCCCTGTGATCTGGAAAATCTGCATACATATTTTTGGCCCTCCATAACAGAGAAGTCTGAATTTTTTCTTTTTCTTTTATGTGGTGTTTACAGTACCTTATTGTAAAATTTGGGTTAAGTATTTGGTCATAAGCTATATTACACAACACTATAAATATATTTTGTGCATTTCTGAATTTCTAAACCTCCTCTGTGTCATCAGCTAGCCTTCAAGTGTCATCTGTGGCTTCTCCCAAAAACTCTCATTTAATTTTTTATGCCAACTTGAGATATATTGAAGCTGCAATGGGGAAAATCATGATGTGGAAGGGATAACTATATTGGAGAAGAGAGAGACTAGAACAAAGGAACCCCCTTAGGGAACTACTGAAATGGTCTAGGTGAGAAATACTGAAGACCTGAACACGGGGTGCTGGATATGCAAATGAAAGGAAAGGAATAAATGAAAAAAAATTATGTCAATGATTGAAAAAGGCTTGTCAACTACTTGAATGTGGGGAGTGAGGAAGCAGGAAGAACTAAGGATGACTCTGAGTTAATGAATCTGGGTAAATGGGAAGATGATGGTGTCCTGGACAGAAAAAAGGGAAATTTGGAAGAATAAATGACAGTGTTAAGGGAAAGATGATAGTTTTAGACATATCGTCAGATGTTGAAAGTTGAAGCGATAGATAGTGCTGTCCAGCAGGAAGGTCACAATTCAGAATTCAAAATCTAGAAATAGATTATGGCTTGATATGTAGATTTGGGAGATCTGAGTAGAGATGATGATTGAACCTGTGCAACTCTAATATATCAAGTTGCAAATGAAAGTTTTGACCATTTAAATTCATTATAGCTCATTAGAAAAATCACATTTGAAGAAAGTTAGTTTTCAATGAGTATAGAACAATATAGATGAAATATAGTGAATTGGGCCTACTGAATCAATGTTAAATTTCATAGTCTCATAAACTTAGAGTGGGAAGAGGCTGAAAAAAAACATCTGGTTCATATGGTTCCACCTGTTATTTTACAGATGGGGAAACTGTCTCTGAGAGATGACATGAGTTTGCCAAGTTCATATAATATGAGTAAGTAACAGAGCTAGGATTCAAACACAATTCTTTTGACTCTAAATCCAGTGCTCAGGCCTTCATTCCTGCCACCCTCTGCCTTGCTCACCTTGGTTTAGCAGCCTGAGAGATGCCTCCTGAGAAGACAGCAAGGGTGAGTACTAAGAAGGAGGAGCCAAGGCTTTTGCCAGTGCCAGTGCCAGGGGGTACAACTCTGCTGATGCCAACATCCTTACTGAAGGGCTCCTATAAAATTAGCCTCACGTTTGCTACTCAACATGTTTGTCTCAACCTGTTTGTCTTCATGTATGGCTCTACAATGAGCTCCTTTCTGTGCTACTGGCTCTTGCATATAGTCCTTGAGAATCTGTCCAAGATCTAGCCTCATGTTCTCCCTGATTCATACATGAGACACTCAGAGGACTCTGACCCAATAATGTTTTTTTTGAGGGGGGAAGGCAGGGCAATTGGGGTTAAGTGACCTGTCCAAAGTCACACAGTTAGTAAGTGTGTCAAGTGTCTGAGGCCGGATTTGAACTCAGGTCCTCTTGACTCCAGGGCTGGTCCTCTATTCACTGTGCCACCTAGCTGCCCCTCTGACCCAATAATTTTGAAGGCCAGATGGACTACATTTCAGATTCTGGCCAGCATAGAGATGAGAATAAGCACACAGTCAAACAGTTCTACTAGAAGGTGAAGGTTGTCTGCTGGGACTTCAGAAACTCAAGAGAAAAGGTCAAGCATGGCCACTTGGGGACATACTGAAATGAAATATTTTCATGAGCTCTGAGGAAAAAAGAGACTTCCTCATAATGGGATTGGAAACTAAAGAAGGCAGGGGCTAGCTCCCCTGGGAGAACATCAAAGCCTTCTGGGATTTCCATGACCACTTCCTGGAAGATGAAGATTAGTTCACGAAGGCTGATGGTGACACCTACATCTTCCTGTACAATTTATAGTGGTTGATCTCCAGACACTATCAAGCCAACCTCATTTACCTTGGATTCAAGCCCAAGATGAAGCAGGGCTTCATGAACAGGGGTGCAGGCTATAGGCTAGCAAGGAGGTACTCAAGATGTTTATGGAGACATTGAAGACCAACAAATACTCTCAGATCCTCTGCAGAAGACTTAGATATTGGGAAGTACATGGAAGTGATTACATGGAAGGTGTAGATTCCAGAAATCCCAGAAGCAAGATTTTTCATCCCTTTTTGCTGGAAGTTCATTAAGGATTATCTTCCCAAGACATTCTGGTACTGGGCCCTGGTCACTATTATGATCTCACTGTTTCCTTCTATTATGTTGATTCTTTGCATCAACTAGAAAACCTGGTACATCTATATGGTTCTTTAGATAGATATCATCCTTCCTGCAGCCAAGGAAATGAGTTTGGCCAACAAAAATGAAGACTTCAAAGTGAGATCAGGAAATCACATAAGTGGAAGCACTCACTAGTGGAGGCAAGATCAGGGTACTGCATTGACTGTGGAGGTTGAAGGCAGTGCAGAAGACCTTGGTAAGTTATTTAACTTCCATGGAACTTAGTTTTTTTTTTCTGTAAACTGAGGAGTTTTGACTATATAGACTCTTTGGTCCCTTCTATATGATCCCGTGATCATCTGTTAATATGTAAATTCTCAAACGCAAATCATCAAGTTTAAGAAGGCAAAGACCTACTTGTTCCACAAATCTTTCCACTGCCCTTTGAGTTACTTGTCATTTTTATCCTTTCAAGCTTCCTTCATTCCAACCCTCATAGTTAATTATTGGGGAGAATATTGGCATTAAGGAAATTGGCATGTGTTTCATCAAGAATATTGGTATCAATGGAAACAGTCCAGTCCTTGCCTCAAAGAGCAAACATTCTATCAGGGGAGGCAACATGTACATAAATAAGTACATACAGAATATGTAAAAAATAAATACAAGGTAATTTTGAGAAGGAGGACATTAGGATCTAGTGGAGTCAAGAAAGGCTTCACATGGAAGGTGCTTTTGGAGATGTCTTAATAAAATAGAAGAGATTCTAAGTTTGACACCAGTTATAGTATTTTCTAAGACTAGAAAGGGAACTATTTTTTAATTTGTTAAATCTAAGTATAACAATGGTCATCACAATATAAAAGCAACCCTCTAACCTTTCATCTAAGTGTAGAGCCTACTATGGGCTTTTCACTGACTTTCCAACTTCATAGAACTCAGGCAAGAATCACAAATGGCCTTGACTTCAATGAAGGAGCTAGTGATAGGTCAGTCTATCTTAATATTGTTGATGGTAAAAAAAAAAAGCAACAGTTTTTCTGTTTTTATTGTTGTTATGCCTAGAAGAGTTGACGTTCCAGAAGCTAGATTTTCCTATTGACCATCTTCTTTCCAGAAAAGCCATTTCTAATGCTGCTTCATGTTTGTTTAAATATCTGGAAAGCATGTATGTGTCTGGGGGTGCTTTGTGACACTTTAATAGACTCTCATTAAGCCTAATTTGCGTCACAACCTAAAGTTGAGAACAAGTGTTTTAGGTCCATCTTAAATGTTCATCGTCTTATCTATATTAGATACTTGAGAAGTATTATAGTATAATGATCTTGAAACCAGGGAGACCTGGGTTCAAAATTCCCTTTCAAGATATGCTGGCTGTATGACCCTGAGCAAGTCACTTGCTTTCGCAGTGCCCCAGGCAGCTCCCTAAAGACTATACAGTTGCCGATATGTATTGATAGAAGGAGTTTTTTCAATAGGACTTCTCTATAGCAATAAATCACAAAATTATAGGCCTGTGACACATATATAAGTGTGTCTATGTCTATACATCTATTTATGTGAATGTGTATATATTATATACAGTTATACATTATATTAAGTACTATACATGTGTGTTATAATATATATACCCACATACACATACATACATGTGCACATATACATCTTTGCATATGTAAGATAGGGCCTACACCTCTACTATAGGGAACTCATAAGAGAGTAAATAAAGATAGTTCCTTATCCACTGTCTCAGACCACTGCTCAATATAGACAAGATAATCAATAGTTAAAGATGATTAAACCATTCAACCTTAGGTGGTGACCCAAAGCAGTGTTTATGAGAATCTATAAGTGTCGCAAGTAACCCTTAGAAAAAATGTTTATTGCATTTAAAGCAACAATCAAATTGATTCCTTTGCTTCCTTGTCATTTGAATTTTACAAAATCCTAGTTATGTTTATACATTAATTTGTATTATATATTATACACACATACAAGCATGTATGCATATGTGCATATATGTATACATGTATATATATATATATGTGTATATATATATATATATCTATACATATACACAAACACACATACATATGCCTGTCACTTAGACCTTGGAGTAAGGATCATGCTTTTTCAGCTCTAGGTACCAGGGACTTAGTGGATATTTAAACATCAAACAAAATAATTTGACCGTTGGGCTTTTTTTTAACCATAATTCTCCCAAACATTACTGGCCATAATCTTTTTCTGTGCTTTATAGTACAGTCCCAAAAGCTATTTTCAGGAATTTTCTCTTGAACATACTTCAGAGTCAGAAAAGAAAAAAAGTTTTGTTCCAACACAAACCACAGTACACAAAATGCACATTCCTGAGAAAAGTTTCATTCTTTCTTTTTGGTTCCAATGCATACCTTGCTTTAACTCATACCCTGTGCTTGCTTGAATTTGGCCATTCTTCTCAGAGTGCTCAGCATCTGGGCTTTTATTCTTCTTAGCAAGCTGTGTACTTCACTAAGGTCAGTGCTTAGTAACAATTTTCCAAAGAAAACAGACTTTGTTGCCATAACCTTCTTGTATAACCAAGTTCACTGAGCCCTGGAAGCATTTTTTAATTGTATTGAAACAGTGAAACCTCCTCTCGGTGACCACCCCAGGGACCAGGATAAATTGGTTGCCTCCATTAACTGATCTTTAAGCATCAAATTATAGCAGAAATGTTGGGGGGTAAATGATCACTTAAAACAGGCTGTCGGAGGTAGTAAAGTGCAGGTTTGCAGGTTGGACTATATTTAATAACTGCAAGGTCATTCCATGAAATCAGTCACCGGAAGCTGAGAGGAGTGAGTATCTTATTTCCATCCTTTGCCCTGATGGTTTGTGATGTCAGCAAAGCTTCAGAATGGAATGATTACCTTAAAAAAATCATATCTCATTAAGCAAAAGACAGATCAAAGAAATAAGCATAATGTCCAGCCATGGCGCTGTAACTTGAAAGTACTTTGCAATGACTCTTATCCCAGGACCTCAAATTCTTTCTCTTAATTAATTTCATTCATTGAAACTGCTTTAAGGGCCAGAAATTTTTGTGGCTCCTTTATAGAGAAGTCAAGTTAAATACAATGAATTCTCAATTATCCATGCTAATGGAGAAGATCAGTGGTACAGATTACCCAAAATGTGAATAATCTAAAAAAAATCTCTTTACTGAGATTTGGAATGCATAGCCTTGATTCTTTCTTTACTGTTTGTGTAGAGGTGTTAAGTGGGGAAAGGTACAGATTTACCTCCCTTCCACCATGTGGCTAGTAGAGACAGGGGATTCACTTAGAAATTCATTGTTTGAAGGTGGGAAAGGCAGCCTAGAGTTAAAAGGACCAATGTGAATTAAAGTCAAATGCACAAAAATACATATGATAATATGTGCTCAAAGCAGGAATGTTCATGGGCTCAGGGTGAACCTTAGTTTCTCTACTATGGCACATGGAGAAAATTAAAGGTCCTACTTTTTAAATTTTCTTTAGGTGAAATTAAGCTGACATTGAAAATAAGCATGAATCCAAACTTAGAGCATTGTAAGACACGCTCTGTAGTACTTTGAATTGGAGGGGCTCTTTTCCCAATGTTTTTAAGATTAGCTTGTGAAAAGCTAGGTAGTCTAGGCATGACTGAGTTTAAGATTTCACAGAATATTTGCCTGGAGATTTGACAGGTTTCTAGCAGTTGACAGGTGGAACATAGTTTAAGAGGTAGAGCAGGTGCTTGGGATTAGGTACACATGACCCTGACCCTTCCCTAGCCTCCATGCATCCATCCCAACATTTCCTCCAAAAATTCTCCTTAACTCATGAACACATCTTTCAGACCCATCTATTTATAACCATTATACTTCAGAATTTCAGTAAATCAAGAGGAAGCATGGCAGAATAAATAGAATGCTGGCCTCAGAATTTGGAGATCTAGGTTCAAGCCCTGACTTTGTCATATAATGTCTGTGTGACCCTGTCACTTAACATCTCAGCGTTCCCATATAATTCTCTAAGACTATATGTTGCAGAAAAAGTGTTGACCTGTATTGATTGAGTAAGTTTCTATTCAGGGCTCCCTACATTAGGGAAATTGAAGGTCAAGTCAGTAGAAAAAATTCAAGAAACTAATGTTTTCAGAATTAATGCCAGTACTTCTACTGGCACTGATGGATACATATCCATACCTTTTAATCCTATATGGTTTCTTGTTTTTATCCTCCCATAAATTTTCCTTGCACGATTTATCTAATATGTTAGAGGTCTACACTAACATTAATGAATTAGTGAATAGCCCAATGAAATTGGTAATAGAAATATTATTCCATTTTTTAGAAGAGGAAACTCAGGCTTTCCAGTCTGCACTCCTGACTCTCCCAGACATTCTCTACCATGCCTTGGGGATCACTTTCAAGCCCCTCCCCAAGTCCCATCTCCAGTTCTATTTTTCAGCTTCCTTTAGATGTTATTTCCCCCCATTAGAATGTAAACTCCTTGAGAAAAGGGATTGTCTTTCTACTTGTTTTTGTATTTCTATGGCTTAGCACAGTGCCTAGCACATAATAAGCACTTAATAAATGTTTGTTGACTTTGAATCATAGAGGTAAAGTGACTTGTTCACTATCACATAGCCTTTAAGTGTCTTTGGCAGGATGTATATATACTCAGGTCATCTGACTCCAAGTCCCACTGTAGACAATGCACTTTTCTGCCTCTATAAGTGTGAGGCAGAATTACTCAGACCTTCATTCTCAATTAGTCATGGTCATCTTCTAGAAATCTTAATCCATGTACAGCAGCAGTAAGGATGCCAAGAAACAGGGGGAATCTATCATGATGATATGGAAACTGGGAGAAAAAATCCAACAAGTTGTCCAATCATTATTGCTAAACTGACACCATTGTGGCTAATCTAAGTTCTGCCAGTACCTGTAAAATAAGAGTGTTGCTTTTCCCCAGGGTCTATTTTTAGACTAGACCTGCTCAGTTTGGGCTAGGAAATCATAATTCACTATTATCCAACATGAAAACGTTCTGTGGAAAACTCAATGACCCATTTGGTAAGGCATTTTACCTCAACTGCTATGGTAGTCTGGACTTGATCTGTGCCTGAAACTTAAAGTTCATTAGGGTTTGAATTTTTACCTATTGTGTGAGTTTACATTTCATAATGAGTAGAGGAGTCAGGAAGACCTAAGTCCAGGTTCTGCCTACAGAGATACCTACTGGGGGTGTGAACCTGGTCAAGTCACATCAACTCTCAGTTCCCCTGGGAACTCTATAAGGTTCTAAGTTGCAGAGCAGTTGCTGATCTGTTTTGGCAGATGTAGTTTCCTTTAGAGAAAAAAGAAAAAGAAAGAAAAGAAAAATGGAATAAGGACATCTTAAGGGATTCCTAAGGACCTAAGAAAAAGAGTCCTCATCTCCACAGTTTTGTGTATGTCAAGTAAGAAAATTGAAAGTGTAACAGTCCAGCAAAAATAATGAATAAGAATCACAAAACATTCAAATATTTTTCTTGGCCTGTTGACCTGTGAACAACATTTTATGTCAAGAATTATTTTTCCAGTGAGTAAAACCATAATATTTTAGTCAACAATCTACTTAGAGCTTTTTTTAAAAAAATGTGTTTAACCTTTGCCAGCCACCCTACAACCTGATGCAACATCAAAGAAATTCCTTTTGGGAATACTGGATAATCAGGTTTGTTAGGGAAGAGCTTTCATGTGTCATCATCATTATTCACAGACCTACACTGAACACTTTTTGTAAGCAAAAAAGAAAAAAAAAGAATAAAAAAAAGATATGACAGAAATCCTCTTTAGCCAGCTTCTTAAAACTGATCCAAACAATGTTCAATTTTTATCTCCCATGACAAATCATGTGTCAAGGTGAATTTGGTTCCTGCTTCCACTGAATGGGCATCTCAATTAGATGACAACTGAATGGTGTACACAAACTGCTATAATTTATCAATGTATAAATAAAGGCCTTTAATCTCTCCTCTTTTCCTCCACAATCCTTCCATCTATCTCAGTCTTCAGAAAGGAGGTACCTCCTTGTGAATACCTTTTGAGAACAAAGCACCAGCCTTTTTATTGAAGGCTAGAGGGGAGGCTTATTTATACATGCTTTAGTGTCAGGTAAACCAACATCTGGCTTATTCTTTCATTCATGTACTACTTTGATGCTTCCAACTGAATGCCACCATCAAACACTAAGATTACTGCAGGTGTTGACCTGGTTGGTAGAGAATTTCATCTCAGCTACGTAAGGCCGCTTATTAGAAGAGGCAGTATCCTTTGGCGTAGCTGAAAATCAATTGTTCACACTTGATGCTTATTATCTTATGGATTTATAATGTGTGGTTGGTATCACCAAATGTCCTCTTATTTCTTTGACTCACCATCTAATAAACGAAATGAAAATATGATGACACCTCATGTATTTCTGAATAATGAAGCTGCCAGCTCCATGTATGAATGGGCAAATTGGCAGAATGGATGAAATGGAGATGTTTTAATTTCTTGATAAAGCTGGTTTGTCATATATTTTAAATGACAATCTCATGTAGTTGGTAGAGGGTTCAGTCCTGGGGTCAGAAAGACCTGAGTTCAAGTCCTATTTTTTGCTGTTTGACCAAGGGAAAACCAATTAAACTCCTATTGCTTAGGCAACTCTCTAAGAGCAAAAGTAGCAGAGGAGTTTCCAATTTGTTTTGCTGCGGGGATTTTCTACATAGAAACTTCCATTTTGAGAAGAAATTGTAGTTCCAGACCTAAATATACATCTCCAGACTATATATTTACCATATATATATATATATATATATATATATATATATATATATATAGTAACTATATATAAATGTATAGGTCCAGACCTAAATAAAATAAAAATCATATTTCAGCAGCTACCCCTTTGAATACTTTTATTATCATTGCCATTTATAATTTTAAAATTTCTCATTAGTAATATCTAAAATATATATTATGCTTTAAGGCTTCAAAGTACGTTACCAATATCATCTAATGTTATATTCACAACGATGCTGGGAGAGTAAGTGTTACTATTATCCACATTTTACAGATGAAGAAACTGAAGCTGAGAGTAGGTAAGTGACATCCAGAGTCATACAGCTAACAAGTGTCTGATGCATGTTTTAATCCAGATCTTCCTAATTCCAAGTCCATTCTTTGATCCATGAGATCACCCAGAGGCTCTGCTATGCGCACTTATTTGTGGTGGGAATATTCCCTTTCTCTGTCTCTCTGTCACTGTGTTTCTGTCTCTGTCTCTCTGTCTGTCTCTGCCTCTGTATGTCTCTCTGTCTGTCTGTCTCTGTCTGTCTCTGTCTCTCTGTCTCTCTGTCTCTCTCTCTCTCTCTCTCTTTCTCTGTTTGTCTGTCTGTCTGTCTGTCAGTCTCTCTCTCTCTCCACTTGATCGCAGTAAAGATCAGCACAGAAGCTTCAATCTACTTTCTGAACCTGGACCACTTTGCCCTGCCTTAAGCAACCTGGTGGTTGTCTGTTTCCAGGGACTAGCCAACTTGAAGCATACACTTGATTGGCTTATCCAGTGCAGCACAGAACTCCAGAGCTCAAGATCTAGCCTCAGCCTCCTTGGCATCAGGGATTATAAATGTACACCACCCCACCTAGCCATTTCCTCATCTTTCATGTGTGAAAAACTATACCTGTACAACCTTCCTACAGGGTTGCTTTGAAGATCAAATATGATAAGGCATAGCAAGTGCTTTGTACCATAAAGTGTTGCATAAATGCATACTATCATCCACACACAAATCCTAACAATTAATTTCCTCTCTGGATGACCATATGTTGATACTGTGATATATGTGAGGCATTTAAACAAAAAAGTAAAGAAGGGGCACAGCTTACACATTGCAAATCCATTACAATCAATATTTTGGTATTGGGATTTTGTTTCTTTGACTACTGCTTGTAATGGGTAAGTTACTAATTAGGACTTTGAAATCTGTTATGTACAGATTTGCTGTTGTTATTTTAACAGCATGTCTATTAACATGAGTTTGTGGCTCAATATTATCTCTTCTTCTCAATGCCCTTATCATTCTTTTACCTCTGTATTTCTCTTCCTATCATTTATCTTTTTTACATCACCTTTTTGTGTTGTTGCTCAGTTGTACCTAACTTTCATGACCCCATTTGCAGTTTTCTTGGCAAAGATACTGTAGTGGTTTGCCATTCGCTTCTCCAACTTGTTTTACAGATGAGGAAACAGAGGCAAACAGAGTTAAGTGACTTGCCCAGGGTCACAAAGCTAGTAAGTGTCTGAGGCCAGATTTGAACTCAGGTCTTCCTGACTCCAGGCCTGGTGTTCCATCCACTGTGCCATCTAGCTACTTTTCACACTTTTGTGAACCAACCTAATTTCAATGAATTTAACCACTTAGCTTACTGGCCTTCATAATCCAACTGCATTTGCTGCTTCTTTTCCACCCATTTGCTTCATCCACTTACCAAAGGAAGCATATAAAACATTGGGCATGCCTCTTTCAAAAGATTTAGAAGGGAACTCAAAACTCAAATGTTTATATTGAACTGAACAATCTCCAGGAGTTTGAATTCTCCAAATGAATATGTTCAATGCCCCTAGTGGCTCTTATATCGAGTTACTTGTGGACCCATTTTGGATGATTCTTTCAGGGATAGAAAAATACCAAGAGTAGTGAGCTTTCTTCAGTAGCAGGGGAGAAAAAGGCACATGTTAAGGTTTCAGATGATTGGAACTCTCATTAGATACCTACACAATTCCAGGAACAGCAAAAACCTGTATATAATTAAATAAGTCCAGAATTTGCTAGACCTCAGTATGCTTAGGACTAATTGGAGACTAATAGACTGTTTGCCTGAGACAGTCACCTTGGGGAGATGCTAAAAGTGCTAATGTTACACTGGGAAGTGAAGGTCTGGCACCTTTATTTCATCAAAGAAATTGAAATTGAAAGCAGGGTTGAGGAGTTTTTAAAAATACCGATAAAAAGGTATATAGCGAGGTTTCTTGAGACTGGCAGAATATTCAACTTGAAATACAACAACAAGATGTTTGTTTGTTTATTTTTTATGCAGTAGTCAAGTTTAATGGACAGACTGACTATTTGACCCCAAAGGATGAGAGGTTATTTTATTAAAAAAATACAGGACTGTTAGCACTCTCTGCATCCTCAGATTGTCATTTGCAATAATAAAAATGAGACATATATGCTTACCTGTTGACACATTAGAATGTAATATAATAGTAGAATATAAGCTGCTTGAGGGCAGAGATTTTTACTTTACTTTTGTCTTTGTATTCCTAGTGCCTAGCAGAGTATCTTGCCTGCAGTTGGCATTTAATAAATGCTTATTGGTTTAGATTGGATTGAGTTTCCTATGCCACAACAAGGGCATAGTTCATCTTTAGGGAGAGAAAACATAGTATAATGTATAGAGTGGAATCAAGAAGACTTGTGTTCAAATCCCACCTCAAACATTTACTAGCTGTGAGATCCCTGAAAAGTCATTTAAACTCTCTGGGCTTCAATTTCTTCTTTTATAAAATGAGAGGCTTGGATTCATTGGTTCTTAACTTCCTTTTCTTCCCTAAATCTATGATTCTGTCTTTCATGACTTCCTTCATAAATGCATTTTGATAAATAAAATATTTTAAAACACTGATGTTCTGTATTTTTTTCCTCCTTTCTAACTTCTCCTTGCAGACAATTAATGATTGCTATTCCAATAGCAGAGACCCTTGACTTTTGTACCTAAGGAAATCTTAGTAGAATATGCCAAAAGACTTCAGGAAACACTTAAAGTGACAGCAGCAACTGCAACAGTAATAAATATTAGATAGCCATCTGTTAGGAAAAGCAAAACATCTGTATAAATACTGGCCCCAAGGCCCTTGTGATAGGCAAAAGCTATTCTCTCATGAGCAAGCCTTGGAGATTATTTCATTTGACTTGGAATAAGAAAGGAATTTGGGCATCTGAGAAATATGGTATTAGCCATTGTTTCACATCCCAACAGTATGCCATATAGCATTAATGTCCATTGAATCTACAGTAGGTTTGCAAGTACACACATGGTTGAAATGTTGAAAAAATCTAATTTTTCCTATAAATGAATTTTCAGTTCTTCATAGGGGATGAGCTCATCCTTTAAACCACAGTGGTATTGTTGCAGCAAAAGGTACCCATTTATAGGGCATTATAGCTATAGAACTGGAACGCTGACACTAAGATGCTCAGATCCAGACTTTGGTAGCACGAAGATGTGTCTAAGAATTAAGACTATAATTCTCAAATATCAAATGTGTTACTTAAAGCATTTCCTTCCTTCAGAAAAAATCTTCAGAAGAAAAAGCTGAAGTATGATTTAAATTTTATTGAGTTTATTTTGGGTTCCATCAACTCAGTAGTAGAATTTATGGATAACTTTGAAGAAATTAATTTTTGAAACGGTTTCTGCAGCTTGAATTGTTTAAAATTACTGTCATATTTTCTCTTCAACCTTTGTCTCTCAGGTTGAGCACTTGTTCAGGAAGAATATCTTTACTTTTTTGAAAGTTAATCAGTCAACCATCAGCAATTATTAAGTGCTCATTGTGTTCCAGGTACTATGGTAAGATCTGGGGATACAAGTCATTCCTCCCTCCCCCCAACAAAAGAATCCTTGTCCTCAAGGAACTTATATTTTATTGGAGGAGAGGACATGTACATGTATAAATATTTACAAAATAAACACAAGGTAATTTTTTAGTATAAGTACTAGTACCTGCAGCTATTACGAAAGGCATCAGGGTGGTATTTGATCTGAGATGTGTTTTCTTTCTTTCCTTCCCTTCCCTTTCCTTCCTTCCTTCCTCCTTTCCTTCCTTCCTTCCTTCCTTCCTTCCTTCCTTCCTTCCTTCCTTCCTTCCTTCCTTCCTTCCTTCCTTCCTTCCTTCCTCCCTTCCTTTTTCTTTCTTTCTGCAATGAGGTTAAGTGAGACTTGGCCAGGGTCACACAGCTACTAATTATCTGAGGCTAGATTGGAACTCAGGTCCTCCAGACTCTAGGGCCAGTTGCTTTATCCACTGCACCATCTATCTGCCCCTTGAGCTAAGCTTTGAAGGGAACTAAGGATTCTAAGAGGTAGAGGTGAGGAGAGTGGGTATATCAGGCATAGAGGGCAGCCAATGCAAAGACATGGTGACAAAAGAAGAAATGTCACGTTTGACAAGCATCTATACAGAATTTGGCCGCCACCTACTAAGCAAATATGCATTCATTAGACAAATATTGAATTCGATTCAATAAACATTTATTAAACACCTACTATGTGCCAGGCACATTTATAATGCTTAGCACTGTAAATACAAATAAGAGGAAGAGACAGTCCGTGCCCATGAAGAACTTACAATGTAATACAGGAAGACAACATACAAGAAGCTGAAAAGCAGGGGTGGGAGAAAGAGGGTCCATCAAGGGGTAACTGGTGATCCATGCCAAGTATAGCTGCTGATGGAAAATAAGGTTGTGTAGAAAATTGTGAATCTCTATGCAGGAAGCCTCTAGGAGGACTCCAATCAAAGGGGGAGAGGCAACTGGAAGTAACGAGAAGATGTAGGGTATCAAAACCTAAGTCATTCCTTGTGGTAATGACATTTCTACTGATCAACTTATCCAGAAAGGAGAATGTGTTTTCCCTTGGAGTCAAGACAAGCATTGTAGCTGATGGAAAATGCCTACTATGCGGAAGACATTATACTAGGCACTGGAGATACAAAAGTGAAAAACATCTTAGTCTGTATGCCTAAGGAGTTTACAATCTGCTTGTTTGTAGAGTGCTAATTAAGAAGAGATTGCAACCATGAGTGGAGCAGGCTGGTAAAGTTATTTTGCATTTGTGAATCTACTTTCATGATGTTTCATTGATGTTTTCAACTTTAACCCAGGATGGGACTATCTCTACAACCCAAATTAGGCATATTCTCATGATGAGTTTCCAGGGGTGAAAGGTTACTACTGCTTCTTCTAGTCCATGCTGCCTCCTTCTGCAACCCCAAGAGGTCACTCTGCGAAGACCCTAGTAATGGTGTTCTGAGGTAGCCCTAGCCAGCCCAACCCAAAGCTTAGGAACAAGAATGGTGACTAGCAACAAAGGAGTGGGAAAGCATTGCTTTTTTTTTGAAGAATGTTT
The DNA here is from genome assembly GCF_011100635.1 of Trichosurus vulpecula. Taxonomy (NCBI): domain Eukaryota; kingdom Metazoa; phylum Chordata; class Mammalia; order Diprotodontia; family Phalangeridae; genus Trichosurus; species Trichosurus vulpecula. The sequence continues at coordinate 410,869,223 of NC_050573.1, read as the reverse complement.
GTTGTGAAATTAAAAATCTGACACTTATTAGCTGTGTGATCCTGGATGAATCACTTAACCTTAGTCTGCCTCAGTTTCCTCATCTGTAAAATGAAGTGGAGAAGGAAATGGCAAACCATTCCAGTATCTTTGCCAAGAAAACCCAAAATGTGGTCATAAACAGTCAGACAGGACTGAAATAACAGAACAACAACAACAACAAAGTCTAAATTTTATGTAGACAGGGTTTAGGATATTGTTTGTACCATAAATACTTATAGAAATGTGTCTAACAATAAGTCTAGCCTATCCAGAGGCTCCAGCAAGGTCAAGGGTCTTTGCTAGGGTATATAATCTTCTACTACCCAGAAGCTGGATTAAAATGAAACCAAACTGACTAAACAGTTTCAGGAAAAGCTCACTAACCCAATCCAGTGTTGGCTTGCCCAGGATAAGGTGGTCAGATCCTCAATGGATCTTATATACTAGTACTCTGCACAAAGGACCACTTGAACTTTCATCTGGATGCATTTTCTCTGTACCTCATTGCTGCTTCTCTTTGTTTACTACCTAACTCAGTTTTGGACCCTGCCCTCCATTTGATCAGTTGGGCAGAATCTGACTCTGAATGTTGAATTAGTGCTAATTAATTAACCAATTGATGAGCCCAATTAGTGAAGGCTACTTATACATATTGTGTGGGTGGACTTGGTATTGCTCTAGCAACTTCCCAACCAAAGACTGGGGTGAGAGAAGGAAACTGATGAACTCCATTTTAGAGGCACCATAAACAGAGCCATGAACTCTCTGGTGTCATACAATCTACATTACTTAGTTCTTGTACCTTGGCACTCAGTTTCAGTTCCTTGACTGCCATGCACCCAGACCTGGGGGAGGATTTAAATGCCTGCTAATTTTCCCTGATACAGCAGAAATTATCTGTCTGTCTGTCTATCTATCTATCTATCTATCTATCTATCTGTCTGTCTGTCTGTCTGTCTGTCTTTCTATGTATGTATATATGTATCTATCTATCTATCTATCTATCTATCTATCTATCTATCTATCTCTCTATCTACCTACCTATCTACCTATCTGTCTGAAGGCTATCCCAATCCTTTTCTAGAGGTCTTAGAGGTCTTCACTTCACAGAGGGCAATCTCTGGTAGCCATATTATCACTCTAAGATTTTGCCCTCTTTATTATGCATTGGTCCCTTCCAGGAAGCATTCTCTTTGAATGTGCTATTCTCTACTTTCTCTAATGATTATTGGGGAATATTGGATGGAGCAGCAGAGTCTAAGCTGATGTAGCCACCATGCAAACTTTTGCTTTATCTACTGTATCAAACCCTGCCAATAGTAACTTCAGACTCAAGATTACACCTGCTAATATAGAGACTTGAAGAAAATATTCAATATCACTGAAACCAAGGCTTTGGCCCCTACCATCCTTAGAACTGCTTCATTAATCTGGTCCTGAGAACCAAGATTCTATTGCCTTTAGTGTAAGGCAATGTGGATCATACTGTCTTTGAGGACAAGGTGAAAGGTGTAGGCTGAGTGATAACAGAGTGGTTTTATAACTTGAAAAATTTTAAGCCAACCCATTTAAACTCAAATGGGTTGATGTATCCATGGAAAGTCTCTAGTGGAATTCCTATAATCTATCCTTGGCCCCATGCTCTTAAAAATTTTTGGAAATAGTTTGGAAAAAAGGTGAACCAAATGGTTATTGATCAATCATTCGATAAACATTTATTAATTACTTACTAAGTGCCAGGCACTGTGTTAAGTGCTGGGGATAACAGGAAAGGGAAAAAGATGCTCTCTGTCCTCAAGGAGCTTACAATGTAATCATAATATGATTATCCAATTTGCAGGCAACACAAAGTTGGAAGGAATAGTTAACACCTTAGATGGCAAATTCAGGATTCACAATAGGCTGGAATGTTGAATTAAACTTAATAAAATGAAATTAAATAGTAATATATATGAAGGCCTTTACTTCTTTTACCTGGGGGTGGGTGGGAAATGATCTGGGAGTTTTAGCGGATTCAACATGAGTCAAAAGAGTTAATGATAATGCAACAAAAAATCCTAACACAAACTTATATTACATTAAAAGAAATATAGCATACAGTGTAAGGTTCCACTGTCATCTTTTCTGGTCAGTTTACATCTGAAGTACTGGGTTCCATTTTGGCAAACTGACAGCATGAAGAGAAATGTCACCAGGATGATGAGGAACCTTTGGCTTATGCCATGCAAGGAGTGGTTGAAAGAACTGGAGATGATTACCATGGAGGAAAAATTGAACTGGTATACAACAGTTGACATCAAATATTTGAAAGGCAGCCTTGTGGAAGAAGATTGAGACTTACTCTGCTACTAGAGGGCAGAACAAGGAAGAGTGGCAATGGGTGGAAGTGACAGGAGGGCAGATTTAGGTTTGTTGGAAGGAAAAACTTACCAATAGTTGAGGGGCTGCCACAGGGCATGAGTGGGTCCCCCTCACTCAGCACTTTCAAGGAGTGAGACTGACCCTTTATTGGGGATGTTGTAGAGGGGATTTTTGTACTAGTGTGGCTACATAAGGTGTCATTGGAGGTACCATCCGATACTGAGATTCTAGGATAGACCTTATCCAAGTTCTAAATACAGGCCTCAATAATTCTTATAAACTTCATCTGCACTTTGATGTGATCACCATGTACCCCTTTCCACATCCTCCCTTCTCTGTGAAGAAGTTCAGGATGTTCCACCTCTGCAGACATGATTGAGTTCTTAATATCATCATCACCATTCATAACCAAGCCTACTTGGTCAACTCTGTGCTGTCTAGTCCTGGTTGAGGGAGAAAGGGAGTGAGGAAGGGTTGAAAGTGAGGGATTTTGAGGGTAGACTGAATTGGTCTCAGGCCATGGAGAGCCCAAAAAGGATTTGGAAAAGCAAGTAAGAGAAATAAAGGAAAAATTGGGAAGAGAAAGGAGAGTGATGCAAGAAAATAATGAAAAACAAGCCAATGACTTACTAAAGGAGACCCAAAAAATACTGAAGAAAATAACACCTTAAAAATAGACTAACCCAAAGGGCAAAAGAGCTCCAAAAAGCCAATGAGGAGAAGAATGCCTTGAAAGGCAGAATTAGCCAAATGGAAAAGGAGGTCCAAAACAGCACAGAAGAAAATACTACCTTAAAAATTAGAATGGAGCAAGAGGAAGCTAGTGACTTTATGAGAAATCAAGATTTTATAAAACAGAACCAAAGAAATGAAAAAATGGAAGACAATGTGAAATGTTTCATTGGAAAAACCACTGACCTGGAGAATAGATCCAGGAGAGATAATTTAAAAATTATTGGACTACCTGAAAGCCATGATCAAAAACAAGAGCCTAGACATCATCTCTCAAGAAATTATCAAGGAGACCTGCCCTGATATTCTGGAGCCAGAGGGTAAAACAGAAATTGAAAGAATCCACCGATTGCCTCTTGAAAAAGATCCCAAAAAGAAAACTCCTAGGAATATTGTCATCAAATTCCAGAGTTTCCAGATCAAGGAGAAAATACTTCAAGCAGCCAGAAAGAAACAATTTGAGTATTGTGGAAACACAATCAGGATAACACAAGATCAAACAGCTTCTACATTAAGAGATCGAAGGACTTGGAATACGATATTCTGGAGGTCAAAAGAGTTAGGATTAAAACCAAGAATCACCTACCCAGAAAAACTGAGTATAATACTCCAGGACAAAATATGGATTTTCAATAAAATAGAGGACTTTCAAGCATTCTTGAAAAAGAAAAGACCAGAGCTGAGGAGAAAATTTGACTTACCAATACAGGAATCAAGAGAAGCATGAAAAGGTACACAGGAAAGAGAAATCATAAGGGACGTACTAAAGTTGAACTGTTTTGGTTACATTCCTACATGGGAAGATGATATTTGTAACTCATGAAACTTTTCTAAGTATTAGGGTACTTGATGGGAATATATATGAAAAGGGCAAAGGGTGAGATGAATATGAAGGGATGATACCCATAAATAAATAAATACAACTAAGGGGTGAGAGAGAAATATATTGGGAGAAGGAGAAAAGAAGAGATAGAACGGGGTAAATTTTCTCACATAAAAGTGGCAAGAAAAAGCAGTTCTATTGGAAGGGAAGAGGGGGCAGGTGAAAGGGAATGAATGAATCTTGCTCTCATCAGACTTGACTTAAGGAGGGATTAACATACACACTGAATTGGGTGTCTTACCCTACAGGAAAGTACAGGAGAAGGGGATAAGAGAGAGGGGATGATAGAAGGGAGGGCAGAGTGGGGGAGGAGGTAATCAAAAGCAAACACTTTTGTAAAGGGTCAGGGTCAAGGGGATAAAATTGAATAAAGGGGGATGGGTTAGGATGGAGGGAATATAGTTAGTCTTTCACAACATGACTGTTATGGATGTGTTTTGCATAATGATACATGTGTGGTTTATGTTGAATTGCTTGCCTTCTCAAGGAGGGTGGGTGGGGAGGAAAGAAGGGAGAAAATTTGGAACTCAAAGTTCTAAAAACAAATGCTCAAAAAAAGTTGCAACTAGGAAATAAGATATACGAACAATGGGGTGTAGAAATCTATCTTGCCCTACAAGAGAGTAAGGGGAAAGAGGATGGGGGGAGTGGGGTGACAGAAGGGAGGGCAGACTGGGAAAAGGGGCAATCAGAATATATGCCATCTTGGGGTGGGCAGAGGTTATAAATGGGAAGAAAATTTGTAACCCAAAATCTTGTGGAAATCAATGTTGAAAACTAAAAAATATTAAATAAAGAAATAAAAAAATAATAAGAAAAGAAAAAGACACCCCAACCTACTTAGGGGTAACCCTAGAACACCAAGCAGGTACCATAGTAGCCTGACTCTGGGACAGTGAGCCCAGAAGGTATTTATTACACAAGGAAGTTTTTTGGAATGGTGGTGGGGAACTAAACTAGAAAGAGGGGAAGGGAAGCTAGTGATAGTATTGAAAAAAAGAGAAAAGAAATTGTGTAAATGAACCTTTTTTGAAAACACAGAAGAGAACAGAAAGAAGTCCAGAGGAAGAAATAGATAAGCAGGAGACCTTTGGTACTAATATGTTGAATTTATTATGTACTTGAAAAATAAACTATAAATGATATGTGTGTGGTTTCATTAAAAAAAAAAAGCAGATCAAAGAACCTCTGCTAGTAGCCCTCTTGTGTGCTGGTGTTGTTGGTCTTGGTCTTACACCTCCACAGCAGCTGCTAGTAATATTGTTGTTACAATACCCAATATATCAAATTTTCATATACAGCTATTCAGTGTACATATGTTATGGTTTAGGCTCTCTATACCCAGGGATGCCAAAAACTGTTATAGTTTCATGATGTGTTGTGGTAAAACCATCTCAAAGAATTCAGAGTCAGACCACCTCTATAGTCCAAGTATAGGCATTTGTTGAGATTGATGCCTCTCATGAGGTAGGCTAAGTTCCAAGAGGAATCAGCAACTTCAGAGCAAGCGAGATGGATTTTTATAAGGTAAAAATGC